>NC_136793.1:24893337-25255837 GCF_951216825.1 Electrona antarctica
TTTTGACGGTTTACACTCTCCTCTTAAACACTGGTAGATGTACTGTACTGTACGGTGCCTGTATCTGTTTATCTGTGAGATACGGCCGGTGGTGGTAATGTATGGCGCTGTCTCTGCCTCTTCCTCTCTGTGTAAGGAGGTATGGAGGGAGGGAGGCAGAAGTCTGTTTTCTGAATTGGCACCTTTTTATGAAGCAGTTAAGTCTGACAGCCGACCCGGGATTTCTCTCCTTTTTTATTCATTTCACCTGTTTCTCTCGCTCTCTTTTCCCTTTTTTGCTCTGTTACACTATAAAGTCAAAGAGCCTCTCTCTAGAGTTAGCCGTTGTTTCTGCAGTGATTGAGCCCGTTTCTCTCTCAAGCTTGTACATTGACACAGACAAGCTTGAAATCTATTTCCTCATGCACGCGTTTTTTTTTCTTCTTTTTTGTCATTCGTCTGGTGAAAACAAAGTAAGCACATTTGTCTTTGCTCTTACAGCCTATGTTTGCAGCGGTGGTTCACAATAAACGAGATATGGGGAAAATGTCCTCCATTTAAGGCCCACCTCAAAAGGTGGGCGTTAGATGGGGGTTAGGGAAGGGTTACACAATTCATCCACTACCTCAAGATCCCCATTTCCAGAATTTCATTTTTTTTAACTCTCATTTCTGTTGAGAGATGCCTGTCCTTAGGGCTGGATTAAATTACACCGCGACCGACATCGCTTCCGTGGAACGCATCCATTCTGCCGTAGCACGCCATATTGGTTTAGTGGCCCGCGGCTTCATTGGCCATTGAGTGATTCCAGCGTGTAGCCTCTCTGGCCAGCGCGGCGGATATTAAAGTCATCCACCATGAAGTCATCTGACATATGTGATTTCCCTCCGTCATTGTGTCCAGATTGAACATCCAGGCGACGCCAGGGAAATGGCCGCTGATGGATTGGACAGTCTCTTTAGTGGACAGAAAGGGGAGCTGAGCAAGATGGACTATATATATATATATATATATATATATATATATATATATATGTATATATATATATATGTATATATATGTATAATGTATATGTATGAAAGATATATATATATATAGAGAGAGAGAGAGAGAGAGAGAGAGAGAGAGAGAGAGAGAGAGAGAGAGAGAGAGAGAGAGAGAGAGAGAGAGAGAGAGAGAGAGAGAGAGAGAGAGAGAGAGAGAGAGAGAGAGAGAGCGAGCACGAGCACGTGAGCACACCAGTATTACGTCTAATTTATAGTTTAGTCATAAGGCAGTGTCCTGCACCAAAATAGCCGATCTACAAGCTCTCAACAATTATAAATTAGCAGTATCATCAGCAGCAACAGTTCCTACTCTTCATCCACCTCCTTATTGTCATCATCCCACTACTCTTCAACATGCTCCTTATTGTCATCATCTTCTACTCCTCCTCCTCATCCTACAATGTAGGATACAACATGTTGTCATCAGCCTTTCCTTTTCATCCTCCTCCTCCACTCCTGCCCTTCATCACCACCATCTTCTTCATCTAGTCACAAGTTGTTGTTATTTTTGGCAATAGCATGTAACTGGGTGTAATTATTTTCTCACGATTGCATTTGGCTTTTCTGTATTCTAACATTAATATTGAGGTCGTGAGAACTGGAATTTCGTAAAATTGCCTCAGCTTTGTTAATTTCTACTCTCTATAGAAGAGCTAAATTGAATGCCAAAACTGGCTACCCACTCTAATATGATTTCTGCCAAAACAAAGCCAGGCCTAGTTGGTAGCAATTACAAATGACCTTTGACTGTTTGAATAATTGAGAAAATTAATGCAAGTTTCAGCATGTTTATTCGTTTTATTTTCACAGACCAACATAGACAGTCCCCGAACAACAGTGCAAGGTCGACTACACACACCAGTCCAGTATAATACACTGTTCCACTGTGAATAAATTGAGACGAGTTAAGATCCAGTGAGCATGTGGTCCCAGCCAACCATACTGATAGAAGTACTGTAGGCAGCCTGAGGCCAGAAACACTAGCTGTCTTTATTATGTGATTCATGGTCAAGGTAAATCAGCTTTGACCATGCAGGTCTAGGTTTCACACACATACAGAGCCTCTTGCTTTAGTGCTGCTTGTTTTGACCATGCAGGTCTAGGTTTCACACACATACAGAGCCTCTTGCTTTAGTGCTGCTTGTTTTGACCATGCAGGTCTAGGTTTCACACACATACAGAGCCTCTTGCTTTAGTGCTGCTTGTTTTGAAGTCATAAAGGGGACACAGAAAGACAGACACTGTAAATTAATTTAACGGAGAGTGTTCAAATGCAACCAAATGGACCAGTGAGGGTATATTTGGTTACATTTGTACACTCTCTGAGTTATACGTGTTTGTACTTGTGTGGTTGGATGTGTTGGCCTTTCTTTATGTTGTTGTTTTTCTAAAAAGAATGCTCGACTTTTAAATCAATTCGCAGCCTTCAAAGTGGATTCCACAGACACTGCAGACGGTGCATCATGTACAGTCGATAGATGCTGCATTTGTATACTCACACAAAGATGCTTGTGAACAATAGCCATGATATCAGCACAGAACAGAGGTCACTCTTGACCTGTGTAGCCTGTTTGTCTACACTTGCTGATGCCGCTGTAGCATACAGTAGCTAACAGGGCTGGACTGTATGCACCATTACCCCCTGCTGCAGGCTTCACTGCACACCTTGCATCAGACTGAATTATCAACTGTCCTGAGCCAGAGGTCACTACTACCCATGAGCACGTGGGGAACGAGGTTGGCAATATTTACTCTAAAGGGAATAGAGGGGGATGGGAAGTTATGGTGAAATAAACTCATCCTTTACTCAGTTGTCTGATTTGTGGCAGGAATACGGCATTCATGTTGAAATAATTTATAATTTTGTTATGTTGAAATAATTTATAATTTTGTTATCTAACTGACAACAGTCTCCCGTTTTCTTTTTTTGCGCTAAATACAGAACAGTGAAAACGGGAGAGCCCTGCAGATATATACTGTAGAGGATGAGAGAATTAATCGCCCCGCCCCCTACGTCTCATAACTTTCTCTAACCGAATGACCTGAGGCAAAACGGGGGATGAGGAATGTGCCACGGGTGTCGTGATTGATTTGGTGCCTGTGTTGTAGATGAGAATTAGGATGTCAAATTATATTCCGGTGGAGAAAACGCCGGCTAATGGTGTTTTTCACCCTCCGAGTTCGATGCGGGTCGGGGGCTGATTTGTTGCGTCTCTGATCAAATTAGAGAGAGGAGACAGTGCTCTGCTGTCATCTGCTTCGACAACAGAAACAGCTTAATCAACGCTATAGCAGGACGTGCAGAATTCGACCCAAATTGCGGTCATAATTCTTCATCTTTGTGGCGCTGTCAGCTGCAGCGCTCCGCCTGACGCAGGTGAATTGCACATGCAGGGCAAGAGGAGAGCTGCAGAATGATCCCTTTCTGGGCTGCATCCAGAGGCTTGTTTGCTCTACAGGTCATTTTTGTTTCAGATGAGACAAACAGAGAGAGAGAGAGAGAGAGAGAGAGAGAGAGAGGCCAAGTACTGAGAGCTTACAGTAAAAGATGCAAAATTTACCGCCTCCGGGAAGATGCAGGAAGCAATTTAATGCTGGGGTACATCTGCAAGCAATTCAGCAGAAAGCGGCATTAGCGGTGAGTGAGTTATGGACGAGAAGTGTCCACTGCCCTGACAGACACCGCTAAAGACTGGATAAAGACAGGACAGAAAGGAGCACTTCCCAAAAAGTTCAAAGTTCACAGCGCATTCGCAGCTTAAGTGAAACTCTGATCACAGAGCGCTGATGGCAGCAGCTTTTTTTTTCTAATATGGAGAGAATCTGTACGAGCGATTTGAAGCTAGGGTGGAAATCCAATATCAATGGTGGCAGGTTGCAAGAGATGAGTGGAGCAAAGTGAAGATTGTGTGTGTGTGTGTGTGTGTGTGTGTGTGTGTGTGTGTGTGTGTGTGTGTGTGTGTGTGTGTGTGTGTGTGTGTGTGTGTGTGTGTGTGTGTGTGTGTGTGTGTGTGTGTGTGTGTGTGTTTCTTTGTGCATTCTGAGTGCGTGCATTCGCGCAAGATGTGTGGCGAATAGGAATAGCATTCAGAATCATCATGGAGCAGAAGCCTGTGAATGTGGAGATGCTCTCGTACTGTCTTGTTAACCTGCACGTTCTATTGCCACTCACAGAAAATGCAATCAATCATCACTCTGGAAGGGTATGATTTCCTCGGTGCTCCAGGGCTTCGTCACTGGGAGAGACATCCCTGGCCAATACAGAACCGACCAGACCCAGACCAGGGACACGGTCTCCACACACGCTCCATTCATCAAAGTGAAATATCTTTGATGGGACATCAGTCACTCGGTGCGTGTCCCGTGGCCAGCCTTTAAAATGCAACACCGGGTTTAAATTGATCATAAGTTATAAACCATCACCCAAGGAAATCTCTTGATATTCATAAGACTCCATTTCCCAGACGACCCCCCCCCCCCCCCCCTCCCACAAGGACTCAAAAGGCCTTATAAGGCCTGTCCTCATACCTCGGCTTATTGCGCTACCACAGGCATAAAAGCTCTAGTAAACTCAGAATACAGCCCATACACATCCTGGGCTTTTGAATGGTCATAAATCTGTGATGCGCCGAGCCACCGCTCCGAGGGAGGTGGCGGCGAGGATGGCGACAGCATCAGCAGCTAGGAGAAACAACATTAAGGATGGCGAGGATGGCGACAGCATCAGCAGCTAGGAGAAACAACATTAAGGATGGCGACAGCATCAGCAGCTAGGAGAAACAACATTAAGCGACAAATACAATAGAGGCAGGGGAACAGTGTCTGTGTATGTTGTTTGGAGCATGGGGGAGGGGTTGCTATTAATAATGACAAACAGCCAATGCGGTTCCATTTGTAGTAGGCTATCGGTAGGAAACCTGCACACGGACACCGGCATAACTTGCCCCTACCATCCATTCACATGAATAATCAGGCCTGTCATTGCCACGCAGGAACAATCCAACGACGTGGAGCGAGCGTGACAGAAAGCCATATTCATACACTATAGGACACACACACACACACACACACACACACACACACACACACACACACACACACACACACACACACATATACAGTATATGCATACACATGGAGGCACATTCTTAAATGCATGATCATAATCGTGATGGATGGATACATGTTTCTCCATCTCCCTTGCCTCTGGATTCTCCATCATACCTCATTTCCCCTTTCATCTCCTCCCCTCCTGGAATTCTGGGTCAGTGAACGCTGCTCAGCTCACCCCTGCGTGTCATTCACTGTGTAGCTACTGGCCCCAAGTTGCTACCATTTATACACACACACACACACACACACACACGCACACACACACACACACACGCGCGCGCACACATGAACAATCATGTATGCAGGCGGTAAAAGTACATCCACGCTGACGTACAGATGCACATAATAACGAGGCACTGTTTATAGATGACGGGCGACCCAACTGAACTGCTCCCCAAGGGCTCTGCAGGGATTCAAGAACTCACAGAAAATAAAAGCTGCTAATGGCCCAGTCTTGATGATCCTCTGGGTTCTGAGGATCGCACACAAACACGCACAAACACATGTAAAAATAAACTGAAAACAGTTGACCAGGGAGCCAGCCTCGTTGGCCAGTTCTTTTTGCTAATCAAAGGCATGAGGTAAGTAATGGGACGCTTGTTGACAGCCTTGTGAGAGCGAGCGGGGCGAGGGAGAACAGGCTCTAATCAACTCCGTTTTACCACCAATAAAGTAATCATCGCCTTGCCCACAGCAGAGCAAAATGTCGCTGGGTTCTGTTAGAGCCGTGAAGAATCCACGGATCAGACGGCGAGGAGGACAGAGCGGGCTCTGTGTTGTCAGGCAGACGAGAGGACACAAGGCTCCTCTTGGTCTGTAATGATTCATGCATGGAACAGCTGCCGTCAATGGCTGATTCTGACTCAGGATCAGAACAACATGAAGGCGTTGGCTGCTAATTGATTTAAAAGTCGAGCATTTTTGAGGAAAACAACAACAAAATAACGAAAGCCTATAACACGGCCACCAACACATGCGTGGATGTTCGGCTTGTCCACGCACGCACCCACATACACACCACTTTATGACTATTGTGGCGGATACCATACGTGCTATAATTATATCTCTGAATTGTGATTCTTTATTCTGGGCATGGTTTAAAACAGCTCTCAGCAATAGAATAGAATCAATTATATTGAGTAGCTATGAAGTAATTACAGCAGATTTGTGGATTCAAGTCTTCAAATGCCTTTCATAATTTCCAATAAGAATGTGTAATAGAGTGCCAGCCATTGTGGTCTGTGAATGAAAATAATGTAATTTAATGTGCACCAAAATAATGAGAATCAAGTAGGAAGGAACACGTTTTAGATGATTGTCTACCCAGCTTCCGAATGTCTCACTAGGTTTGTGCTACCCCATCCCTACCACCCATCTCTGTCCCTCGCACTTATTTTTTACTTTTTATTCTTATTCTCCTGTGTCTCTGACTGCAGTACGGCCATGACAATTCCCTCTGTCTCTCGCTCTCACTGCGAGTTAACACCATCACATAAGACGCGAGGGGGTGAATTTGGTTCATTTCTTTTGGCACCGGTTAAAAGATGCAAGGAGAGTGCAAAAGGCCAGCCATCAGCAGGGGTTAGAGTTCACGTGGCTTCCCCTGCCCCGTATGCTTGCTCTCAGCCCCTGCTGCCTCCCCTCGTCCCCTTCCCCTGCCCCGTATGCATGCTCTCAGCCCCTGCTGCCTCCCCTCGTCCCCTTCCCCTGCCCCGTATGCATGCTCTCAGCCCCTGCTGCCTCCCCTCGTCCCCTTCTCGGTTCACCACCCTCCTACTGCGTGCTCGCTGTAGTGGCATCTGGTTAATGGTGCTCCTCCCAGGACTGGCTCCTCCATCTCCTTGGAACACACACACACACACACACACACACACACACACACACACACACACACACACACACACACACACAATTCAATTCAAAGGGCTTTATTGGCATGAGAAAACATACGCACACACACACACACACACACACACACACACACACACACACAGTGTGGGTCTTTTTGCTCATTCTTTCTTTCAAAAAGCTTTTAAAAAACAAAAAATATCTTGATAGAAAAATATTCTTCTGAGAATTGACTGCACCCCCACACTGTATGTTGCACAATTCGCATTTCATTTGTACTTTATAAATGCGTGCGCGCGTGTCTGTGTGTGTGTGCGTGCGTGCGTGTTTGCGTGCTTGCGTCTGTCTGTCTGTCTGTCTGTCTGTCTGTCTGTCTGTCTGTCTGTCTGTCTGTCTGTCTGTCTGTCTGCGTGCATGAGCGCACGCCCATGCACAAGCATGTGTGTATATATTACTGCGGGCGGATGATCTTGATGACAGAGAAATGGGGGGTAGCTTTCAGTGGAAAAGCTTCTACTCTCTGTTGAGACCTCAGTGGAGTCTCTCCAGCTGATAGTTGTGCACAGTGTGCACTAACATTCACTGTTTTTGACTGCCGTCCATGCCCTGCAGCCAGGGAGCAAAGGATAATGAATCCCAGCCGTAATCTCTATAAACATGTACAGAATAATTGTCTCCTGGATGCTATCTAGATATGCAATTAAAGGTATCTAATATGTAATATATCTCATTAGTTTGATGGGAAAAAAACATTTTGGAACTTTTTGGTGTGTGTGTGTGCGTGCGTGCGTGCACGTGCGTGCGCGTGTGTTCGCTGCCTGCGTGCGGGCCTGGACACGTGTTTGTCTTCATCGCCCTGGATTTTACTTTGTAAACTCCAACTAGGTTTGTGTGCAGCAAGGTAATCCTGGTAAATCAAAGACAACAGAGCCAGAGGGCTTGTTTTTCAGTGGGCCGGCATGGGGGACAGCTAGCTCGGAATCCTATCCGCCGGACAGAGAGTTGCAGGGCATTCAGATTTAACCCGTCCCATCCTAACAAACGAGCTGGGATCAAAGACTTAGAGTGACATTATTGAAGGCAGCTGGAGAGCAAAGGAGATGGGAGGCAGGCTAACACTGTACTGTTAATGCTGCATCCAGTCACATGAAAGCATACGAATACGAAGAAGAAATTAAGAGGTTGTTCGGTGAAGGATAGCTGCCATATAAAACATACATACAAAAGTAGCAAAACTAAGCAGATCACAATCGACAACCTCAAAACGCTACTTTTGATGCTTTTGTGTGACTGTAGTATCGAGTACAGTAGGACATTGGTTTACGAAAAAACACAAAAGGTTAGAATATGGAGATACACATCCATGTTGGGTTGTAGAACGGTTGTAATAGTGGACCACTAGTCAAGGAAAAGCTCAATTCAAACCGTGTCGACTAGGGTTCGAGTTCGAACCCTCCATGGTGCAGCCGGCTTGATGACCTTAAGTTACGTCGCACACCTGTGTCTTTATTGAAGACCGATACTTGGTGATTGCATCACTTAAACTCAAACTATGATGCCTCCTTTAATCGAGCCAAAAAATGGTTGGGTCTGGAGTTACAGGACAGGACACATGTGGCATGTCAAGATGCTGTGTGCATAAACATCATTTTTGGCTGATGGTTTCCTTCCTGTCGAGACAGCCAGATGATCATATCACAGCAGAATTGTATCTGTGTGACTTACAGTCCTTAACAATTATTTTAAGCCAATTGTCTCATTTTGTTCGCTAATCTGTGCTATTGCATTAAGCCTTGTGGTTGTGTCGGAATGCCAAAGCCTGGCAACGGTTCAGTGACCGTGACGGCCCCTACAGATACCTCTGGGTTTCATCTAAACTCATGGAAAATAACAGGCCTCTTTAGACCAGCTCAAAGAGGATATATATACTGTATCTAGCTGTGTTGCTATGGCTCCTAAAATTATAGGTAGAACTAAACAAAACCAATCCTCTGTTTAGTTAACTTTAGCTTTTCATTGTCCCTGTCCCTAGTTTTTTTTATGTCCTCACATAGGGGACTGTGCTGTCTGATCTTCTATTGCAAGCCAGAGGAAACGTGTTATCCAGATAACATTACAGTTGTGAATGTGACTTGGCTCGGGCTGAGATTGAAACAATACCGCTCCTAAGCCGCACTGAGCCCACCTGTTTGTTCTTTTGTAATTGGATTCTGCTTCATTCCATTTGCCTTAATGCCACTGCATAATGCAGTGCACTGAGGGGACTGGCCATTACTGGCCAGGGGACATGGGTCGGAGGAGTAACCCAAGTCGGCCCCTGTTTTTTGGGCCATCTCTTCAGGGCTTCATGCCCTTCAGAGTCTCTAGTCGCCCAGGCCCAGATGGATTGATGGCTGAGGCTGTGGGCCCTGATGGGAACCAGAATAGCAGGTGTTGATGTTACGGGCTGACAAGAACAATAAGCTGGCCCTCTGCAGCATGCTAATCCAAAATAAACGGGCACTGGTGCGGACGGCTATAGGGTTGGGGTGCCTCGTGGAGGCCTGAGAATGAAGGGCAGCTACCATGAAAGGAATGTGGTGCTGAAGCTGAAGTTCTCTTATGCAGCTGAGAATATATTCAGTAATGCTGCAGCACGCAGCTCTATACAGCAACTATGTGTGTTCCACTGTTGTTACACTACAGGCTCCATTTTAACTCCCTAACTTGGATTTTACTACATTATGCAGATTTGAACAGTGTTACATAGTATTGAGGAAATGGAACTCTGTTTACACATATTACTTACTATTAAATACATACTGTATTTACTGCCTTCCCTGAAAAAGTCACAAATTGACAAAAGGTAATGTATATACGGTACTGTAATTTGTTCATGGCTATTGAGCTTGTACTGTAGCACAAACGATTGAACCACGTTAGTGTTTCTGTAAAATAGCCACCATTTCTCTTTTGTGTGGGAGGTGGACAGCCGGTTAATGAGTGGCTCAACATAGAAACATCAGATCGGCCTCACGACTGTCATCGTGGCGGGGGCTTCCACATGCTCAGTGACTGTCATCGTGGCGGGGGCTTCCACATGCTCAGTGACTGTCATCGTGGCGGGGGCTTCCACATGCTCAGTGACTGTCATCGTGGCGGGGGCTTCCACATGCTCAGTGCCGTTTTCATCAGGGACGTGCTTCTCCTTGATCAGCTGCCTCTGCTAAGTGGCTGGTGTCGATAGCCTTGACTCGGCTCTGCCCACACCGGTGATGAAGAGAAGACATCTGGATATGTGTGTGTGTGCGTGCGTGCGTGCGTGCGTGCGTGCGTGCGTGCGTGCGTGCGTGCGTGCGTGCGTGCGTGTATGCAAGCGTGTTCATGCACAGTGCGAGGGGACAATGACATGACTAACAGATCGGGAGGAGAGTGCAGTCGAGTGAGAGAGAAGTAGGGCAGTGAGAGGATAGGAGTGATGTAAACTGTGCGCGTGCGTGGGTGAGGGAGTGAGGGAGGGCGGCCAAGGTTCATTAGAGTGTCACCGGCTGCCTCCGCACCAAATTAATAAGGTTCTCGCTCCTTCCCCCCCCCCTATGTCTCTCTCTCTGTCTCTCTCTCTCTCTCTCTCTCTCTCTCTTTCTCTGTCTCTCTCTCTCTCTCTCTCCTCCTCTTCACTTCCTCTGCATCTGCTGAATATGAGCAGAGATGTGAAAAAGAGCATCTGATCTCCAATCACCTCTCCCGCGCACTGACACAGGGCTTAAGAAGCAGATTACAGCCGATGTACCGACAACATTAAAGTGGCAACGGCTGGGGTCGAGAGGCAAGCGAGGCAGCGAGGGCTGGAGAGGAGGCGGCGAAACGAAAGACAGACACAGAGAGAGAGAGAACATGCGGTATAGGCCGCGGAAGAGCGCTAGGCAACAGGGGAAGAAAAAAACCCTAAACGAAGGGACGGAGAGAGGAGTGCACAAAAAGGAAAGAAAAGTACAAGCCAGAGGAATAGGAATAGATCTCTCATCTCGTCTCCTTTCCCATTGTCAAAATGAACACGTCCCCTGGCTTTTCCACTGCCTCAACATTCTCCTTGTTTTCCTTCATCAAATCAAATGAATGCACGGGCACACTGATTACATGCCCAGAGCACGGTGTGTGCACGGAAACTGTATGAATGTTAAAAAACAAAAACAACGCAGACAGGGAGCGATGGGGGAGCAGTTAAAGCCAACGTGACTAGACACTAGACAGTTCTGTCCTGGAAATGTGTTGGGTTTGTGTGTGTGTGCTCGCGTGTCTTTGTGTGTGTGTGTGTGTGCGTGTGTGCGTGTGTGTGTGTGTGTGTGTGTGTGTGTGTGTGTGTGTGTGTGTGTGTGTGTTCGTGTGTGTTCGTGTGTGCGTGCGGGTGTCGAGGGCACCGTCTTGCAAGTCATTTGAGCTTTGATGAATGGATCTGGCCATGCTGACAGAAGAGCAAAGAGGGGACGCAGCTGGGAGTGGAGGGAGGAAGGGGCCGGGGGCGGGGCGGGGGTAGGTTAAGGATCACTGCAGAGGAGTTGACAGATCCCAAATGGTGGCCCTTGGAAATGCTTGGCTTCACTGCTGCTGCCAGGGGGAACGATCCACCCAAGACACAAAATGGTGCCCAAAAGACAACTTTAGTATACAGTAGTAACGGCTGCTCTGCTCTCAACGGTTGGAGCAAAAGAAAAAAAAAGATAGCAAAGGCTCAAAAGTAAATGTTGCTGTCGCGAAAACGAGTGTGGGAAAAAGCGATCCGAGCTGCTCCCCCCATTTAATATGGGGTCTTGACACAAGACGGCAAAGTGTATTTTTAAACCGTGTTCTCAAGCCGTGATGGATGGGGTCTGCACACAGAACGCGGTCCGACTGACTTGTGTTTGACCCCAATCCTTGTCTACAGGAGACGGCACCTGGTGCCTCACCACAACACCATTAGTGGTCAACCACACAGGCGTGCACACGCTTATATACAGTGCACACGCACGCGCGCGCACACGTGCGCACGCACGCACGCACGCACGCACGCACGCACGCACGCACGCACGCACGCACGCACGCACGCACGCACGCACGCACGCACGCACACACACACACAAACACAGAGTCAAAATCACATAGGCACACACAACACCCTTCAGCAGTGGATATTTTTAGGGGATAGGATGCAACCACTATGGTTGCTAAACCTCTGCATGCTGCCGGCAGACGCTCACAGATTCACACCCCATGGGTCTGACAGGAAAGGAAGTTACTTCCTGACAGCAACCACACACACACACACACACACACACACACACACACACAAACTATAAACGTGCACAGCACACCCTGTGTTCCTCGGGAAAACTCTCAGGAGTCAACGTCTTTTTGTCGAGGACATCCGTGAACAGGACATCCAGGAACAGTTCTTACAAGTTTGAGCGTTCCACAACTCGTTTTTGACATGGCACCTATAGCAGCTAGCAGCCGTACGTCAGCTGTAGAGTCTTAACGTTCAAACAGTTTGACTGTGTGTAGCACTAGCAGAGCTCTCTGCTTGCCCCCGAGACAATGTCCCAACACAACTGTAAATGCTTCGCCGCTAGTAGGCCTATTACATTTTTTGATTTACTTCAATCAATACCACATCGTACAAATACTACCAGTATAAGTTTGGTATTCAACATTTACTTGAGTTAAAGTATTGGCATCAAAATATACTTAAAGTACCAAACGTAAAAGTACTCATGTAGAGTAATCCGTTTTTCAAATAAAAAAACCCCACAATAATCTTTTGAAAATAGCAGAACTACAAGCTCACAATATGTTGCCATTATATATATGGCTGAAGTGGTTAATGTATTTTTTTGCAATAATAATCCAAATCTGCAAAGTAACTAGTAGGCTAACTCAGGGGTTCTCAACGTTTTTGGCTGGGGACCCCCGGGAATGCTTTGGCCATGTATCACGACCCCTCCCCACCCCAATACAAACTGACTGCAAAAATAACCTTAATAATAGAGAAAATATATCATAAATGAATACTGAAACCAGATATAATCATTAAGGAAATGTATGCACGTACTATGTGTATTATGTAAACTCTTCATTTCCATTTCTTTTCTTTTGAAAATAATTTGGGGACCCCCCAGAATAATTTCGCGACCCCCAAGGGGTCGCGACCCACGGGTTGAGAACCCCTGGGCTAACTAAAGCTGTCTTGTAGTGAAGTAAAAAGTAATATATTTGCCTCTGAGGTGCAGTGGAGTAGAAGTATAAAGTATCAAAAATGGAAATACTCCAGTAACGTAAAAGCACCTCAAAATTGTACTTAAGTACAGCACTTGAGTATATGTACTCTGTTACTTTACACCACCAACACATCTGTAAATGCTTTGCCTGAATGCCATAATTCGTCAACCACCATGACTAACCCTACCAAATCCACTTAAGAGTCAGCATGACCGTAATTAAGTATATGGACGATTTCTCTCTCTCTCTCTCTCTCTCTCCTCTCCAGAGACAGACTGAGGGTTGAAAAACACGTCTCGGTTAAAACTGTTATGCTGAAATGAAAATTATGTTGAACACAAAGTGACCTCGTTGTAAGTGAAGAAAGAAGATGTAATTTCTTATTTTTATATCTCTTTGTGTCTCTGTGTAACACACCCTGTCTGATGTGTTTGTGTTTCAGCCTCCACCATCGCTGACGGGAGAAAAACGTGCCTGAAGCTCAAAGTTTTCGTCCGGCCAGCAAGTAAGACTTTCGCATGCGACCGAGGACTTTGGAACATAGCCTGTTGAATGATGTGTCTGGACAGAAACAATGATGATGTTGATGTGTCTTATATCTCTGGTTACTTCAGTGCCTCCTGAATGACCTCTTGCTTAATTGTTCAACATGTCCCACTCATTTGTCACAACTTGCTTTTACCTTGCTTTTGATATGGACAAGAAAATAATTTGACCAAACATTTTGTTGGAAACATGAACAGTATCATATATCACTGCTGTTGGACAGAAGCCTTGTATTCCCACATTTACTCATTTGTTTTATGTTTTCCTTCATAAATTGATGCCCTATTTTTTACTTTGTCGTATGGCGGTCGCAGAAAGGTTAGGGAAAATAGCAGTTCTACAAACTCACAAACATGTCACATTGTGACAAGTTGTGAGCTTGTACTGTTAGTAGATCTGCTGTTGGAAGATTTCCACCTATAATGACAGGCACAAAATAGGGATGCCAACCCTAGGGATACAAGGATGAAAGTGGTAAGTCTCTCAGTGAGGTTTAGAAACAATTAGCTAAAAAGAGCTTGTGACTAAATAATAAATAACTTCTTTGATCCAATGGAACACAGGTTATTTTTTTCATTTCCTGAAGAGTAATGATGTTGGACATACAAGGTTTCCTGCCTGACCACATTGATATACAGTAGGCTATATATTTACAGTACACATTGAGTAAAGATCTCTTACACTGCATACTTCATGTGAATGTTGCCATGAGCTTTGTTGCTTGGAATGTTTGATTTCAAGGCCAAGGGTGGGGGGTGGGGGGGGTGGGGTCAGAGGGGAAGGGTGGGGCTTCAAATGTCACTAACCTATTTGGCTTACCTCTAATGATCTCTCACTCTCCCCTGTGTTTTCTATTGTAGACAACTGTGTGAAAACTATAGGCGTACATGACCGCGTTTTTGACGTAAACGACAAAGTAGACAATTCATTAGAACCACGAGGTTAGTATGGCTTCCTGCTCCTACGATTCCTGACATTAAATGTTTTCCATGCATCTGTTTGTCCTCCTTTTCTTCCTGTACACCCCCCCCCATTTCTCTACGAGCCAATCCCTGCTCACCAGCCCCCTGTCATGCACTTCTTCCCTGCTTGGTGATTGGTCCCATCCTTCATTGCATGGTGATAGCTACATAACCGCGTCATGCATTTCTTGTCAAAACTCACAAACGGCTTTGTTATTATTTTGTGACCCCTATTGGGAATGTTGCAACATTTTCAACGTGTTTTTGATTTGGTGTCGGTAAAGTCGTTTACTACACGGCATGTTGTTGCTTTAGCTTGGCAGCTGCTCGCCGCGCTCCCTGTCAGTCCCACGTAGACTAACTGTTATTAGTCATTTCATGGCATCGCTTGAGCAATGTCTGCTGCACTCAGAACACATGGCATTATTACGGCTTCCTACATGAGTCTAACCCTAGCCACTGAACTGAGACCCCCCATGGCCTCCACATGCTGTCTCCTCACTCCCCGGACCCCCCCCACCCCTCCCCACATCCCCTCGGACTGAAACAACACAAGCACTGCCTCAATGGGAAAATACATCACCAACTGTCAAGTACACATCAAAAGCACATTAATCACTTCAAACGGAGCTTTTTGAAATGTATTTGACACGGCATTAGTAATTATAGCTTTTTCCAAAAGTGGTATTTTTTGTATAAGTCTCGGATTCTGAGAATATTACATTTTCAGTATTTCTACATGGCAGCGGTTTGGCCTGGTGTTCAGGGTTTATCACAAGCTGTCACCTCACTGATCTATGGGGGTGTGTGTGCACACACGCACACACACACACACACACACACACACACACACACACACACACACACACACACACACACACAATATGCACTTGAACACATGCTACACGTGCACACAATGGTACACTCGCATACACGTCCACTGGCATGCACATACTGTACCCACATACACGCACGCACGCACGCACGCACGCACGCACGCACGCACGCACGCACGCACGCACGCACGCACGCACACACACACACACACACACACACACACACACACACACACACACACACACTGCACATGGCTTCAGAACAGGGGGTTAGGTTTTGATTTATTAAGGCCAGATCCCAGGGCACCTTTCTGAGCCTGCGACTTGCCCGTCTGTCTTCCTGCTCCACAACCTGTTTTTCTCCTCTCTCGCCTGTGCCTCTTTTTGCCTGCTTCTCGCCTCCTTTTCAGTCTCCTTGTGTGGCTGGCTGCTTCGCGGTGTGGCTCGCTACCTGCCTGCTTCTGTCTGTCGGTCTGTCTCCTCCTATAAACCCCACTTCACATAAACATATTCATTCACCTCTTATCTTATTTCATGTACCACATTGTGCCCCCAGAGTCTGATTATTATTCACATGTCCATTGCGATGTCCTCCACTGCCTGCCTGTACTTAATGTGTTTGTCATGTGTGTGCCGTGCACGGTCAACCCTTTTCCCCATGGTACAGCAAACTCATTGCAGTGCATAGGTACTGATGGTGAAGCCAGGCAGACAGAGGACATAGCTCACCTTGTGTGCAAATTCATAATGTCTCTCACAGTGAGAGCGCCGGCTTATAGGTTCACTGTCCAGGTCATGAGACAAAACAAACCTGGGTTTCAGTTTACGTATCCTGTTTTAAGAAAACTTACGAGTACAGGCCCAACCAGCTTACTGCTGCCCAGGAGTCAGCATATACGAGGATTAGCTTACTGGATAGCTGTCTTATATGGACTAGAGCGGCTCCACTGGTTCCATTTTATTCATGCCTCTTATCTGCATGTTTTACAGATTACACTAGGCACTGATAGTTATCACAAGAGAAAGGGGAATAGTACTATACTGTAGCTTGACAAATGAATTGGCTACTCTTAACAAAGTGCCTCTTGATACCGTTAGCATTTACTGTCGCAAAAACAAACCGTTAAAATTGTTATAAGATTATTCATAAAAAGACTTGTGCGCTATAAATATTGACTCATTTCTTTTCTTGTTCTTGTTATCTTTAGATGACACCAGTCATGAATCAGCTGAGCCTTCCCGAAGCGACGCAACGAACGCTGCACCACACCTGCGGATAGCAAGTCCACTACTGGCTGCACTGCTGGTTTGCCTATCAACACTCTTCACCTTATAGCGCCTCCCTCTTTCCTGGAGGGGAATTATACCTGGTGCGGCCTGAATCTGCCCAATGCTGAGGTTGCCGGGACAGGGTGGGGTTTTGGTGAAGTGAATTGGGGATTTACTGTAGATGGGACATCAGAGTGGGCTTCTCAAGGATCCCTCTATATATTTTTTGTTTTCATATAATATTTAAGTGGTCTTTCTCCGTCTGTGTTGATAAAAGAAAAGGAAAAAAAAAAAGCTGACGTTGGAAGTGGGAGAAACAGTTCCCGCTCTTTAACCTCCAACTAAGATGCCAAATCACGTTTTTTCACACTTTAGCGATTCTTGTTTTCCCGTGACTTTTGACATCCCTTTATGTCATGCCTACGCCATGTCATTGCAGCACTGATATTTACACACACTCAACTGCACGCACGCACAAGCATGCGAGCACACGCACGCACGCACGCACGCACGCACGCACGCACGCACGCACGCACGCACGCACGCACGCACGCACGCACGCACGCACGCACACACACGCACACACATGCACACACACAAATGCACACACACTTGTACATGCGTACACACAGTTAACTAGAGAAAACAAACCTGCCACTACACTAACACTCTATGGCAGTAGCTATCATATTAGGTTGTAAACCTTAACAGCAGCACGCTGTAGGAAAGTTAAAGATACTAGGTTGTAGAAATGGTTGTTGCACAAGAAGATTCAGATAGTTGTCATCAAGACCTCCCCAAGAAGCCTTTCCACCACCACATTGCTCGGTTTAAGTTTAAGTTGAACGTGATGGATGGTATTGATCGTAGGTCATGAAACACATCATGTGGTGTACATCCAACTTCCAGAATTCCGTTGGTTTTCAAAATAACACTTTTCTTTATGGTTAAACAAGGTCCAGGCAAACACACTAGTCTTGACCAGAGGGAGTTAAATTGGTTAAAGCAGCCTTAAGCATCTTGTGGTTGCTCTGATGAGGGCATCTTGTCATTAGGCGTCTGTAGTGTGCAGAGCATGCCGGCCCGCTCAATAAAACATTTCAAGGCTCTCGGCTCCCACTGACTCACAAACAAAGTCAAATTATAACTTTCTCAACAGACACTTTGTGGATAGTTACTGGGATGGAAGATCAATGCCTTTTGAAAGTTGATCATGCAATTTCACAGCCACACTTACAGTGTCATGTTATGCTTTGTTCACTGAGTCAGTCTGTAATTGCTCTTTTGTTCCAGCTGAGTATTTGCCGGTATTAACAACAGTCACATGAACATATTGCGTCTACAGCTTTATCTTTGTCTCTTCACAGTTTCTGCTGGTGATTCAGATTGTAAGAAAAGAGAAAAACTTATGGAAACGATTCAACTTAAAATATTTTAAACATTACACTCACTGGCGCTGCTAAACGCCGCAGACATGGTATTGGATATTATTTTCATCTCTCGTTTTTTTGATGGATATCTTTTTTTGAGGGAGGATTATAATTGTGGTCATGGGAAAGTATAGCCCGAGTGTCCGTGAGCGCACATTTCCGTGAGCGTTTTGCTCTCAAGCGTAACCACAGCCTTCAACTCTAACCTCATGCTCATCAAACATTAGTCAAATGGTCCTCACATGCAGCTGCACAGCACCATGTCGAGTGCAGCCGACAGTCTCTGCACCGCCGGCTGGCACCATTAGCCCAACTGACACATAGCCCCAATCAGCTGAGAACGTATTATGTTAAATGGATTAAAATAACCTTTCACGTTGAGGCAGTGCATGGTTCAGTTTAGTTTGGACGAGGTTTATGTTAGCACTTGCATTCACAGGAGTTCATTGTGCGATAATGACATTCAGTTTCCTTCAGCTTGCCACAGACCCACGCAGTAAATTTGCATAATGGAAGATGTCTTTTTTATTTTTTAATGCAAGGCCTTTTTTGACCCCTTCCCTCCATCCAAAAAAAAGAAAAAAGAGAGAGAAAGGGACGGACATATACACAAATTAAGTTTGTTGAAATAGGCTTTCCGTCAGAGCTGCCCATTGTGTGAGAAATGGGGAACGGATTGGTTTGGAAAGGTAGATAGAAAAAGAGAAATAGAAAGAGAAGAGGATCACAGGAGAGATTGCGGTCCCGGCTCCAGCTCCTAGTGTTACCGGTTTAAGTGACTCTTTAATGAGGTTCAAAATGACAGGCATGTGGACCCCATGTTGTGGCAAAGGGAGTTATTTCTGGTATTAAAAATAGATGGTGGAAGGCTTGGGGGGTCTCGGGAGGGAAGTGTAGATTTCACCATGGGAGGTGTGGGTAGGAGGGGGGGTTTAAAGCGCCAGTGACCTTGCAGTTAGAGAGAATTGGTGAGTGAAGGAGATAGGATGAAATGAAAGGGAGATGCACTGAGACAAAGAAAGACATTGGTAGGTGGTTGTTGGGAGAGTGTGTACTGTATCAAGACAATGCAACAGTAAACAAACAAACAAACAAACAAACAAACACACAAACAAAAATATACTAAAACCCACATAATTCTATTAGGAAATTCAATCCAGGTCAATCTCAAAAAGCATATACTGTTTTGTTTTGTTCAGTTTGAGTCTTTCTCCATTTTTTTCTTTTCTTCCCCTTTTTTTGTCCGCTGCCTTTTTCTATTTCCCCCCTGAAGAGTTGCGTGTGCTTTTGGCCATTTGTTTTTGTACTATGGTAACAATGCTATTATAGTAGAATAGCAGCTCAGCGTTGGGGGTAATAGGAGATGAGGCCATGAGGTACTAATATTCAGGAGATCACCACAGGGAATGAGCGTACGATTCTAAATGGACGCTTGTCAGCAGAATAAAGGCTAATTCATATGTTGTCACAAGACCTTGTTGCTCAACAAAAATGACATGTATTCAACTGAAAAGAGCGTCATTTTTTCAGTTGAAAATCTGTCACTTTTGTCTAAATTATCCTCAACACTATACTTTTCTCAGAAAACCAGCTTCAATTGTACTCTTATAGTTACCAATATTACTCTTTGTCATTATTGCTCTTATTACCATGGTTTATTCTGTACACACACCTTAACCTGGGAAATGAGGATCTACTTGTAAACTGGATACCGTGTATCCTGAGGTAGTCAACCATAATGTAGTGTTAGGGGTTAGTAACAGTTTTTGTACCTTTCTGGAGGGCAAAAAGAAAAAAACGAGACACTTCATTGTTAAAACTGTATAATTATTATTATTGTAATGATGATGACTATTATTATTATTAGCAAAACTTCTTGATGTAAATAGTGTTTGATATTAAAGTATTAATTTGGTTCTTATGTCTTTTCTAAAAAAAAAAGAAGAATATGGTATTATCTCTGGATTTTGCGGAGTGTACTGTCCTTAAACATTGCATTGTGTGCTTTGATCCTCAATGCCTAATGATCCTTTGAGCTATCACTGAGTTGGAAGACCTGGGACAGCTGTGCACACGCCCGTGTACAGAATAGCCTACTGGACTTTTTAGCCAATGAGGGCCTCACCTGTAACATGTTTCAAACCAATCACCAAACTTCGCCATCTCTTCACACAAGGATCCATCAGGAAAGACAAGTCATGGACTAGACGGATGGTGTATTTGTGCTTTTTTTGCCTTCGGTGTTTGAAAGCATGTTCTGCCATGAGTGGACTGTTGGCTTTTAAATTGAAGGATCTTGCCAGTTTCATAATGTGGCATGCGCATGAACTTGATAACATGTAAAAAGGAGAAAAAAAAAAGACAACAAAAATGTTCAAAAAAGATGAGTGCTTTCTTTTCACACCTTAGTGTTACGTTTAGTTTTTTCTTTTAAACTGTGTTAGATTTTCTGACCACTATCATGTTGTGTGTTTCTGCATCCCCATTTGAGAGTGATGTCATTAAGCTGTGTAGTGTCAGACAAAATGTACATAACACAAACCTTTGTTGTGAAGTAAACGGTGGGGGTCGGCCATTTATAATTGAAAAGAACCTCATCGTTTTTTCCTAAGAATGACTCTTTCTGTACCCTTCAACTGAATTCATCCGATGTTGTGGCACTCTGTCTCTTCTATTCGTTTTCTTTTCTCTCTACTATGGAGGTGTTTGAGTGTGCGCGCATCGGTGTATGAATGTATTCCAGTGTGAGAATTGCTGTGAGAGAGAGTGCGTGTATATAAGCGTGTGTATGTGTGTGTCTCATTTGCTGTTGCCGCAGTGAATGGGAAGCGGCAGCCCTCTTTGGCAACGAAGAGTGTTTCCCATGCCTTAGCCCCCATCCCCAGCCTCGACCACAGCAACTTCCACTCCGTGTAGGAGGCGCTCTCTGCCATTGTCCTCTTACACGGAATGGCTGCTGGCGTCTCAGAGGCCACAACGGGGCCCTTCGCTTTCTCTCTCGTTTTAAACACTTGTCCCCGGGTAGATGTCGGTCCTGGGCACAGTTTAAGGATTAGCGCATCCCCCCCCCCCCCCCCCTCCCTCCAAAAAAGACAACCTAAACAACCTTAACTTGATTGTTAGTGGGGGGGAAGGTTAAATCTTATCATTGATCCAGGATCTCTGCTCTGCTCTGCTCACCAGCTCCCCTCATGTACTGAGGAACAACTTGTTAATTTGTTCATGAGTCTGTGTCCAGTGTTCCATTCTGCTCGTGATTCTACAAGCTCCACCAAGTGACACCAACCCCCTGACCGCCCTGCTTTCTTCCCTATACCACCTTGAAATCCCACAACCAACCCCCACTAATTTGCCCCGGCAGGGAATCATTTCTGTCCTGCTCTTTTCCAGTATATAAACCTGAACAAAACAAAACAAAAAAAAAGAAAAATCGAACAGTCTGTATTTGTATATACACGTGTCTGAGCAAGTATGAATAATATTAATAAAAATGGAAATACATTGCTTTGATGGTTGTATCGCTGTCTTTGCTTTTCTTTTGACTCGTTGGGAGGAGGGACATTGGCATTGGGAAGAGGGACAGCCACTTTAAGTCATTTACTGCCAGAGTTTTCGTTCTTGTTCGCACAGAATATTTTGTTCTATGACTATGTAAACACCAAATACCTCAAAAGAAAGAAGAGAGTCTCCACTTTCATTGGAAAATAGTGAGTTAGTGCGATCTTCCGTTCTTCACTTATTGGCAGATGAATATAGCTTGTTTTCACCTATATATTAAACTGAACCGGTTCGGAATTGTCGTGATCACGTTAGTGTCCTCTTCTTCGGAAGTCCCAGGTTAACTCACAGGTTGCGGAAGAGCGCCTTCTATCGGAAACACTGATAACCAAAATACGTATACTGTACAGATACAATGGCGGTCTGTGCATTGGATTGAAATGTCGTATCAATGGCTGTCAACACATCATAACAAACTTTGCCAGTTTAGCCTGATTTATACTTTGTGTGAGTGTCGTTTTAGCAAATATAACTGATCTCTAAATCTCACCACGTGAGCAATGTGATGCATCATGAGCTTACAATATATCTACATACATGCCATTTATTTTTTACATTTTGAAGATTTGAAGATTTTGGACTATAATGGCATGCTCAAAATAGTGAGGGTTAATGTGGTTAAGTGTGTGGTGTTAACATTTAAGCATGGGTGTGGCTGTGCTGTGGACCAATTTGTGAGGGCATTGAATATGAAGTGATTGCCAGTGAATGCAGCCACAGTAACTTGCAGATAGAATGAACATAATCCCCTGACAATGGAGTGGTTATCTTCCATCATGTGTCATTCCATGCTGCATCAGTTCAAACCGTGATGGATGGAGGTTGCATGTGTATGAACAGTACAGTATGCACACAAAACCCTTTTCTTTTCCTCATTCTCACTCTCCCCCCCCGCCCCCTCCATTTTTTTACCTCTCTTCCTAAAAAATAATGTGGTCTATCTTTAGGAGCCACAGACTCACAAGAGCGATTGAGATAAGCAACATCCATCAGTACCAGAATAATACCTAAGACCTGCTTTCAATTCATTTGGGCACTAATGAGGTCACCTAATAACCTGCTGGACCCCATCAGCGACATTTCGCTTCACCCGCCATTATCTCTGGTAATTAGACTCACATTCAGACCGCCCAGAGGACCAGAGATGAGGCAGGGGGGAGGCCCCCTGAAATACCAATAGGAGGTTAAGAACCTGGCAATGTCTTGATGATTAGTGAAATGTGACTTTAAGCTCTCTGTCTGGGATCTGAACATGTGGATTACAGAGAGGATTATATCAAATGAAAGCAGCCTGGAATCTTGTATGGCACATGTTAGGGTATCATTATGTCTTTAACGTCAAAGTCCTTTCTACACCTGCTCAGGGCTACGACATTTTTAAAGCAGACCTTGCTCTGTACAAAACGCTATTGGATCTAGTGCAGGATGTGATCCTATCGCCCCTTTCTCTGAACCCGATGGGGGGTTCTTTCCAAGCTACAGAAGTGCTGGTTTTATGCGCGAACATACTTGACAAGATGGAGCCAATTAGCATCAAGTTGTTCTTCGTGAAGTCATTACACAGGATGTCTCTGGAGGGGCAGGTGTGTGTGTGTGTGTGTGTGTGTGTGTGTGTGTGTGTGTGTGTGTGTGTGTGAACTGAAGGCCAATAGACAAATCACTGCGCCTGATCATTAAATCTGCAGTAATGATAGCTTTATGTGACGATATGTCCCAGGTGTGCTATTAAGATATGAACATAGCTAGTCTTTGTGACCAGCACTGAGCGAAGGGAGGGCACAGGAAGGAGAGATAGCTTTCAATTCAAACCATGTCACACTTGAGATGACAACTGTGCCTTGGAGAAAGAAGTTTGATGCATTCATCTTTTTATTCATTTATTTCACAAATCACACACACGCATGTGCATGCACACACGCACCTGAGCCCGTGAGTCTATTTAAAGCCACCCTTCACTTTATGCCGATGCAGCCCTCTGTCCGTTGAAGTTGTATCTCAACACAACAAGCACGGACTGACAGGCCTGACATGGGGGGGTGGGGGGGGAGGGAATGCTTTTGAAGGCAACAGTTGCTAGCTTGGCCGCCTCCCTTATTGGCTGTTTGGTGTTTCGTTTCCATGTGAACAATCAGTTTGACTGACAGCTCAGAACGATGTCCTCAGTTAATCGCTCCAGCAGTGTGAAAAGGTCATAAATCAGCCAATTACGCAGCCTCGCTTTATGAATAGATATATTTGGGGGGGAACATTTAAAACGCCTCCGAGGCATTTTGGCTTAGTGAACCCCCTTGTGTACTCAGAGGGAGTCGGGGATGCAGCTGGCTGTGCAGGAAATGACAGATAAAACTGAATACATTTTAGAGTCTCTATCGCACAGTATAGTGTATCATGTGTTATTGCACACTAAGACCTTTTGAAATGTATTGAAAGTCAGTGAAAGAGAAAGAGTGACTGACTTCGACGCTGAACACGAGGCATCATCATCAGTGCAATACACATTACAGTGGTTTACTCAGAAAAGCACTAGAGTGAAACGTCTCTCCTCTATGTTGCTCAAAGAGCACACAAAATATGACGGCGCTGTAGGGAAATGCTGTACAGCATATGAAAATGTGCATATCTCCAGTCTCCTCTATGTGTGGGGATTTTATATCCAGGGGTCAGCTTGCCAACAAAAGCAAGCTCTCTGTCTGTCTGTCTACACTCCTCCCCTCTCTCTCTCCCCAAGGTGGACAAGGGGCTCAGGCAACGTCCATTCAACTGTATTTCATGCACTGTGTATCACTGTGTGGTTGACCTTATGGGCTGAGAGCGGCTGAGATGAAGAGCCACAGCCAATCCAGAGGAGGATTACTGGAGGATGTGACATCACTGCAAACTAACATCTCCACAGCAGATGACACGGAGACTGGGAAATAGAGACGCCAGATACATAATGCTACATGTGTATACTGTATGTGTCATAATCATGTTTCATGTATTTGCTGTTGAGCAACCTTATGCATGGACACTGATGTGTGTGTATATGTACACTTTTGTACAAACAAAACATTTAGTGTTGCACAGTGCACACCTTGTTCGTTGTTTTACACAACACCTACACATTATCTTTTATTACCTATTTCAGGGAACTATGAAAATAATAGCCGACACACATGTTGCGATAAATGTAGGGTAAACAGTTAAGCGCGATTCGCTTGGTTTGCAGTGAAGAAATACAAATTGCATGTAGCACAAAGGAAGATAAATCAGTCCACAGAACAAATTCTTGCCTGTTCGCCTATTTGTCTGCTTTCTTCCAAAATAGATTTGTGGCCCATGACTACCGGTATATGGGATTTTTTGGGATTTTTTGGGGATTTGTTTTGCAAGCATTTCTCATAAGGTGGCCATTGGCCATTTCTGAAGCAGCTCCACCCTGCAGTTACAATATAAGTGTGGCATTGAAATGGGATTAGTTCCTGGCTGCCAGTGTTCCTTTGAGTGGATGAAGCTGAACTGGAAGCTGGAATATTACATTGGCGTGCCGACACTAGATCATAGAAAGGACTTTGGCCCTGGGGTCATAAATTAGATTCTAATGATTTTGTCATTGTTAAAACAATAACTTTCAAACCCGGCCTGTTTTTTCCTGCCTGACCCCTGATTTATGGTTTTAATTTTTTGATGGCATAAAATAGTTGGACTCTTGTGCCATAATGATGTTGAAGGGTGGGATGAAATATTGTCACGATTCATTTCCCTTTTCAGATTTAATTAGTTTACTTTATAATGCCATCCATCAATATGGGTGTATGATGAAATGTAGAGAGTATAGGAGAGCTGGGAATCTGGACGAGCGGAATGTTTTACAGTTGACTTCCAGGGAAATAAACGGTGGCTGCATTATTCATGAGGCCTGTCATAACTTTAATCTGATTCTTAGCTTAATTATTAAAGGCCTTCCATCTACGATAATATTTCATTTCACCCTTTCACCTTTCTTTTTGAAACCCCCATTTCAAAAAATGTGTCTTCATGTATTATACTGTAGGCACTGTTGATGATATACAGTAAAACCCTCTGTGTTAATTTATCCATTTGTAACTCTGCGAGTGTACAAAACTACATTCGTTCACTCAGTTAATTGTTTTTGCACAATATTCTATTTCAAATTGGGAAGCTGTGCCTGTGAGGTAGCATGACAGCTCCAGGTTTTCATTAAAACTGTGAAAGTTACAATTATTTGAATTAGGGCAAAATACAGAGCTAATTATGAGAAAGCTACTTTATATTTTAATGCACAGTGGAAGCTCATTTATTTATCCTGAACAGACAGGGAGAGCCAGGACTGGAAATAACTCTCAGCTCTCCATCGGTTCGGTGCATTATACAAGCCTGGGGCAAATGCAATATTTCCAAAGATCATGCAAATGGAGTCCGGCTTCCACCTAACGCTCCCAAATCTCTCTCTCTCTCCCTCTCTCTCTCTCTCTCTCTCTCTCTCTCTCTCTCAATTTAATACCACACACACACACACACACACACACACACACACACACACACACACACACACACACACACACACACACACACACACACACACACACACACACACACACACACACACACACACACACACAGTAACCACACATGGTCTGATTGTGATAAATTCACCATTATTATTCCCTGGCTGGCTTTCTTTTATCAACAGGTTGGCGGTGGTAAGCGCCTTATGGGTAGAACATTGCCCAGGGACTATTCAATACTCTAATTTAAACTATACTTCACTTACTGTGAACATACACAGCTGCAATGCAATAAAATGCACAGCATGGTGTGGTAGATTGTGTTACAGATACGTACGCGATGAATTAGCGAGACAAAATCGCTTGCTGTTTCCCGAGGCAGTTTGAGTCATTACACCGTCACAACTTTGAAATTGCCCTAGTCTACTTTTACTTCATGTATAGGTTTCAGAATGATGGGAGGGGGCGGGATCCATGCCTCTGCTTTTGATATGCCCCCTCTTCTCATTCATCTGGGAAGCGAGGGGCACATCACGTCTGTAAACAAACATCGTACATTAAAACACTTTTCCTGCCAGGATTAATTAATTAATTCACTTATGTTACTTACGATGTGTGTTGTGGCGGGTCGGATATTCTTCTCTTGCTCGGAGATCACAAAGGCTTATTACTGCGGCGATTACTATGGCTATGGACCGTCGAATAAAGCTTGTTTTGACCAGAAATGCCATCTGGGACAAGGAATCCGAGATAAAGGCGAGAGAAAGGAACAGAAACAGTGGGTGTGGATGCGCACGGCGATCAAAATTGTTTACATCATCACCTAGCAACCCAGTGCTAATGTAAGTAGCATTACTACTCGATTGATCATAACCACTATAACAGACCAATAGGCGTAGATCTACGGCAATGGCGGGCGCTCAGATTAATTCAATTGGTGTAGATCTACAGCAATGGCGGCAAACGTGTTAAAAGGCCATAGACTTGGCTGCCACATGACGTCACGTGGGGTGCTGTTTTCTTTTTGTCATTAAAAGTCCATAGACTTGGTTGCCATATGACATATTTTCCCAAAGCATTCAGAGATTGTGGAATAGTTGTCTGGCTATGCGAGACTACATATAGTCAGTAGCCATAGTTAGTACCATAGTCAGTACCATAGTAATCAGTAGCCATAGCCATAGCCAAGTCCGAGATCCAGATTGGAGCCACGCCCATGCGGTGCTGTGTGAGCTTGTAGATCGGCTATGTTCACTATTCATCGTAGTATATGGCTTAAGTGGTTCAATTTCCATCCACAGTTGGAAGCATTCTGCCTAGTCAGATCTTGCTCTTACATGACTGACACCTTTTCTGACCCCCGACCTTTTAGACAGTCTGGCTGCTAAACACCCTTGTGTTCCCCCTCGGGCCTATCCTAAAGGTCGGAGGCCACCAGGTCAACATTCAAATGCAGCCTCCTGTGCTTCCCCGCACGTCAAATGTCAAAGTAAAGCGTGTTTAGCAAATACATGAGTCGTCCCCCATTGATTTCACTGTCTGGCTCCCCCAGCTCCATGTCACACTGCAGGGCTTGTACAGCATATGTGGTGTGCGTGTGACAGGTGTATAGGTTATTATCCCAAATCAGTATATATATTACAGGAAGTCTAGGATAATGGCAAAAGTAATTTTGTAACAGTGGTAGTGGTAGAGAATGCACATAATACTTCTTTACAATGCACTCTCCTGCAGGTACGCTTATCCTGCTGTGGATATTAATATTACAATTATGCAGTAAGACTGAGAGTGAGCTGCAGAAAGAAAGACTGTAATAAAAAGGTAAGGGAATACATAAAAGTGAAAGTTTGGACACGTTGGGTCACAACATATGAGGCTTACTTGAGGTATCTTATCTCACAGGGCCGTTTAAAAACCAGGCAGGATAAATCCAGTTCATGTTGATTGGCACAATATTTGAAACCGTTCAAATGTGTTGCTGCTCATGTCTGGTGAAGTGCAGAAAATCTCTTTGTTCAGAGTCAAGGCTGATGAAAAGGCCAAAGCCACACACTATCATTCTCTGAATCCTGCCTGAGGGGCTTTGGCCTTTTGGACTAGACCTGTTTCCCAAACATAGGGTTGTGGAACTTGTGGTCCTTTCCCCCTTGTTTTATTTTAACTTTGCTAATAATTGTTTTCCCCCAAAAATCTAAAAAGAAAAAAATTAAATCACGAATCTTTAAAACAAATATGCATCACAGTGCATACATTGTAAGCCTGTGCTGTAGATCTGCTATTTTCAACCCAAACTTATAATAATAATGAATAATAATAATAATAATATGTAATTATGGGTCCCGGGGAGGCATCACATTTCTATGTCAGGTCTCGAGCTGAAAACATTTGGGAACCACTGGACTAGACAGTCCTGAAGAATTAATACGGATACGAAATACGAAATATGGATTCCTCAATAAGTGACGCTGCCAAATGAAGACAATTCGTTGGAACATCATCCTCTTCTGTACACTGAGCCTTTGAGTGATGAGCCCATGTCATGACTACATTAGTGCTGTTTGCTGTGGGCTGTCCTGGACTTGTTGAGATTCAATTATCAATACTTTGTGCCTAGTATGATGCTATCATAAACCACCACACCGGCTGTTGAAACAGCAATTATCACATCACACCACACTCTATTATTTAGTTAACTAAAAGCCCTCTCAGTTCTGAGAGGCATGTTTACATTGCAAAGACAAACATAACTGACTGCCATCACAGGTGTTCTACTGGGCCCGTTGTACGCACCAGTGGTGTGCACAGAAAATAGCAGATCTATTAGATTATGTCATGTTGCAAAATGTTGTGAGCATTTGATCTGATATTGCTGGTGCACAACAAGGTGCAGAACCAAGTATAAATCAATCAGGCATAATCAGGCAGGATGGCAACTTATGCACTGGGCCACTCACTGGGCCACTCAGTCTCTTAACCCATTAAGACCTGAGGCAGATTCTACAAATGCCTTCTAAATCCTAACAGTTTTCTGAAAAATCAGTGGTGCTCAAACTTTTTCATGTCAAGGACCCCCACAATTACATACAGTAGGCCTATATGTATTTGGCCAGTGGCCACAGACCCCCATCACAAAATATTTTGTTCCAGCTAGGGACCCCCAGAAGCAAATATTTTAAATATGTTCACTTTAAAGAATATACATGTATATTCAAAGATTTGCATAATTTGACACTTTTAAGCTTGGTTTTAATGGTTTAAACATATGGATTTCAGAGAGAGACAGAGCGAGAGAGAGAGAGAGAGAGAGAGAGAGAGAGAGAGAGAGAGAGAGAGAGAGGCACTGGGGAGGCACTGTTCATGGTTTCGGAAGACAGACTATATATAGTCTGTTGTTTTTCATGATTTTGGAGGATTAAAAAAAGTGAAAATCGTGAAAAAGCGACATGCTATAGTTCATGGTTTCGGAAGACAGACTATAGTCTTTCATTTTATGATTTTATGACATGATAGTATGCTGTCCGTAACCATGGTATGTTGTTTTTTTCACGATTTTCATCTTTTTTTCAAATCCTCCAAAATCACGAAAAGTGACATGCTATAGTATGCCGTCCGAAACCATGGACTATAGTATGTCGTTTATGAATTTATGATTTTATGACATGATAGTATGCTGTCCGTAACCATGGACTATAGTATATTGTTTTTTTCACGATTTTCATCTTTTTTTCAAATCCTCCAAAATCACAAAAAATGACATGCTATAGTATGCCGTCCGAAACCATGGACTATAGTATGTCGTTTTTTTCACGATTTTCATCTTTTTTTCAAATCCTCCAAAATCACGAAAAACGACTATGAAAATGCTATAGTATGCCGTCCGAAAACAAATGTGAGAAATGTATAATGGGGCTCAATGGCAGATATTGGCACGTCAAAAAAATCACTTTCACCTTTCATGGCAAATCACTTTCACCTAGACTCAATTCACACTTTTTATAATTCAGCTTACTGTGGAGACACATGCTGGAACTTTTTACTTGAAATGTTTTGTAGTTTCTAGGTTATTTAATTTAAACGCCCAATGCATTCCCAATGGCAATAGCATAAACTTTGGCATGCTACTAGTCCTACATACTTACACCTAGAAACCCCATTCAAACCTATTTAGGTTCATCTTACGGTGGACATGTTTGCCTGAAAAGGAATCTTTGAAATGTTTCATAGTTTTAGAAATATAGTGCTTCCAAATTTGAGGAATTTACAATGGGGCTCAATGGCAGCTCTATGGTACGTCAAAAAGTCACTTTCACCTAGAAACTCCATTCACACTTTTTATAATTCAGCTTACTGTGGGCACACATGCTGGAACTTTTTACTTTTAAATGTTTCATAGATTTAGAAATATAGTGCTTTCAAATTTGAGAAATTTATAATGGGGTTCAATGGCAGACTATGTCACGCTTTTTCGTCACGCTTTTTCGTCACAAACTTTGGCATGCTACTAGTACACCTAGAAACCCCATTCAAACCTATTTAGGTTCATCTTACGGTGGACATGTTTGCCTGAAAAGGAATCTTTGAAATGTTTCATAGTTTTAGAAATATAGTGCTTTAAATTTGAGAAATTTATAATGGCAGATAGTGGCACGTCAAAAATTCATTCACCTAGAAACTCCATTCACACTTTTTATAATTCAGCTTTCTGTGGAGACACATGCTGGAACTTTTTACTTTGAAATGTTTTGTAGTTTCTGAGTTATTTAAGTTAAACGCCCAATGCATTCCCAATGGCAATAGCACAAACTTTGGCATGCTACTAGTCCTACATACTTACACCTAGACACCCCATTCAAACCTATTTAGGTTCATCTTACGGTGGACATGTTTGCCTGAAAAAGAATCTTTAAAATGTTTCATCGTTTTAGAAATATAGTGCTTTTAAATTTGAGAAATTCAGAATGGGGGTCAATGGCAGATTTTGGCAAGTAAAGGTTTGAGTGGGGTTTGAACCCACAATCTCCAGATCATGCAGCCAGTGTGCTAAGTCACTGATCTACTTGCTACCTGCCAAAACACAGTCTGCTGTTCCCTTTGAGTACAACATTGATACAAAAATAAAATACAAAAAATAAAATAACAGGAGATTTGTCTATTGTTTCTTTTGCTGTTGTTTATCTCTAGACGTTCGAATGTTTATGAACCACAATGGAAACAAGTCTCTGGCTCTTCTGTCATTATCTATTCGGCCTTTTAAGAACAGCATGCACAGTGGCTCACTGGGTACAGAGCCTGCCTGGGAATCAGGAGGCTGCAGGTTCAAGTCCTGGCTCTGATATAGTGTCCCAAAAATATGACAAAATATATTATGCCGTCCCAAACCATGGACTATAGTATGTAGTTTTTTCATGATTTTCATCTTTTTTTCAAATCCTCCAAAATCATGAAAAACGACATGCTATAGTATGCCGTCCGAAGCCATGAACTATAGTATGTTGTTTTTTCATGATTTTCATTTTTTTTTAAAAATCGTCCAAAATCACGAAAAACGACATGCTATAGTATGCCGTCCGAAAACAATTATAACTTTGGCATGCTACTAGTCCTACATACTTACACCTAGAATCCCCATTCAAACCTATTTAGGTTCATCTTACGGTGGACATGTTTGCCTGAAAAGGAATCTTTGAAATGTTTCATAGTTTTAGAAATATAGTGCTTTAAATTTGAGAAATTTATAATGGCAGATAGTGGCACGTCAAAAATGCATTCACCTAGAAACTCCATTCACACTTTTTATAATTCAGCTTTCTGTGGAGACACATGCTGGAACGTTTTACTTTGAAAACGTTTTACTTTGGAAACAAGTGTAATGCTTAATTGGGTCGTCCACTCACAGTTAACAGCCTTTGTATTGAGTTTGTGCTTGAAATGTACTGTAATTCTGCAAACTGTTAATAAATTCTTCAATCAATCAATCAAAATGTTTTGTAGTTTCTGAGTTATTTAAGTTAAACGCCCAATGCATTCCCAATGGCAATAGCACAAACTTTGGCATGCTACTAGTCCTACATACTTACACCTAGAAACCCCATTCAAACCTATTTAGGTTCATCTTACGGTGGACATGTTTGCCTGAAAAGGAATCTTTAAAATGTTTCATCGTTTTAGAAATATAGTGCTTTCAAATTTGAGACATTTACAATGGGGCTCAATGGCAGATATTGGCACGTCAAAAAAGCACTTTAGCCTAGAAACTCCATTCACACTTTTTATAATTCAGCTTTCTGTGGAGACACATGCTGGAACGTTTTACTTTGAAATGTTTTGTAGTTTCTGAGTTATTTAAGTTAAACGCCCAATGCATTCCCAATGGCAATAGCACAAACTTTGGCATGCTACTTTGGCATGAGACGATGGGCTATAGCCCATGTCTCGAACGGCATACTATAGCATGCCGTTTTCCATAATTTTTGAGGATTTGAAAAAAAGACGAAAATCACTCCGAGACCATGGGCTATAGCCCATCGTCTCGGAGTGATTTTCGTCTTTTTTTCAAATCCTCGTTTTTCATCATTTATGACCATGGGCTATAGCCCATATCGGACAGCATACTATAGCATGCCGTTTTTCATCATTTTTGAGGATTTGAAAAAAAGACGAAAATCACTCCGAGACGATGGGCTATAGCCCATGGTCTCGAACGGCATACTTTAGCATGCCGTTTTTCATCATTTTTGAGGATTTGAAAAAAAGACGAAAATCACTCCGAGACGATAGGCTATAGCACATGGTCTCGAACGGCATACTATAGCATGCCGTTTTCCATCATTTTTGAGGATTTGAAAAAAAGACGAAAATAGCTCCAAGTTAATGGGCTATAGCCCATGGTCTCGAACGGATTACTATAGCATGCCGTTTTCCATAATTTTTGAGGATTTGAAAAAAAGACTAAAATAGCTCCGAGACCATGGGCTATAGCCCATCGCCTCGGAGTCATTTTCGTCTTTTTTTCAAATCCTCGTTATTCATCATTTATGACCATGGGCTATAGCCCATATCGGACGGCATACTATAGCATGCCGTTTTTCATCATTTTTGAGGATTTGAAAAAAAGACGAAAATCACTCCGAGGCGATGGGCTATAGCCCATGGTCTCGAACGGCATACTATAGCATGCCGTTTTTCATCATTTTTGAGGATTTGAAAAAAAGACGAAAATCACTCCGAGAAAATCACTCGAACGGCATACTATAGCATGCCGTTTTCCATCATTTTTGAGGATTTGAAAAAAAGACGAAAATCACTCCGAGACCATGGGCTATAGCCCATCGTCTGAGTGATTTTCGTCTTTTTTTTAAATTCTCGTTTTTCATCATTTATGACCATGGGCTATAGCCCATATCGGACGGCATACTATAGCATGCCGTTTTTTATAATTTTTGAGGATTTGAAAAAAGACGAAAATCACTCCGAGACCATGGGCTATAGCCCATGGTCTCGGAGTGATTTTCGTCTTTTTTTCAAATCCTCGTTTTTCATCATTTATAACCATGGGCTATAGCCCATGGTCTCGAACGGCATACTATAGCATGCCGTTTTCCATCATTTTTGAAGATTTGAAAAAAAGACGAAAATAGCTCCAAGTTAATGGGCTATAGCCCATGGTCTCGAACGGATTACTATAGCATGCCGTTTTCCATCATTTTTGAGGATTTGAAAAAAAGACGAAAATAGCTCCGAGACCATGGGCTATAGCCCATCGTCTCGGAGTCATTTTCGTTTTTTTTTCCAAATCCTCGTTTTTCATCATTTATGACCATGGGCTATAGCCCATATCGGAAGGCATACTATAGCATGCCGTTTTTCATCATTTTTGAGGATTTGAAAAAAAGACGAAAATCACTCCGAGACGATGGGCTATAGCCCATGGTCTCGAACGGCATACTATAGCATGCCGTTTTCCATCATTTTTGAGGATTTGAAAAAAAGACGAAAATCACTCCGAGACCATGGGCTATAGCCCATGGTCTCGAACGGCATACTATAGCATGCCGTTTTCCATCATTTTTGAGGATTTGAAAAAAAGACGAAAATAGCTCCAAGTTAATGGGCTATAGCCCATGGTCTCGAACGGATTACTATAGCATGCCGTTTTCCATCATTTTTGAGGATTTGAAAAAAAGACGAAAATAGCTCCGAGACCATGGGCTATAGCCCATCGTCTCGGAGTCATTTTCGTCTTTTTTTCAAATCCTCGTTTTTCATCATTTATGACCATGGGCTATAGCCCATATCGGACGGCATACTATAGCATGCCGTTTTTCATCATTTTTGAGGATTTGAAAAAAAGACGAAAATCACTCCGAGACGATGGGCTATAGCCCATGGTCTCGAACGGCATACTATAGCATGCCGTTTTCCATCATTTTTGAGGATTTGAAAAAAAGACGAAAATCACTCCGAGACGATGGGCTATAGCCCATGGTCTCGGAGTGATTTTTGTCTTTTTTTCAAACCTATTTAGGTTCATCTTACGGTGGACTTGTTTGCCTGAAAATGTTTATGAACCACAATGGAAACAAGTCTCTGGCTCTTCTGTCATTATCCATTCAGCCTTTTAAGAACAGCATGCACAGTTGCTCAATGTGTACAGAGCCTGCCTGGGTATCAGGAGGCTGCAGGTTCAAGTCCTGAATCTGACATAGTGTCCCAAAATTATGAAAATATGACAAAATATATTATGCCGTCCCAAACCATGGACTATAGTATGTCGTTTTTTCATGATTTTCATATTTTTTTCAAATCCTCCAAAATCATGAAAAACGACATGCTATAGTATGCTGTCCGAAACCATGACCATAGTATGTCGTTTTTTCATGATTTTCATATTTTTTTCAAATAGTCCAAAATCACGAAAAACGACATGCTATAGTATGCCGTCCGAAAAAATATATAACTTTGGCATGCTACTAGTCCTACATACTTACACCTAGAATCCCCATTCAAAATCACTCCGAGACCATGGGCTATAGCCCATCGTCTCGGAGTAATTTTCGTCTTTTTTTCAAATCCTCGTTTTTCATCATTTATGACCATGGGCTATAGCCCATATCGGACGGCATACTATAGCATGCCGTTTTCCATCATTTTTGAGGATTTGAAAAAAAGACGAAAATAGCTCCAAGTTAATGGGCTATAGCCCATGGTCTCGAACGGATTACTATAGCATGTCGTTTTCCATCATTTTTGAGGATTTGAAAAAAAGACGAAAATAGCTCCGAGACCATGGGCTATAGCCCATCGTCTCGGAGTCATTTTCGTCTTTTTTTCAAATCCTCGTTTTTCATCATTTATGACCATGGGCTATAGCCCATATCGGACGGCATACTATAGCATGCCGTTTTTCATCATTTTTGAGGATTTGAAAAAAAGACGAAAATCACTCCGAGACGATGGGCTATAGCCCATGGTCTCGAACGGCATACTATAGCATGCCGTTTTCCATCATTTTTGAGGATTTGAAAAAAAGACGAAAATCACTCCGAGACCATGGGCTATAGCCCATCGTCTCGGAGTCATTTTCGTCTTTTTTTCAAATCCTCGTTTTTCATCATTTATGACCATGGGCTATAGCCCATATCGGACGGCATACTATAGCATGCCGTTTTTCATCATTTTTGAGGATTTGAAAAAAAGACGAAAATCACTCTGAGACGATGGGCTATAGCCCATGTTCTCGAACGGCATACTTTAGCATGCCGTTTTTCATCATTTTTGAGGATTTGAAAAAAAGACGAAAATCACTCCGAGACGATGGGCTATAGCCCATGGTCTCGAACGGGATACTAGCATGCCGTTTTTCATCATTTTTGAGGATTTGAAAAAAAGACGAAAATAGCTCCAAGTTAATGGGCTATAGCCCATGGTCTCGAACGGATTACTATAGCATGCCGTTTTCCATCATTTTTGAGGATTTGAAAAAAAGACGAAAATAGCTCCGAGACCATGGGCTATAGCCCATCGTCTCGGAGTCATTTTCGTCTTTTTTTCAAATCCTCGTTTTTCATCATTTATGACCATGGGCTATAGCCCATATCGGACGGCATACTATAGCATGCCGTTTTTCATCATTTTTGAGGATTTGAAAAAAAGACGAAAATCACTCCGAGATGATGGGCTATAGCCCATGGTCTCGAACGGCATACTATAGCATGCCGTTTTCCATCATTTTTGAGGATTTGAAAAAAAGACGAAAATAGCTCCAAGTTAATGGGCTATAGCCCATCGTCTCGGAGTCATTTTCGTCTTTTTTTCAAATCCTCGTTTTTCATCATTTATGACCATGGGCTATAGCCCATATCGGACGGCATACTATAGCATGCCGTTTTTCATCATTTTTGAGGATTTGAAAAAAAGACGAAAATCACTCCGAGACGATGGGCTATAGCCCATGGTCTCGAACGGCATACTATAGCATGCCGTTTTCCATCATTTTTGAGGATTTGAAAAAAAGACGAAAAATCACTCCGAGACCATGGGCTATAGCCCATGGTCTCGAACGGCATACTATAGCATGCCGTTTTTCATCATTTTTGAGGATTTGAAAAAAAGACGAAAATCACTCCGAGACGATGGGCTATAGCCCATGGTCTCGAACGGCATACTATAGCATGCCGTTTTCCATCATTTTTGAGGATTTGAAAAAAGACGAAAATCACTCCGAGACCATGGGCTATAGCCCATCGCCTCGGAGTCATTTTCGTCTTTTTTTAAAATCCTCGTTTTTCATAATTTATGACCATGGGCTATAGCCCATATCGGACGGCATACTATAGCATGCCGTTTTTCATCATTTTTGAGGATTTGAAAAAAAGACGAAAATCACTCCGAGACGATGGGCTATAGCCCATGGTCTCGGAGTGATTTTTGTCTTTTTTTCAAACCTATTTAGGTTCATCTTACGGTGGACATGTTTGCCTGAAAAGGAATCTTTGAAATGTTTCATAGTTTTAGAAATATAGTGCTTTTAAATTTGAGAAATTCAGAATGGGGGTCAATGGCAGATTTTGGCAAGTAAAGATTTGAGTGGGGTTTGAACCCACAATCTCCAGATCATGCAGCCAGTGTGCTAAGTCACTGATCTACTTGCTACCTGCCACAACACAGTCTGCTGTTCCCTTTGAGTACAACATTGATACAAAAATAAAATACAAAAAATAAAATAACAGGAGATTTGTCTATTGTTTCTTTTGCTGTTGTTTATCTCTAGACGTTTGAATGTTTATGAACCACAATGGAAACAAGTCTCTGGTTCTTCTGTCATTATCCATTCAGCCTTTTAAGAACAGCATGCACAGTGGCTCAATGGTTACAGAGCCTGCCTGGGAATCAGGAGGCTGCAGGTTCAAGTCCTCGCTCTGACATAGTGTCCCAAAATCATGAAAATATGACCAAATATATTATGCCGTCCCAAACCATGGACTATAGAGCACCGAAGTCCTGACGTCACTGCCCTCTAGTACCAGTAGAGGGCAGTGAGCGCCATGGTTCATGTATGTTTTTATAAGCATTGTACTCTCCATAGGGGGATTTTAGATCGCCTCATATAAGAACTGTGTTTGAAAAATAAACCGATCACCCGGGCCTTTTCACTCATATGGATATGAAGCATCGACTGAAGGTGGAAATGTACAAATATACCCAAAGAGTAACAAAATAAGCGTTAGAAACGAGCCAAACAACCCAGAGACTACATTTCCGGGTAGGCTGCTTCTGCCCGCAGCCCGTCGCACAACAGAAACTGAACGTTAATTACCTTTATTTTTTATTTTTATTTTATTGATATATAATGTATCGTGGTTAGTACGAGTCGAGTCACCACCAGCTGAGCTTACGTCAACGAGGAATCTCAGGAACGCAATATGTTGACAGCTGGGCGTGACGTATATGCTCAGCGACATTGCATTCATATGTAGTTTCAAGGCTTTTGCGGTCACATTAATTCCATTTTCTCTAGAAACTGGCTGTATCAAATATGAATGGACATCATTAACGACGCACAGCCACTCCCCTGACAGAAACGCCGAGGTGGTCGGTTTATTTTTCAAACACAGTTCTTATATGAAGCGACCTAAAATCGCCGTTTGGGGATCTCAATGCAAAAAACAAATACATGAACCTGGAGATTGACACCCTCTACTGAAAGTGACGTCAGACTTCGGAGCTTTATAGTATGTCGTTTTTTCATGATTTTCATATTTTTTTCAAATCCTCCAAAATCATGAAAAACGACATGCTATAGTATGCCGTCCGAAAAAAAATATAACTTTGGCATGCTACTATAGTCCTACATACTTACACCTAGAATCCCCATTCAAACCTATTTAGGTTCATCTTACGGTGGACATGTTTGCCTGAAAAGGAATCTTTGAAATGTTTCATAGTTTTAGAAATATAGTGCTTTAAATTTGAGAAATTTACAATGGCAGATAGTGGCACGTCAAAATCACTTTCACCTAGAAACTCCATTCACACATTTTATAATTCAGCTTACTGTGGAGACACATGCTGGAACTTTTTACTTTGAAATGTTTTGTAGTTTCTGAGTTATTTAACTTAAACGCCCAATGCATTCCCAATGGCAATAGCACAAACTTTGGCATGCTACTAGTCCTACATACTTACACCTAGAAACCCCATTAAAAACTATTTAGGTTCATCTTACGGTGGACATGTTTGCCTGAAAAGGAATCTTTGAAATGTTTCATCGTTTTAGAAATATAGTGCTTTCAAATTTGAGACATTTACAATGGGGCTCAATGGCAGATATTGGCACGTCAAAAAAGCACTTTCACCTAGAAACTCCATTCACACTTTTTATAATTCAGCTTTCTGTGGAGACACATGCTGGAACTTTTTACTTTGAAATGTTTTGTAGTTTCTGAGTTATTTAAGTTAAACGCCCAATGCATTCCCAATGGCAATAGCACAAACTTTGGCATGCTACTTTGGCATGAGACGATGGGCTATAGCCCATGGTCTCGAACGGCATACTATAGCATGCCGTTTTCCATCATTTTTGAGGATTTGAAAAAAAGACGAAAATCACTCCGAGACGATGGGCTATAGCCCATGGTCTCGAACGGCATACTATAGCATTCCGTTTTCCATCATTTTTGAGGATTTGAAAAACAGAGGAAAATAGCTCCAAGTTAATGGGCTATAGCCCATGGTCTCGAACGGATTACTATAGCATGCCGTTTTCCATCATTTTTGAGGATTTGAAAAAAAGACGAAAATAGCTCCGAGACCATGGGCTATAGCCCATCGCCTCGGAGTCATTTTCGTCTTTTTTTCAAATCCTCGTTATTCATCATTTATGACCATGGGCTATAGCCCATATCGGACGGCATACTATAGCATGCCGTTTTTCATCATTTTTGATGATTTGAAAAAAAGACGAAAATCACTCCGAGGCGATGGGCTATAGCCCATGGTCTCGAACGGCATACTATAGCATGCCGTTTTTCATCATTTTTGAGGATTTGAAAAAAAGACGAAAATCACTCCGAGACGATGGGCTATAGCCCATGGTCTCGGAGTGATTTTTGTCTTTTTTTCAAACCTATTTAGGTTCATCTTACGGTGGACATGTTTGCCTGAAAAGGAAACTTTGAAATGTTTCATCGTTTTAGAAATATAGTGCTTTCAAATTTGAGACATTTACAATGGGGCTCAATGGCAGATATTGGCACGTCAAAAAAGCACTTTCACCTAGAAACTCCATTCACACTTTTTATAATTCAGCTTTCTGTGGAGACACATGCTGGAACTTTTTACTTTGAAATGTTTTGTAGTTTCTGAGTTATTTAAGTTAAACGCCCAATGCATTCCCAATGGCAATAGCACAAACTTTGGCATGCTACTTTGGCATGAGACTATGGGCTATAGCCCATGGTCTCGAACGGCATACTATAGCATGCCGTTTTTCATCATTTTTGAGGATTTGAAAAAAAGACGAAAATCACTCCGAGACGATGGGCTATAGCCCATGGTCTCGAACGGCATACTATAGCATGCCGTTTTTTATCATTTTTGAGGATTTGAAAAAAAGACGAAAATAGCTCCGAGACCATGGGCTATAGCCCATCGTCTCGGAGTCATTTTCGTCTTTTTTTCAAATCCTCGTTTTTCATCATCTATGACCATGGGCTATAGCCCATATCGGACGGCATACTATAGCATGCCGTTTTTCATCATTTTTGAGGATTTGAAAAAAAGACGAAAATCACTCCGAGACGATGGGCTATAGCCCATGGTCTCGAACGGCATACTTTAGCATGCCGTTTTTCATCATTTTTGAGGATTTGAAAAAAAGACGAAAATCACTCCGAGACGATGGGCTATAGCCCATGGTCTCGAACGGCATACTATAGCATGCCGTTTTCCATCATTTTTGAGGATTTGAAAAAAAGACGAAAATAGCTCCAAGTTAATGGGCTATAGCCCATGGTCTCGAACGGATTACTATAGCATGCCGTTTTCCATAATTTTTGAGGATTTGAAAAAAAGACGAAAATAACTCCGAGACGATGGGCTATAGCCCATATCGGACGGCATACTATAGCATGCCGTTTTTCATCATTTTTGAGGATTTGAAAAAAAGACGAAAATCACTCAGAGACGATGGGCTATAGCCCATGGTCTCGAACGGCATACTATAGCATGCCGTTTTTTATCATTTTTGAGGATTTGAAAAAAGACGAAAATCACTCCGAGACCATGGGCTATAGCCCATCGTCTCGGAGTGATTTTCGTATTTTTTTCAAATCCTCGTTTTTCATCATTTATGACCATGGGCTATAGCCCATATCGGACGGCATACTATAGCATGCCGTTTTTCATCATTTTTGAGGATTTGAAAAAAAGATGAAAATCACTCCGAGACAATGGGCTATAGCCCATGGTCTCGAACGGCATACTATAGCATGCCGTTTTCCATCATTTTTGAGGATTTGAAAAAAAGATGAAAATCACTCCGAGACGATGGGCTATAGCCCATGGTCTCGAACGGCATACTATAGCATGCCGTTTTCCATCATTTTTGAGGTTTTGAAAAAAAGACGAAAATCACTCCGAGACCATGGACTATAGCCCATCGTCTCGGAGTCATTTTCGTCTTTTTTTCAAATCCTCGTTATTCATCATTTATGACCATGGGCTATAGCCCATATCGGACGGCATACTATAGTATGCCGTTTTTCATCATTTTTGAGGATTTGAAAAAAAGACGAAAATCACTCCGAGGCGATGGGCTATAGCCCATGGTCTCGAACGGCATACTATAGCATGCCGTTTTTCATCATTTTTGAGGATTTGAAAAAAAGACGAAAATCACTCCGAGACGATGGGCTATAGCCCATGGTCTCGGAGTGATTTTTGTCTTTTTTTCAAACCTATTTAGGTTCATCTTACGGTGGACATGTTTGCCTGAAAAGGAAACTTTGAAATGTTTCATCGTTTTAGAAATATAGTGCTTTCAAATTTGAGACATTTACAATGGGGCTCAATGGCAGATATTGGCACGTCAAAAAAGCACTTTCACCTAGAAACTCCATTCACACTTTTTATAATTCAGCTTTCTGTGGAGACACATGCTGGAACTTTTTACTTTGAAATGTTTTGTAGTTTCTGAGTTATTTAAGTTAAACGCCCAATGCATTCCCAATGGCAATAGCACAAACTTTGGCATGCTACTTTGGCATGAGACTATGGGCTATAGCCCATGGTCTCGAACGGCATACTATAGCATGCCGTTTTTCATCATTTTTGAGGATTTGAAAAAAAGACGAAAATCACTCCGAGACGATGGGCTATAGCCCATGGTCTCGAACGGCATACTATAGCATGCCGTTTTTTATCATTTTTGAGGATTTGAAAAAAAGACGAAAATAGCTCCGAGACCATGGGCTATAGCCCATCGTCTCGGAGTCATTTTCGTCTTTTTTTCAAATCCTCGTTTTTCATCATCTATGACCATGGGCTATAGCCCATATCGGACGGCATACTATAGCATGCCGTTTTTCATCATTTTTGAGGATTTGAAAAAAAGACGAAAATCACTCCGAGGCGATGGGCTATAGCCCATGGTCTCGAACGGCATACTATAGCATGCCGTTTTTCATCATTTTTGAGGATTTGAAAAAAAGACGAAAATAGCTCCAAGTTAATGGGCTATAGCCCATGGTCTCGAACGGATTACTATAGCATGCCGTTTTCCATAATTTTTGAGGATTTGAAAAAAAGACGAAAATAACTCCGAGACGATGGGCTATAGCCCATATCGGACGGCATACTATAGCATGCCGTTTTTCATCATTTTTGAGGATTTGAAAAAAAGACGAAAATCACTCCGAGACGATGGGCTATAGCCCATGGTCTCGAACGGCATACTATAGCATGCCGTTTTTTATCATTTTTGAGGATTTGAAAAAAGACGAAAATCACTCCGAGACCATGGGCTATAGCCCATCGTCTCGGAGTAATTTTCGTCTTTTTTTCAAATCCTCGTTTTTCATCATTTATGACCATGGGCTATAGCCCATATCGGAAGGCATACTATAGCATGCCGTTTTTCATCATTTTTGAGGATTTGAAAAAAAGACGAAAATCACTCCGAGACGATGGGCTATAGCCCATGGTCTCGAACGGCATACTATAGCATGCCGTTTTCCATCATTTTTGAGGATTTGAAAAAAAGACGAAAATCACTCCGAGACCATGGGCTATAGCCCATGGTCTCGAACGGCATACTATAGCATGCCGTTTTCCATCATTTTTGAGGATTTGAAAAAAAGACGAAAATAGCTCCAAGTTAATGGGCTATAGCCCATGGTCTCGAACGGATTACTATAGCATGCCGTTTTCCATCATTTTTGAGGATTTGAAAAAAAGACGAAAATAGCTCCGAGACCATGGGCTATAGCCCATCGTCTCGGAGTCATTTTCGTCTTTTTTTCAAATCCTCGTTTTTCATCATTTATGACCATGGGCTATAGCCCATATCGGACGGCATACTATAGCATGCCGTTTTTCATCATTTTTGAGGATTTGAAAAAAAGACGAAAATAAATCCAAGACGATGGGCTATAGCCCATGGTCTCGAACGGCATACTATAGCATGCCGTTTTCCATCATTTTTGAGGATTTGAAAAAAAGACGAAAATCACTCCGAGACGATGGGCTATAGCCCATGGTCTCGGAGTGATTTTTGTCTTTTTTTCAAACCTATTTAGGTTCATCTTACGGTGGACTTGTTTGCCTGAAAATGTTTATGAACCACAATGGAAACAAGTCTCTGGCTCTTCTGTCATTATCCATTCAGCCTTTTAAGAACAGCATGCACAGTTGCTCAATGTGTACAGAGCCTGCCTGGGAATCAGAAGGCTGCAGGTTCAAGTCCTGAATCTGACATAGGCCCTCATTTATCAACCGTGCGTACGCCAAAATATGGGTGTACGCCGAAATTACCGCAATTTTCGGCATTTACCATTTGCGCCAACGTTTGATTTTGAACTTGAGCCAGGACAAAACTCACGTCTGGTCGGGAGCTGTCGTACGCTTTGTCCTCACCTGTTTTTCTGTCGTAGAACAGCGGAGCAGCATTGTCTGAACTGCTGACACGCTGTCACAGGCATCTAAACATATGTTTTCACTCCTAAAATGTTAATATAAAACTGTATGTATATACATGTAAAAAGAAAAAGAAAAAGAGAGATTTCCAACTTTACAAGTAATTAAAATCGCGCAATTAAAAACAATATAACATGTTTACAATGTATTCGTTTGTGCTTAATCAAACAGTGCTTTACTGGCCTTGTTATGCGAGCGCACTTGTGAGATGATTTGGGAGCGCATCGCATGCGGCATGAGCGTGACATCAGATGCCTATAGAATCACTGTGATATTATTTTAAAAAAAGGCACATGGACTGCACGCCTTTATTTCCAAGTGACAATGACAATCATACAGCTTGCCTATTTGCAATTGTAGCAGGCTATAGGCGTAAGGGGCTTAATCATTCACCATTTAAATAAGCGCTTTGACAGTTCAGATAAAAGCGAGATCATTTTCGGGGGTCGGGAGGCGTGCGTCGCCAGCCCAGGCCAGCACATACCGGCACACATGCAAACCTTCATCCATATGTTTATGATTCGTTCATCAATGATCAAATCACTCCATAAACGTTGATTATGACTGCCTTGACGACATGGTAGCCTATCTCTCATGCAGGCATCACTGACTCACCCACAGGACTTATCACAGCAGTGCGCAGTCTCACTGATCGCCTTCGCCGTGCACTGCGCACGAATGGGTAAAATTATTATAGGCCTACAAACGTATTCCATTCATGGCGATGCGATGTGTCATGTAGCCTTGAGGTGCGTGCGTGCGTGCGTGGACATGACAGAAAGGCAAGCGAGGTGAGAGGGAAACAGGTGAGAGGGAATTATTTAATTCATGCAGGTGTTCGTTCTTTATTTATTTAAGATACAACACACCAGTTAGTTGGGCTTGCAAGTTGTGTGTGTGTGTGTGTGTGTGTGTGTGTGTGTGTGTATGAGAGAGGGGGGTGAGGCCGGCAGTACGTTTTTCCTGTATCCATGGTTTCCAGGTCGTATTGCAGTTGTTCATGTCGCAAAAACGAGGGCGAGGCTTGATTTCATAGGGCGTGCCAGATAGATTTCAGCCGTCACATTTATAAACGTCCGAACGAAATTAAGGAAGAAACAGCTGTCTGCGATCACTTTGTAAATGCCGACCCGACGTGGGTGTACTACGAATCCTACACTCGAATTTGGGGCAGATTTTACACTCGATTGATAAATGAGGGCCATAGTGTCCCAAAATTATGAAAATATGACAAAATATATTATGCCGTCCCAAACCATGGACTATAGTATGTCGTTTTTTCATGATTTTCATATTTTTTTCAAATCCTCCAAAATCATGAAAAACGACATGCTATAGTATGCTGTCCGAAACCATGACCATAGTATGTCGTTTTTTCATGATTTTCATCTTTTTTTCAAATAGTCCAAAATCACGAAAAACGACATGCTATAGTATGCCGTCCGAAAAAATATATAACTTTGGCATGCTACTAGTCCTACATACTTACACCTAGAATCCCCATTCAAAATCACTCCGAGACCATGGGCTATAGCCCATCGTCTCGGAGTAATTTTCGTCTTTTTTTCAAATCCTCGTTTTTCATCATTTATGACCATGGGCTATAGCCCATATCGGACGGCATACTATAGCATGCCGTTTTCCATCATTTTTGAGGATTTGAAAAAAAGACGAAAATAGCTCCAAGTTAATGGGCTATAGCCCATGGTCTCGAACGGATTACTATAGCATGTCGTTTTCCATCATTTTTGAGGATTTGAAAAAAAGACGAAAATAGCTCCGAGACCATGGGCTATAGCCCATCGTCTCGGAGTCATTTTCGTCTTTTTTTCAAATCCTCGTTTTTCATCATTTATGACCATGGGCTATAGCCCATATCAGACGGCATACTATAGCATGCCGTTTTTCATCATTTTTGAGGATTTGAAAAAAAGACGAAAATCACTCCGAGACGATGGGCTATAGCCCATGGTCTCGAACGGCATACTATAGCATGCCGTTTTCCATCATTTTTGAGGATTTGAAAAAAAGACGAAAATAGCTCCGAGACCATGGGCCCATCGTCTCGGAGTCATTTTCGTCTTTTTTTCAAATCCTCGTTTTTCATCATTTATGACCATGGGCTATAGCCCATATCGGACGGCATACTATAGCATGCCGTTTTTCATCATTTTTGAGGATTTGAAAAAAAGACGAAAATCACTCCGAGACGATGGGCTATAGCCCATGGTCTCGAACGGCATACTATAGCATGCCGTTTTCCATCATTTTTGAGGATTTGAAAAAAAGACGAAAATCACTCCGAGACCATGGGCTATAGCCCATCGTCTCGGAGTCATTTTCGTCTTTTTTTCAAATCCTCGTTTTTCATCATTTATGACCATGGGCTATAGCCCATATCGGACGGCATACTATAGCATGCCGTTTTTCATCATTTTTGAGGATTTGAAAAAAAGACGAAAATCACTCCGAGACGATGGGCTATAGCCCATGGTCTCGAACGGATTACTATAGCATGCCGTTTTCCATCATTTTTGAGGATTTGAAAAAAAGACGAAAATAGCTCCGAGACCATGGGCCCATCGTCTCGGAGTCATTTTCGTCTTTTTTTCAAATCCTCGTTTTTCATCATTTATGACCATGGGCTATAGCCCATATCGGACGGCATACTATAGCATGCCGTTTTTCATCATTTTTGAGGATTTGAAAAAAAGACGAAAATCACTCCGAGACGATGGGCTATAGCCCATGGTCTCGAACGGATTACTATAGCATGCCGTTTTCCATCATTTTTGAGGATTTGAAAAAAAGACGAAAATAGCTCCGAGACCATGGGCTCGTGCCATCGTGCTCGTGCCATGCCCATCGTCTTGGAGTCATTTTCGTCTTATTTTTTTAAATCCTCGTTTTTCATCATTTATGACCATGGGCTATAGCCCATATCGGACGGCATACTATAGCATGCCGTTTTCCATCATTTTTGAGGATTTGAAAAAAAGACGAAAAATCACTCCGAGACCATGGGCTATAGCCCATCGCCTCGGAGTCATTTTCGTCTTTTTTTTAAAATCCTCGTTTTTCATAATTTATGACCATGGGCTATAGCCCATATCGGACGGCATACTATAGCATGCCGTTTTTCATCATTTTTGAGGATTTGAAAAAAAGACGAAAATCACTCCGAGACGATGGGCTATAGCCCATGGTCTCGAACGGCATACTATAGCATGCCGTTTTTCATCATTTTTGAGGATTTGAAAAAAAGACGAAAATCACTCCGAGACGATGGGCTATAGCCCATGGTCTCGGAGTGATTTTTGTCTTTTTTTCAAACCCATTTAGGTTCATCTTACGGTGGACATGTTTGACTGAAAAGGAATATTTGAAATGTTTCATAGTTTTAGAAATATAGTGCTTTTAAATTTGAGAAATTCAGAATGGGGGTCAATGGCAGATTTTGGCAAGTAAAGATTTGAGTGGGGTTTGAACACACAATCTCCAGATCATGCAGCCAGTGTGCTAAGTCACTGATCTACTTGCTACCTGCCACAACACAGTCTGCTGTTCCCTTTGAGTACAACATTGATACAAAAATAAAATACAAAAAATAAAATAACAGGAGATTTGTCTATTGTTTCTTTTGCTGTTGTTTATCTCTAGACGTTTGAATGTTTATGAACCACAATGGAAACAAGTCTCTGGTTCTTCTGTCATTATCCATTCAGCCTTTTAAGAACAGCATGCACAGTGGCTCAATGGGTATTGAGCCACTGTGAAAAAAAGACGAAAATCACTCTGAGACGATGGGCTATAGCCCATGGTCTCGAACGGCATACTTTAGCATGCCGTTTTTCATCATTTTTGAGGATTTGAAAAAAAGACGAAAATCACTCCGAGACGATGGGCTATAGCTCCAAGTTAATGGGCTATAGCCCATGGTCTCGAACGGATTACTATAGCATGCCGTTTTCCATCATTTTTGAGGATTTGAAAAAAAGACGAAAATCACTCCGAGACCATGGGCTATAGCCCATGGTCTCGAACGGCATACTATAGCATGCCGTTTTCCATCATTTTTGAGGATTTGAAAAAAAGACGAAAAATCACTCCGAGACCATGGGCTATAGCCCATCGTCTCGGAGTCATTTTCGTCTTTTTTTCAAATCCTCGTTTTTCATCATTTATGACCATGGGCTTTAGCCCATATCGGACGGCATACTATAGCATGCCGTTTTTCATCATTTTTGAGGATTTGAAAAAAAGACGAAAATCACTCCGAGACGATGGGCTATAGCCCATGGTCTCGGAGTGATTTTTCTCTTTTTTTCAAACCTATTTAGGTTCATCTTACGGTGGACATGTTTGCCTGAAAAGGAAACTTTGAAATGTTTCATCGTTTTAGAAATATAGTGCTTTCAAATTTGAGACATTTACAATGGGGCTCAATGGCAGATATTGGCACGTCAAAAAAGCACTTTCACCTAGAAACTCCATTCACACTTTTTATAATTCAGCTTTCTGTGGAGACACATGCTGGAACTTTTAACTTTGAAATGTTTTGTAGTTTCTGAGTTATTTAAGTTAAACGCCCAATGCATTCCCAATGGCAATAGCACAAACTTTGGCATGCTACTTTGGCATGAGACGATGGGCTATAGCCCATGGTCTCGAACGGCATACTATAGCATGCCGTTTTTCATCATTTTTGAGGATTTGAAAAAAAGACGAAAATCACTCCGAGACGATGGGCTATAGCCCATGGTCACGAACGGCATACTATAGCATGCCGTTTTTTATCATTTTTGAGGATTTGAAAAAAAGACGAAAATAGCTCCGAGACCGTGGGCTATAGCCCATCGTCTCGGAGTCATTTTCGTCTTTTTTTCAAATCCTCGTTTTTCATCATCTATGACCATGGGCTATAGCCCATATCGGACGGCATACTATAGCATGCCGTTTTTCATCATTTTTGAGGATTTGAAAAAAATACGAAAATCACTCCGAGACGATGGGCTATAGCCCATGGTCTCGAACGGCATACTTTAGCATGCCGTTTTTCATCATTTTTGAGGATTTGAAAAAAAGACGAAAATCACTCCGAGACGATGGGCTATAGCCCATGGTCTCGAACGGCATACTTTAGCATGCCGTTTTCCATCATTTTTGAGGATTTGAAAAAAAGACGAAAATAGCTCCAAGTTAATGGGCTATAGCCCATGGTCTCGAACGGATTACTATAGCATGCCGTTTTCCATAATTTTTGAGGATTTGAAAAAAAGACGAAAATAACTCCGAGACGATGGGCTATAGCCCATATCGGACGGCATACTATAGCATGCCGTTTTTCATCATTTTTGAGGATTTGAAAAAAAGACGAAAATCACTCCGAGGCGATGGGCTATAGCCCATGGTCTCGAACGGCCTACTATAGCATGCCGTTTTCCATCATTTTTGAGGATTTGAAAAAAAGACGAAAATAGCTCCGAGACCATGGGCTATAGCCCATGGTCTCGAACGGCATACTATAGCATGCCGTTTTCCATAATTTTTGAGGATTTGAAAAACAGACGAAAATCACTCCGAGACCATGGGCTATAGCCCATCGCCTCGGAGTCATTTTCGTCTTTTTTTCAAATCCTCGTTATTCATCATTTATGACCATGGGCTATAGCCCATATCGGACGGCATACTATAGCATGCCGTTTTTCATCATTTTTGAGGATTTGAAAAAAAGACGAAAATCACTCCGAGGCGATGGGCTATAGCCCATGGTCTCGAACGGCATACTATAGCATGCCGTTTTTCATAATTTTTGAGGATTTGAAAAAAAGACGAAAATCACTCCGAGACGATGGGCTATAGCCCATGGTCTCGGAGTGATTTTTGTCTTTTTTTCAAACCTATTTAGGTTCATCTTACGGTGGACATGTTTGCCTGAAAAGGAAACTTTGAAATGTTTCATCGTTTTAGAAATATAGTGCTTTCAAATTTGAGACATTTACAATGGGGCTCAATGGCAGATATTGGCACGTCAAAAAAGCACTTTCACCTAGAAACTCCATTCACACTTTTTATAATTCAGCTTTCTGTGGAGACACATGCTGGAACTTTTTACTTTGAAATGTTTTGTAGTTTCTGAGTTATTTAAGTTAAACGCCCAATGCATTCCCAATGGCAATAGCACAAACTTTGGCATGCTACTTTGGCATGAGACGATGGGCTATAGCCCATGGTCTCGAACGGCATACTATAGCATGCCGTTTTTCATCATTTTTGAGGATTTGAAAAAAAGACGAAAATCACTCCGAGACGATGGGCTATAGCCCATGGTCTCGAACGGCATACTATAGCATGCCGTTTTTTATCATTTTTGAGGATTTGAAAAAAAGACGAAAATAGCTCCGAGACCCTGGGCTATAGCCCATCGTCTCGGAGTCATTTTCGTTTTTTTTTCAAATCCTCGTTTTTCATCATCTATGACCATGGGCTATAGCCCATATCGGACGGCATACTATAGCATGCCGTTTTTCATCATTTTTGAGGATTTGAAAAAAAGACGAAAATCACTCCGAGACGATGGGCTATAGCCCATGGTCTCGAACGGCATACTTTAGCATGCCGTTTTTCATCATTTTTGAGGATTTGAAAAAAAGACGAAAATCACTCCGAGACGATGGGCTATAGCCCATGGTCTCGAACGGCATACTATAGCATGCCGTTTTCCATCATTTTTGAGGATTTGAAAAAAAGACGAAAATAGCTCCAAGTTAATGGGCTATAGCCCATGGTCTCGAACAGATTACTATAGCATGCCGTTTTCCATAATTTTTGAGGATTTGAAAAAAAGACGAAAATAACTCCGAGACGATGGGCTATAGCCCATATCGGACGGCATACTATAGCATGCCGTTTTTCATCATTTTTGAGGATTTGAAAAAAAGACGAAAATCACTCCGAGACGATGGGCTATAGCCCATGGTCTCGAACGGCATACTATAGCGTGCCGTTTTTTATCATTTTTGAGGATTTGAAAAAAGACGACCATGGGCTATAGCCCATCGTCTCGGAGTGATTTTCGTATTTTTTTTAAATCCTCGTTTTTCATCATTTATGACCATGGGCTATAGCCCATATCGGACGGCATACTATAGCATGCCGTTTTTCATCATTTTTGAGGATTTGAAAAAAAGATGAAAATCACTCCGAGACAATGGGCTATAGCCCATGGTCTCGAACGGCATACTATAGCATGCCGTTTTTCATCATTTTTGAGGATTTGAAAAAAAGATGAAAATCACTCCGAGACGATGGGCTATAGCCCATGGTCTCGAACGGCATACTATAGCATGCCGTTTTCCATCATTTTTGAGGTTTTGAAAAAAAGACGAAAATCACTCCGAGACCATGGACTATAGCCCATCGTCTCGGAGTCATTTTCGTCTTTTTTTCAAATCCTCGTTTTTCATCATTTATGACCATGGGCTATAGCCCATATCGGACGGCATACTATAGCATGCCGTTTTTCATCATTTTTGAGGATTTGAAAAAAAGACGAAAATCGCTCCGAGGCGATGGGCTATAGCCCATGGTCTCGAACGGCATACTATAGCATGCCGTTTTCCATAATTTTTGAGGATTTGAAAAACAGACGAAAATCACTCCGAGACCATGGGCTATAGCCCATCGTCTCGGAGTCATTTTCGTCTTTTTTTCAAATTCTCGTTTTTCATCATTTATGACCATGGGCTATAGCCCATATCGGACGGCATACTATAGCATGCCGTTTTTCATCATTTTTGAGGATTTGAAAAAAAGACGAAAATCACTCCGAGACGATGGGCTATAGCCCATGGTCTCGAACGGCATACTATAGCATGCCGTTTTTATCATTTTTGAGGATTTGAAAAAAGTCGAAAATCACTCCGAGACCATGGGCTATAGCCCATCGTCTCGAAGTGATTTTCGTCTTTTTTTCAAATCCTCGTTTTTCATCATTTATGACCATGGGCTATAGCCCATATCGGACGGCATACTATAGCATGCCGTTTTTCATCATTTTTGAGGATTTGAAAAAAATATGAAAATCCCTCCGAGACGATGGGCTATAGCCCATGGTCTCGAACGGCATACTATAGCGTGCCGTTTTTTATCATTTTTGAGGATTTGAAAAAAGACGACCATGGGCTATAGCCCATCGTCTCGGAGTGATTTTCGTATTTTTTTAAAATCCTCGTTTTTCATCATTTATGACCATGGGCTATAGCCCATATCGGACGGCATACTATAGCATGCCGTTTTTCATCATTTTTGAGGATTTGAAAAAAAGATGAAAATCACTCCGAGACAATGGGCTATAGCCCATGGTCTCGAACGGCATACTATAGCATGCCGTTTTTCATCATTTTTGAGGATTTGAAAAAAAGATGAAAATCACTCCGAGACGATGGGCTATAGCCCATGGTCTCGAACGGCATACTATAGCATGCCGTTTTCCATCATTTTTGAGGTTTTGAAAAAAAGACGAAAATCACTCCGAGACCATGGACTATAGCCCATCGTCTCGGAGTCATTTTCGTCTTTTTTTCAAATCCTCGTTTTTCATCATTTATGACCATGGGCTATAGCCCATATCGGACGGCATACTATAGCATGCCGTTTTTCATCATTTTTGAGGATTTGAAAAAAAGACGAAAATCGCTCCGAGGCGATGGGCTATAGCCCATGGTCTCGAACGGCATACTATAGCATGCCGTTTTCCATAATTTTTGAGGATTTGAAAAACAGACGAAAATCACTCCGAGACCATGGGCTATAGCCCATCGTCTCGGAGTCATTTTCGTCTTTTTTTCAAATTCTCGTTTTTCATCATTTATGACCATGGGCTATAGCCCATATCGGACGGCATACTATAGCATGCCGTTTTTCATCATTTTTGAGGATTTGAAAAAAAGACGAAAATCACTCCGAGACCATGGGCTATAGCCCATCGCCTCGGAGTCATTTTCGTCTTTTTTTCAAATCCTCGTTATTCATCATTTATGACCATGGGCTATAGCCCATATCGGACGGCATACTATAGCATGCCGTTTTTCATCATTTTTGAGGACTGGAAAAAAAGACGAAAATCACTCCGAGGCGATGGGCTATAGCCCATGGTCTCGAACGGCATACTATAGCATGCCGTTTTTCATCATTTTTGAGGATTTGAAAAAAAGACGAAAATCACTCCGAGACGATGGGCTATAGCCCATGGTCTCGGAGTGATTTTTGTCTTTTTTTCAAACCTATTTAGGTTCATCTTACGGTGGACATGTTTGCCTGAAAAGGAAACTTTGAAATGTTTCATCGTTTTAGAAATATAGTGCTTTCAAATTTGAGACATTTACAATGGGGCTCAATGGCAGATATTGGCACGTCAAAAAAGCACTTTCACCTAGAAACTCCATTCACACTTTTTATAATTCAGCTTTCTGTGGAGACACATGCTGGAACTTTTTACTTTGAAATGTTTTGTAGTTTCTGAGTTATTTAAGTTAAACGCCCAATGCATTCCCAATGGCAATAGCACAAACTTTGGCATGCTACTTTGGCATGAGACTATGGGCTATAGCCCATGGTCTCGAACGGCATACTATAGCATGCCGTTTTTCATCATTTTTGAGGATTTGAAAAAAAGACGAAAATCACTCCGAGACGATGGGCTATAGCCCATGGTCTCGAACGGCATACTATAGCATGCCGTTTTTTATCATTTTTGAGGATTTGAAAAAAAGACGAAAATAGCTCCGAGACCATGGGCTATAGCCCATCGTCTCGGAGTCATTTTCGTCTTTTTTTCAAATCCTCGTTTTTCATCATCTATGACCATGGGCTATAGCCCATATCGGACGGCATACTATAGCATGCCGTTTTTCATCATTTTTGAGGATTTGAAAAAAAGACGAAAATCACTCCGAGACGATGGGCTATAGCCCATGGTCTCGAACGGCATACTTTAGCATGCCGTTTTTCATCATTTTTGAGGATTTGAAAAAAAGACGAAAATCACTCCGAGACGATGGGCTATAGCCCATGGTCTCGAACGGCATACTATAGCATGCCGTTTTCCATCATTTTTGAGGATTTGAAAAAAAGACGAAAATAGCTCCAAGTTAATGGGCTATAGCCCATGGTCTCGAACGGATTACTATAGCATGCCGTTTTCCATAATTTTCGAGGATTTGAAAAAAAGACGAAAATAACTCCGAGACGATGGGCTATAGCCCATATCGGACGGCATACTATAGCATGCCGTTTTTCATCATTTTTGAGGATTTGAAAAAAAGATGAAAATCACTCCGAGACAATGGGCTATAGCCCATGGTCTCGAACGGCATACTATAGCATGCCGTTTTCCATCATTTTTGAGGTTTTGATAAAAAGACGAAAATCACTCCGAGACCATGGACTATAGCCCATCGTCTCGGAGTCATTTTCGTCTTTTTTCAAATCCTCGTTTTTCATCATTTATGACCATGGGCTATAGCCCATATCGGACGGCATACTATAGCATGCCGTTTTTCATCATTTTTGAGGATTTGAAAAAAAGACGAAAATCACTCCGAGGCGATGGGCTATAGCCCATGGTCTCGAACGGCATACTATAGCATGCCGTTTTCCATAATTTTTGAGGATTTGAAAAACAGACGAAAATCACTCCGAGACCATGGGCTATAGCCCATCGTCTCGGAGTCATTTTCGTCTTTTTTTCAAATTCTCGTTTTTCATCATTTATGACCATGGGCTATAGCCCATATCGGACGGCATACTATAGCAATGCCGTTTTCCATCATTTTTGAGGATTTGAAAAACAGAGGAAAATAGCTCCAAGTTAATGGGCTATAGCCCATGGTCTCGAACGGATTACTATAGCATGCCGTTTTCCATCATTTTTGAGGATTTGAAAAAAAGACGAAAATAGCTCCGAGACCATGGGCTATAGCCCATCGCCTCGGAGTCATTTTCGTCTTTTTTTCAAATCCTCGTTATTCATCATTTATGACCATGGGCTATAGCCCATATCGGACGGCATACTATAGAATGCCGTTTTTCATCATTTTTGAGGATTTGAAAAAAAGACGAAAATCACTCCGAGGCGATGGGCTATAGCCCATGGTCTCGAACGGCATACTATAGCATGCCGTTTTTCATAATTTTTGAGGATTTGAAAAAAAGACGAAAATCACTCCGAGACGATGGGCTATAGCCCATGGTCTCGGAGTGATTTTTGTCTTTTTTTCAAACCTATTTAGGTTCATCTTACGGTGGACATGTTTGCCTGAAAAGGAAACTTTGAAATGTTTCATCGTTTTAGAAATATAGTGCTTTCAAATTTGAGACATTTACAATGGGGCTCAATGGCAGATATTGGCACGTCAAAAAAGCACTTTCACCTAGAAACTCCATTCACACTTTTTATAATTCAGCTTTCTGTGGAGACACATGCTGGAACTTTTTACTTTGAAATGTTTTGTAGTTTCTGAGTTATTTAAGTTAAACGCCCAATGCATTCCCAATGGCAATAGCACAAACTTTGGCATGCTACTTTGGCATGAGACGATGGGCTATAGCCCATGGTCTCGAACGGCATACTATAGCATGCCGTTTTTCATCATTTTTGAGGATTTGAAAAAAAGACGAAAATCACTCCGAGACGATGGGCTATAGCCCATGGTCTCGAACGGCATACTATAGCATGCCGTTTTTTATCATTTTTGAGGATTTGAAAAAAAGACGAAAATAGCTCCGAGACCATGGGCTATAGCCCATCGTCTCGGAGTCATTTTCGTCTTTTTTTCAAATCCTCGTTTTTCATCATCTATGACCATGGGCTATAGCCCATATCGGACGGCATACTATAGCATGCCGTTTTTCATCATTTTTGAGGATTTGAAAAAAAGACGAAAATCACTCCGAGACGATGGGCTATAGCCCATGGTCTCGAACGGCATACTTTAGCATGCCGTTTTTCATCATTTTTGAGGATTTGAAAAAAAGACGAAAATCACTCCGAGACGATGGGCTATAGCCCATGGTCTCGAACGGCATACTATAGCATGCCGTTTTTTATCATTTTTGAGGATTTGAAAAAAGACGAAAATCACTCCGAGACCATGGGCTATAGCCCATCGTCTCGGAGTGATTTTCGTATTTTTTTCAAATCCTCGTTTTTCATCATTTATGACCATGGGCTATAGCCCATATCGGACGGCATACTATAGCATGCCGTTTTTCATCATTTTTGAGGATTTGAAAAAAAGATGAAAATCACTCCGAGACAATGGGCTATAGCCCATGGTCTCGAACGGCATACTATAGCATGCCGTTTTTCATCATTTTTGAGGATTTGAAAAAAAGATGAAAATCACTCCGAGACGATGGGCTATAGCCCATGGTCTCGAACGGCATACTATAGCATGCCGTTTTCCATCATTTTTGAGGTTTTGAAAAAAAGACGAAAATCACTCCGAGACCATGGACTATAGCCCATCGTCTCGGAGTCATTTTCGTCTTTTTTTCAAATCCTCGTTTTTCATCATTTATGACCATGGGCTATAGCCCATATCGGACGGCATACTATAGCATGCCGTTTTTCATCATTTTTGAGGATTTGAAAAAAATATGAAAATCCCTCCGAGACGATGGGCTATAGCCCATGGTCTCGAACGGCATACTATAGCATGCCGTTTTCCATCATTTTTGAGGTTTTGAAAAAAAGACGAAAATCACTCCGAGACCATGGACTATAGCCCATCGTCTCGGAGTCTTTTTCGTCTTTTTTTCAAATCCTCGTTTTTCATCATTTATGACCATGGGCTCTAGCCCATATCGGACGGCATACTATAGCATGCCGTTTTTCATCATTTTTGAGGATTTGAAAAAAAGACGAAAATAGCTCCGAGACCATGGGCTATAGCCCATCGCCTCGGAGTCATTTTCGTCTTTTTTTCAAATCCTCGTTATTCATCATTTATGACCATGGGCTATAGCCCATATCGGACGGCATACTATAGCATGCCGTTTTTCATCATTTTTGAGGATTTGAAAAAAAGACGAAAATCACTCCGAGGCGATGGGCTATAGCCCATGGTCTCGAACGGCATACTATAGCATGCCGTTTTTCATCATTTTTGAGGATTTGAAAAAAAGACGAAAATCACTCCGAGACGATGGGCTATAGCCCATGGTCTCGGAGTGATTTTTGTCTTTTTTTCAAACCTATTTAGGTTCATCTTACGGTGGACATGTTTGCCTGAAAAGGAAACTTTGAAATGTTTCATCGTTTTAGAAATATAGTGCTTTCAAATTTGAGACATTTACAATGGGGCTCAATGGCAGATATTGGCACGTCAAAAAAGCACTTTCACCTAGAAACTCCATTCACACTTTTTATAATTCAGCTTTCTGTGGAGACACATGCTGGAACTTTTTACTTTGAAATGTTTTGTAGTTTCTGAGTTATTTAAGTTAAACGCCCAATGCATTCCCAATGGCAATAGCACAAACTTTGGCATGCTACTTTGGCATGAGACTATGGGCTATAGCCCATGGTCTCGAACGGCATACTATAGCATGCCGTTTTTCATCATTTTTGAGGATTTGAAAAAAAGACGAAAATCACTCCGAGACGATGGGCTATAGCCCATGGTCTCGAACGGCATACTATAGCATGCCGTTTTTTATCATTTTTGAGGATTTGAAAAAAAGACGAAAATAGCTCCGAGACCATGGGCTATAGCCCATCGTCTCGGAGTCATTTTCGTCTTTTTTTCAAATCCTCGTTTTTCATCATCTATGACCATGGGCTATAGCCCATATCGGATGGCATACTATAGCATGCCGTTTTTCATCATTTTTGAGGATTTGAAAAAAATATGAAAATCCCTCCGAGACGATGGGCTATAGCCCATGGTCTCGAACGGCATACTATAGCATGCCGTTTTTATCATTTTTGAGGATTTGAAAAAAGTCGAAAATCACTCCGAGACCATGGGCTATAGCCCATCGTCTCGAAGTGATTTTCGTCTTTTTTTCAAATCCTCGTTTTTCATCATTTATGACCATGGGCTATAGCCCATATCGGACGGCATACTATAGCATGCCGTTTTTCATCATTTTTGAGGATTTGAAAAAAATATGAAAATCCCTCCGAGACGATGGGCTATAGCCCATGGTCTCGAACGGCATACTATAGCATGCCGTTTTCCATCATTTTTGAGGTTTTGAAAAAAAGACGAAAATCACTCCGAGACCATGGACTATAGCCCATCGTCTCGGAGTCTTTTTCGTCTTTTTTTCAAATCCTCGTTTTTCATCATTTATGACCATGGGCTCTAGCCCATATCGGACGGCATACTATAGCATGCCGTTTTTCATCATTTTTGAGGATTTGAAAAAAAGACGAAAATAGCTCCGAGACCATGGGCTATAGCCCATCGCCTCGGAGTCATTTTCGTCTTTTTTTCAAATCCTCGTTATTCATCATTTATGACCATGGGCTATAGCCCATATCGGACGGCATACTATAGCATGCCGTTTTTCATCATTTTTGAGGATTTGAAAAAAAGACGAAAATCACTCCGAGGCGATGGGCTATAGCCCATGGTCTCGAACGGCATACTATAGCATGCCGTTTTTCATCATTTTTGAGGATTTGAAAAAAAGACGAAAATCACTCCGAGACGATGGGCTATAGCCCATGGTCTCGGAGTGATTTTTGTCTTTTTTTCAAACCTATTTAGGTTCATCTTACGGTGGACATGTTTGCCTGAAAAGGAAACTTTGAAATGTTTCATCGTTTTAGAAATATAGTGCTTTCAAATTTGAGACATTTACAATGGGGCTCAATGGCAGATATTGGCACGTCAAAAAAGCACTTTCACCTAGAAACTCCATTCACACTTTTTATAATTCAGCTTTCTGTGGAGACACATGCTGGAACTTTTTACTTTGAAATGTTTTGTAGTTTCTGAGTTATTTAAGTTAAACGCCCAATGCATTCCCAATGGCAATAGCACAAACTTTGGCATGCTACTTTGGCATGAGACTATGGGCTATAGCCCATGGTCTCGAACGGCATACTATAGCATGCCGTTTTTCATCATTTTTGAGGATTTGAAAAAAAGACGAAAATCACTCCGAGACGATGGGCTATAGCCCATGGTCTCGAACGGCATACTATAGCATGCCGTTTTTTATCATTTTTGAGGATTTGAAAAAAAGACGAAAATAGCTCCGAGACCATGGGCTATAGCCCATCGTCTCGGAGTCATTTTCGTCTTTTTTTCAAATCCTCGTTTTTCATCATCTATGACCATGGGCTATAGCCCATATCGGACGGCATACTATAGCATGCCGTTTTTCATCATTTTTGAGGATTTGAAAAAAAGACGAAAATCACTCCGAGACGATGGGCTATAGCCCATGGTCTCGAACGGCATACTTTAGCATGCCGTTTTTCATCATTTTTGAGGATTTGAAAAAAAGACGAAAATCACTCCGAGACGATGGGCTATAGCCCATGGTCTCGAACGGCATACTATAGCATGCCGTTTTCCATCATTTTTGAGGATTTGAAAAAAAGACGAAAATAGCTCCAAGTTAATGGGCTATAGCCCATGGTCTCGAACGGATTACTATAGCATGCCGTTTTCCATAATTTTCGAGGATTTGAAAAAAAGACGAAAATAACTCCGAGACGATGGGCTATAGCCCATATCGGACGGCATACTATAGCATGCCGTTTTTCATCATTTTTGAGGATTTGAAAAAAAGACGAAAATCACTCCGAGACGATGGGCTATAGCCCATGGTCTCGAACGGCATACTATAGCATGCCGTTTTTTATCATTTTTGAGGATTTGAAAAAAGACGAAAATCACTCCGAGACCATGGGCTATAGCCCATCGTCTCGGAGTGAATTTCGTATTTTTTTCAAATCCTCGTTTTTCATCATTTATGACCATGGGCTATAGCCCATATCGGACGGCATACTATAGCATGCCGTTTTTCATCATTTTTGAGGATTTGAAAAAAAGATGAAAATCACTCCGAGACAATGGGCTATAGCCCATGGTCTCGAACGGCATACTATAGCATGCCGTTTTCCATCATTTTTGAGGTTTTGATAAAAAGACGAAAATCACTCCGAGACCATGGACTATAGCCCATCGTCTCGGAGTCATTTTCGTCTTTTTTTCAAATCCTCGTTTTTCATCATTTATGACCATGGGCTATAGCCCATATCGGACGGCATACTATAGCATGCCGTTTTTCATCATTTTTGAGGATTTGAAAAAAAGACGAAAATCACTCCGAGGCGATGGGCTATAGCCCATGGTCTCGAACGGCATACTATAGCATGCCGTTTTCCATAATTTTTGAGGATTTGAAAAACAGACGAAAATCACTCCGAGACCATGGGCTATAGCCCATCGTCTCGGAGTCATTTTCGTCTTTTTTTCAAATTCTCGTTTTTCATCATTTATGACCATGGGCTATAGCCCATATCGGACGGCATACTATAGCAATGCCGTTTTCCATCATTTTTGAGGATTTGAAAAACAGAGGAAAATAGCTCCAAGTTAATGGGCTATAGCCCATGGTCTCGAACGGATTACTATAGCATGCCGTTTTCCATCATTTTTGAGGATTTGAAAAAAAGACGAAAATAGCTCCGAGACCATGGGCTATAGCCCATCGCCTCGGAGTCATTTTCGTCTTTTTTTCAAATCCTCGTTATTCATCATTTATGACCATGGGCTATAGCCCATATCGGACGGCATACTATAGAATGCCGTTTTTCATCATTTTTGAGGATTTGAAAAAAAGACGAAAATCACTCCGAGGCGATGGGCTATAGCCCATGGTCTCGAACGGCATACTATAGCATGCCGTTTTTCATAATTTTTGAGGATTTGAAAAAAAGACGAAAATCACTCCGAGACGATGGGCTATAGCCCATGGTCTCGGAGTGATTTTTGTCTTTTTTTCAAACCTATTTAGGTTCATCTTACGGTGGACATGTTTGCCTGAAAAGGAAACTTTGAAATGTTTCATCGTTTTAGAAATATAGTGCTTTCAAATTTGAGACATTTACAATGGGGCTCAATGGCAGATATTGGCACGTCAAAAAAGCACTTTCACCTAGAAACTCCATTCACACTTTTTATAATTCAACTTTCTGTGGAGACACATGCTGGAACTTTTTACTTTGAAATGTTTTGTAGTTTCTGAGTTATTTAAGTTAAACGCCCAATGCATTCCCAATGGCAATAGCACAAACTTTGGCATGCTACTTTGGCATGAGACGATGGGCTATAGCCCATGGTCTCGAACGGCATACTATAGCATGCCGTTTTTCATCATTTTTGAGGATTTGAAAAAAAGACGAAAATCACTCCGAGACGATGGGCTATAGCCCATGGTCTCGAACGGCATACTATAGCATGCCGTTTTTTATCATTTTTGAGGATTTGAAAAAAAGACGAAAATAGCTCCGAGACCATGGGCTATAGCCCATCGTCTCGGAGTCATTTTCGTCTTTTTTTCAAATCCTCGTTTTTCATCATCTATGACCATGGGCTATAGCCCATATCGGACGGCATACTATAGCATGCCGTTTTTCATCATTTTTGAGGATTTGAAAAAAAGACGAAAATCACTCCGAGACGATGGGCTATAGCCCATGGTCTCGAACGGCATACTTTAGCATGCCGTTTTTCATCATTTTTGAGGATTTGAAAAAAAGACGAAAATCACTCCGAGACGATGGGCTATAGCCCATGGTCTCGAACGGCATACTATAGCATGCCGTTTTTTATCATTTTTGAGGATTTGAAAAAAAGACGAAAATAGCTCCGAGACCATGGGCTATAGCCCATCGTCTCGGAGTCATTTTCGTCTTTTTTTCAAATCCTCGTTTTTCATCATCTATGACCATGGGCTATAGCCCATATCGGACGGCATACTATAGCATGCCGTTTTTCATCATTTTTGAGGATTTGAAAAAAAGACGAAAATCACTCCGAGACGATGGGCTATAGCCCATGGTCTCGAACGGCATACTTTAGCATGCCGTTTTTCATCATTTTTGAGGATTTGAAAAAAAGACGAAAATCACTCCGAGACGATGGGCTATAGCCCATGGTCTCGAACGGCATACTATAGCATGCCGTTTTCCATCATTTTTGAGGATTTGAAAAAAAGACGAAAATAGCTCCAAGTTAATGGGCTATAGCCCATGGTCTCGAACGGATTACTATAGCATGCCGTTTTCCATAATTTTCGAGGATTTGAAAAAAAGACGAAAATAACTCCGAGACGATGGGCTATAGCCCATATCGGACGGCATACTATAGCATGCCGTTTTTCATCATTTTTGAGGATTTGAAAAAAAGACGAAAATCACTCCGAGACGATGGGCTATAGCCCATGGTCTCGAACGGCATACTATAGCATGCCGTTTTTTATCATTTTTGAGGATTTGAAAAAAGACGAAAATCACTCCGAGACCATGGGCTATAGCCCATCGTCTCGGAGTGATTTTCGTATTTTTTTCAAATCCTCGTTTTTCATCATTTATGACCATGGGCTATAGCCCATATCGGACGGCATACTATAGCATGCCGTTTTTCATCATTTTTGAGGATTTGAAAAAAAGATGAAAATCACTCCGAGACAATGGGCTATAGCCCATGGTCTCGAACGGCATACTATAGCATGCCGTTTTCCATCATTTTTGAGGTTTTGATAAAAAGACGAAAATCACTCCGAGACCATGGACTATAGCCCATCGTCTCGGAGTCATTTTCGTCTTTTTTTCAAATCCTCGTTTTTCATCATTTATGACCATGGGCTATAGCCCATATCGGACGGCATACTATAGCATGCCGTTTTTCATCATTTTTGAGGATTTTAAAAAAAGACGAAAATCACTCCGAGGCGATGGGCTATAGCCCATGGTCTCGAACGGCATACTATAGCATGCCGTTTTCCATAATTTTTGAGGATTTGAAAAACAGACGAAAATCACTCCGAGACCATGGGCTATAGCCCATCGTCTCGGAGTCATTTTCGTCTTTTTTTCAAATTCTCGTTTTTCATCATTTATGACCATGGGCTATAGCCCATATCGGACGGCATACTATAGCAATGCCGTTTTCCATCATTTTTGAGGATTTGAAAAACAGAGGAAAATAGCTCCAAGTTAATGGGCTATAGCCCATGGTCTCGAACGGATTACTATAGCATGCCGTTTTCCATCATTTTTGAGGATTTGAAAAAAAGACGAAAATAGCTCCGAGACCATGGGCTATAGCCCATCGCCTCGGAGTCATTTTCGTCTTTTTTTCAAATCCTCGTTATTCATCATTTATGACCATGGGCTATAGCCCATATCGGACGGCATACTATAGAATGCCGTTTTTCATCATTTTTGAGGATTTGAAAAAAAGACGAAAATCACTCCGAGGCGATGGGCTATAGCCCATGGTCTCGAACGGCATACTATAGCATGCCGTTTTTCATAATTTTTGAGGATTTGAAAAAAAGACGAAAATCACTCCGAGACGATGGGCTATAGCCCATGGTCTCGGAGTGATTTTTGTCTTTTTTTCAAACCTATTTAGGTTCATCTTACGGTGGACATGTTTGCCTGAAAAGGAAACTTTGAAATGTTTCATCGTTTTAGAAATATAGTGCTTTCAAATTTGAGACATTTACAATGGGGCTCAATGGCAGATATTGGCACGTCAAAAAAGCACTTTCACCTAGAAACTCCATTCACACTTTTTATAATTCAACTTTCTGTGGAGACACATGCTGGAACTTTTTACTTTGAAATGTTTTGTAGTTTCTGAGTTATTTAAGTTAAACGCCCAATGCATTCCCAATGGCAATAGCACAAACTTTGGCATGCTACTTTGGCATGAGACGATGGGCTATAGCCCATGGTCTCGAACGGCATACTATAGCATGCCGTTTTTCATCATTTTTGAGGATTTGAAAAAAAGACGAAAATCACTCCGAGACGATGGGCTATAGCCCATGGTCTCGAACGGCATACTATAGCATGCCGTTTTTTATCATTTTTGAGGATTTGAAAAAAAGACGAAAATAGCTCCGAGACCATGGGCTATAGCCCATCGTCTCGGAGTCATTTTCGTCTTTTTTTCAAATCCTCGTTTTTCATCATCTATGACCATGGGCTATAGCCCATATCGGACGGCATACTATAGCATGCCGTTTTTCATCATTTTTGAGGATTTGAAAAAAAGACGAAAATCACTCCGAGACGATGGGCTATAGCCCATGGTCTCGAACGGCATACTTTAGCATGCCGTTTTTCATCATTTTTGAGGATTTGAAAAAAAGACGAAAATCACTCCGAGACGATGGGCTATAGCCCATGGTCTCGAACGGCATACTATAGCATGCCGTTTTTTATCATTTTTGAGGATTTGAAAAAAGACGAAAATCACTCCGAGACCATGGGCTATAGCCCATCGTCTCGGAGTGATTTTCGTATTTTTTTCAAATCCTCGTTTTTCATCATTTATGACCATGGGCTATAGCCCATATCGGACGGCATACTATAGCATGCCGTTTTTCATCATTTTTGAGGATTTGAAAAAAAGATGAAAATCACTCCGAGACAATGGGCTATAGCCCATGGTCTCGAACGGCATACTATAGCATGCCGTTTTTCATCATTTTTGAGGATTTGAAAAAAAGATGAAAATCACTCCGAGACGATGGGCTATAGCCCATGGTCTCGAACGGCATACTATAGCATGCCGTTTTCCATCATTTTTGAGGTTTTGAAAAAAAGACGAAAATCACTCCGAGACCATGGACTATAGCCCATCGTCTCGGAGTCATTTTCGTCTTTTTTTCAAATCCTCGTTTTTCATCATTTATGACCATGGGCTATAGCCCATATCGGACGGCATACTATAGCATGCCGTTTTTCATCATTTTTGAGGATTTGAAAAAAAGACGAAAATCACTCCGAGGCGATGGGCTATAGCCCATGGTCTCGAACGGCATACTATAGCATGCCGTTTTCCATAATTTTTGAGGATTTGAAAAACAGACGAAAATCACTCCGAGACCATGGGCTATAGCCCATCGTCTCGGAGTCATTTTCGTCTTTTTTTCAAATTCTCGTTTTTCATCATTTATGACCATGGGCTATAGCCCATATCGGACGGCATACTATAGCATGCCGTTTTTCATCATTTTTGAGGATTTGAAAAAAAGACGAAAATCACTCCGAGACGATGGGCTATAGCCCATGGTCTCGAACGGCATACTATAGCATGCCGTTTTTATCATTTTTGAGGATTTGAAAAAAATATGAAAATCCCTCCGAGACGATGGGCTATAGCCCATGGTCTCGAACGGCATACTATAGCATGCCGTTTTCCATCATTTTTGAGGTTTTGAAAAAAAGACGAAAATCACTCCGAGACCATGGACTATAGCCCATCGTCTCGGAGTCATTTTCGTCTTTTTTTCAAATCCTCGTTTTTCATCATTTATGACCATGGGCTATAGCCCATATCGGACGGCATACTATAGCATGCCGTTTTTCATCATTTTTGAGGATTTGAAAAAAAGACGAAAATAGCTCCGAGACCATGGGCTATAGCCCATCGCCTCGGAGTCATTTTCGTCTTTTTTTCAAATCCTCGTTATTCATCATTTATGACCATGGGCTATAGCCCATATCGGACGGCATACTATAGCATGCCGTTTTTCATCATTTTTGAGGATTTGAAAAAAAGACGAAAATCACTCCGAGGCGATGGGCTATAGCCCATGGTCTCGAACGGCATACTATAGCATGCCGTTTTTCATCATTTTTGAGGATTTGAAAAAAAGACGAAAATCACTCCGAGACGATGGGCTATAGCCCATGGTCTCGGAGTGATTTTTGTCTTTTTTTCAAACCTATTTAGGTTCATCTTACGGTGGACATGTTTGCCTGAAAAGGAAACTTTGAAATGTTTCATCGTTTTAGAAATATAGTGCTTTCAAATTTGAGACATTTACAATGGGGCTCAATGGCAGATATTGGCACGTCAAAAAAGCACTTTCACCTAGAAACTCCATTCACACTTTTTATAATTCAGCTTTCTGTGGAGACACATGCTGGAACTTTTTACTTTGAAATGTTTTGTAGTTTCTGAGTTATTTAAGTTAAACGCCCAATGCATTCCCAATGGCAATAGCACAAACTTTGGCATGCTACTTTGGCATGAGACTATGGGCTATAGCCCATGGTCTCGAACGGCATACTATAGCATGCCGTTTTTCATCATTTTTGAGGATTTGAAAAAAAGACGAAAATCACTCCGAGACGATGGGCTATAGCCCATGGTCTCGAACGGCATACTATAGCATGCCGTTTTTTATCATTTTTGAGGATTTGAAAAAAAGACGAAAATAGCTCCGAGACCATGGGCTATAGCCCATCGTCTCGGAGTCATTTTCGTCTTTTTTTCAAATCCTCGTTTTTCATCATCTATGACCATGGGCTATAGCCCATATCGGATGGCATACTATAGCATGCCGTTTTTCATCATTTTTGAGGATTTGAAAAAAATATGAAAATCCCTCCGAGACGATGGGCTATAGCCCATGGTCTCGAACGGCATACTATAGCATGCCGTTTTTATCATTTTTGAGGATTTGAAAAAAGTCGAAAATCACTCCGAGACCATGGGCTATAGCCCATCGTCTCGAAGTGATTTTCGTCTTTTTTTCAAATCCTCGTTTTTCATCATTTATGACCATGGGCTATAGCCCATATCGGACGGCATACTATAGCATGCCGTTTTTCATCATTTTTGAGGATTTGAAAAAAATATGAAAATCCCTCCGAGACGATGGGCTATAGCCCATGGTCTCGAACGGCATACTATAGCATGCCGTTTTCCATCATTTTTGAGGTTTTGAAAAAAAGACGAAAATCACTCCGAGACCATGGACTATAGCCCATCGTCTCGGAGTCTTTTTCGTCTTTTTTTCAAATCCTCGTTTTTCATCATTTATGACCATGGGCTCTAGCCCATATCGGACGGCATACTATAGCATGCCGTTTTTCATCATTTTTGAGGATTTGAAAAAAAGACGAAAATAGCTCCGAGACCATGGGCTATAGCCCATCGCCTCGGAGTCATTTTCGTCTTTTTTTCAAATCCTCGTTATTCATCATTTATGACCATGGGCTATAGCCCATATCGGACGGCATACTATAGCATGCCGTTTTTCATCATTTTTGAGGATTTGAAAAAAAGACGAAAATCACTCCGAGGCGATGGGCTATAGCCCATGGTCTCGAACGGCATACTATAGCATGCCGTTTTTCATCATTTTTGAGGATTTGAAAAAAAGACGAAAATCACTCCGAGACGATGGGCTATAGCCCATGGTCTCGGAGTGATTTTTGTCTTTTTTTCAAACCTATTTAGGTTCATCTTACGGTGGACATGTTTGCCTGAAAAGGAAACTTTGAAATGTTTCATCGTTTTAGAAATATAGTGCTTTCAAATTTGAGACATTTACAATGGGGCTCAATGGCAGATATTGGCACGTCAAAAAAGCACTTTCACCTAGAAACTCCATTCACACTTTTTATAATTCAGCTTTCTGTGGAGACACATGCTGGAACTTTTTACTTTGAAATGTTTTGTAGTTTCTGAGTTATTTAAGTTAAACGCCCAATGCATTCCCAATGGCAATAGCACAAACTTTGGCATGCTACTTTGGCATGAGACTATGGGCTATAGCCCATGGTCTCGAACGGCATACTATAGCATGCCGTTTTTCATCATTTTTGAGGATTTGAAAAAAAGACGAAAATCACTCCGAGACGATGGGCTATAGCCCATGGTCTCGAACGGCATACTATAGCATGCCGTTTTTTATCATTTTTGAGGATTTGAAAAAAAGACGAAAATAGCTCCGAGACCATGGGCTATAGCCCATCGTCTCGGAGTCATTTTCGTCTTTTTTTCAAATCCTCGTTTTTCATCATCTATGACCATGGGCTATAGCCCATATCGGATGGCATACTATAGCATGCCGTTTTTCATCATTTTTGAGGATTTGAAAAAAATATGAAAATCCCTCCGAGACGATGGGCTATAGCCCATGGTCTCGAACGGCATACTATAGCATGCCGTTTTTATCATTTTTGAGGATTTGAAAAAAGTCGAAAATCACTCCGAGACCATGGGCTATAGCCCATCGTCTCGAAGTGATTTTCGTCTTTTTTTCAAATCCTCGTTTTTCATCATTTATGACCATGGGCTATAGCCCATATCGGACGGCATACTATAGCATGCCGTTTTTCATCATTTTTGAGGATTTGAAAAAAATATGAAAATCCCTCCGAGACGATGGGCTATAGCCCATGGTCTCGAACGGCATACTATAGCATGCCGTTTTCCATCATTTTTGAGGTTTTGAAAAAAAGACGAAAATCACTCCGAGACCATGGACTATAGCCCATCGTCTCGGAGTCTTTTTCGTCTTTTTTTCAAATCCTCGTTTTTCATCATTTATGACCATGGGCTCTAGCCCATATCGGACGGCATACTATAGCATGCCGTTTTTCATCATTTTTGAGGATTTGAAAAAAAGACGAAAATAGCTCCGAGACCATGGGCTATAGCCCATCGCCTCGGAGTCATTTTCGTCTTTTTTTCAAATCCTCGTTATTCATCATTTATGACCATGGGCTATAGCCCATATCGGACGGCATACTATAGCATGCCGTTTTTCATCATTTTTGAGGATTTGAAAAAAAGACGAAAATCACTCCGAGGCGATGGGCTATAGCCCATGGTCTCGAACGGCATACTATAGCATGCCGTTTTTCATCATTTTTGAGGATTTGAAAAAAAGACGAAAATCACTCCGAGACGATGGGCTATAGCCCATGGTCTCGGAGTGATTTTTGTCTTTTTTTCAAACCTATTTAGGTTCATCTTACGGTGGACATGTTTGCCTGAAAAGGAAACTTTGAAATGTTTCATCGTTTTAGAAATATAGTGCTTTCAAATTTGAGACATTTACAATGGGGCTCAATGGCAGATATTGGCACGTCAAAAAAGCACTTTCACCTAGAAACTCCATTCACACTTTTTATAATTCAGCTTTCTGTGGAGACACATGCTGGAACTTTTTACTTTGAAATGTTTTGTAGTTTCTGAGTTATTTAAGTTAAACGCCCAATGCATTCCCAATGGCAATAGCACAAACTTTGGCATGCTACTTTGGCATGAGACTATGGGCTATAGCCCATGGTCTCGAACGGCATACTATAGCATGCCGTTTTTCATCATTTTTGAGGATTTGAAAAAAAGACGAAAATCACTCCGAGACGATGGGCTATAGCCCATGGTCTCGAACGGCATACTATAGCATGCCGTTTTTTATCATTTTTGAGGATTTGAAAAAAAGACGAAAATAGCTCCGAGACCATGGGCTATAGCCCATCGTCTCGGAGTCATTTTCGTCTTTTTTTCAAATCCTCGTTTTTCATCATCTATGACCATGGGCTATAGCCCATATCGGACGGCATACTATAGCATGCCGTTTTTCATCATTTTTGAGGATTTGAAAAAAAGACGAAAATCACTCCGAGACGATGGGCTATATAGCCCATGGTCTCGAACGGCATACTTTAGCATGCCGTTTTTCATCATTTTTGAGGATTTGAAAAAAAGACGAAAATCACTCCGAGACGATGGGCTATAGCCCATGGTCTCGAACGGCATACTATAGCATGCCGTTTTCCATCATTTTTGAGGATTTGAAAAAAAGACGGAAATAGCTCCAAGTTAATGGGCTATAGCCCATGGTCTCGAACGGATTACTATAGCATGCCGTTTTCCATAATTTTCGAGGATTTGAAAAAAAGACGAAAATAACTCCGAGACGATGGGCTATAGCCCATATCGGACGGCATACTATAGCATGCCGTTTTTCATCATTTTTGAGGATTTGAAAAAAAGACGAAAATCACTCCGAGGCGATGGGCTATAGCCCATGGTCTCGAACGGCATACTATAGCATGCCGTTTTTCATCATTTTTGAGGATTTGAAAAAAAGACGAAAATCACTCCGAGACGATGGGCTATAGCCCATGGTCTCGGAGTGATTTTTGTCTTTTTTTCAAACCTATTTAGGTTCATCTTACGGTGGACATGTTTGCCTGAAAAGGAAACTTTGAAATGTTTCATCGTTTTAGAAATATAGTGCTTTCAAATTTGAGACATTTACAATGGGGCTCAATGGCAGATATTGGCACGTCAAAAAAGCAGTTTCACCTAGAAACTCCATTCACACTTTTTATAATTCAGCTTTCTGTGGAGACACATGCTGGAACTTTTTACTTTGAAATGTTTTGTAGTTTCTGAGTTATTTAAGTTAAACGCCCAATGCATTCCCAATGGCAATAGCACAAACTTTGGCATGCTACTTTGGCATGAGACTATGGGCTATAGCCCATGGTCTCGAACGGCATACTATAGCATGCCGTTTTTCATCATTTTTGAGGATTTGAAAAAAAGACGAAAATCACTCCGAGACGATGGGCTATAGCCCATGGTCTCGAACGGCATACTATAGCATGCCGTTTTTTATCATTTTTGAGGATTTGAAAAAAAGACGAAAATAGCTCCGAGACCATGGGCTATAGCCCATCGTCTCGGAGTCATTTTCGTCTTTTTTTCAAATCCTCGTTTTTCATCATCTATGACCATGGGCTATAGCCCATATCGGACGGCATACTATAGCATGCCGTTTTTCATCATTTTTGAGGATTTGAAAAAAAGACGAAAATCACTCCGAGACGATGGGCTATATAGCCCATGGTCTCGAACGGCATACTTTAGCATGCCGTTTTTCATCATTTTTGAGGATTTGAAAAAAAGACGAAAATCACTCCGAGACGATGGGCTATAGCCCATGGTCTCGAACGGCATACTATAGCATGCCGTTTTCCATCATTTTTGAGGATTTGAAAAAAAGACGGAAATAGCTCCAAGTTAATGGGCTATAGCCCATGGTCTCGAACGGATTACTATAGCATGCCGTTTTCCATAATTTTCGAGGATTTGAAAAAAAGACGAAAATAACTCCGAGACGATGGGCTATAGCCCATATCGGACGGCATACTATAGCATGCCGTTTTTCATCATTTTTGAGGATTTGAAAAAAAGACGAAAATCACTCCGAGACGATGGGCTATAGCCCATGGTCTCGAACGGCATACTATAGCATGCCGTTTTTTATCATTTTTGAGGATTTGAAAAAAGACGAAAATCACTCCGAGACCATGGGCTATAGCCCATCGTCTCGGAGTGATTTTCGTATTTTTTTCAAATCCTCGTTTTTCATCATTTATGACCATGGGCTATAGCCCATATCGGACGGCATACTATAGCATGCCGTTTTTCATCATTTTTGAGGATTTGAAAAAAAGACGAAAATCACTCCGAGGCGATGGGCTATAGCCCATGGTCTCGAACGGCATACTATAGCATGCCGTTTTCCATAATTTTTGAGGATTTGAAAAACAGACGAAAATCACTCCGAGACCATGGGCTATAGCCCATCGTCTCGGAGTCATTTTCGTCTTTTTTTCAAATTCTCGTTTTTCATCATTTATGACCATGGGCTATAGCCCATATCGGACGGCATACTATAGCAATGCCGTTTTCCATCATTTTTGAGGATTTGAAAAACAGAGGAAAATAGCTCCAAGTTAATGGGCTATAGCCCATGGTCTCGAACGGATTACTATAGCATGCCGTTTTCCATCATTTTTGAGGATTTGAAAAAAAGACGAAAATAGCTCCGAGACCATGGGCTATAGCCCATCGCCTCGGAGTCATTTTCGTCTTTTTTTCAAATCCTCGTTATTCATCATTTATGACCATGGGCTATAGCCCATATCGGACGGCATACTATAGAATGCCGTTTTTCATCATTTTTGAGGATTTGAAAAAAAGACGAAAATCACTCCGAGGCGATGGGCTATAGCCCATGGTCTCGAACGGCATACTATAGCATGCCGTTTTTCATAATTTTTGAGGATTTGAAAAAAAGACGAAAATCACTCCGAGACGATGGGCTATAGCCCATGGTCTCGGAGTGATTTTTGTCTTTTTTTCAAACCTATTTAGGTTCATCTTACGGTGGACATGTTTGCCTGAAAAGGAAACTTTGAAATGTTTCATCGTTTTAGAAATATAGTGCTTTCAAATTTGAGACATTTACAATGGGGCTCAATGGCAGATATTGGCACGTCAAAAAAGCACTTTCACCTAGAAACTCCATTCACACTTTTTATAATTCAGCTTTCTGTGGAGACACATGCTGGAACTTTTTACTTTGAAATGTTTTGTAGTTTCTGAGTTATTTAAGTTAAACGCCCAATGCATTCCCAATGGCAATAGCACAAACTTTGGCATGCTACTTTGGCATGAGACGATGGGCTATAGCCCATGGTCTCGAACGGCATACTATAGCATGCCGTTTTTCATCATTTTTGAGGATTTGAAAAAAAGACGAAAATCACTCCGAGACGATGGGCTATAGCCCATGGTCTCGAACGGCATACTATAGCATGCCGTTTTTTTATCATTTTTGAGGATTTGAAAAAAAGACGAAAATAGCTCCGAGACCATGGGCTATAGCCCATCGTCTCGGAGTCATTTTCGTCTTTTTTTCAAATCCTCGTTTTTCATCATCTATGACCATGGGCTATAGCCCATATCGGACGGCATACTATAGCATGCCGTTTTTCATCATTTTTGAGGATTTGAAAAAAAGACGAAAATCACTCCGAGACGATGGGCTATAGCCCATGGTCTCGAACGGCATACTTTAGCATGCCGTTTTTCATCATTTTTGAGGATTTGAAAAAAAGACGAAAATCACTCCGAGACGATGGGCTATAGCCCATGGTCTCGAACGGCATACTATAGCATGCCGTTTTTTATCATTTTTGAGGATTTGAAAAAAGACGAAAATCACTCCGAGACCATGGGCTATAGCCCATCGTCTCGGAGTGATTTTCGTATTTTTTTCAAATCCTCGTTTTTCATCATTTATGACCATGGGCTATAGCCCATATCGGACGGCATACTATAGCATGCCGTTTTTCATCATTTTTGAGGATTTGAAAAAAAGATGAAAATCACTCCGAGACAATGGGCTATAGCCCATGGTCTCGAACGGCATACTATAGCATGCCGTTTTTCATCATTTTTGAGGATTTGAAAAAAAGATGAAAATCACTCCGAGACCATGGACTATAGCCCATCGTCTCGGAGTCATTTTCGTCTTTTTTTCAAATCCTCGTTTTTCATCATTTATGACCATGGGCTATAGCCCATATCGGACGGCATACTATAGCATGCCGTTTTTCATCATTTTTGAGGATTTGAAAAAAATATGAAAATCCCTCCGAGACGATGGGCTATAGCCCATGGTCTCGAACGGCATACTATAGCATGCCGTTTTCCATCATTTTTGAGGTTTTGAAAAAAAGACGAAAATCACTCCGAGACCATGGACTATAGCCCATCGTCTCGGAGTCTTTTTCGTCTTTTTTTCAAATCCTCGTTTTTCATCATTTATGACCATGGGCTCTAGCCCATATCGGACGGCATACTATAGCATGCCGTTTTTCATCATTTTTGAGGATTTGAAAAAAAGACGAAAATAGCTCCGAGACCATGGGCTATAGCCCATCGCCTCGGAGTCATTTTCGTCTTTTTTTCAAATCCTCGTTATTCATCATTTATGACCATGGGCTATAGCCCATATCGGACGGCATACTATAGCATGCCGTTTTTCATCATTTTTGAGGATTTGAAAAAAAGACGAAAATCACTCCGAGGCGATGGGCTATAGCCCATGGTCTCGAACGGCATACTATAGCATGCCGTTTTTCATCATTTTTGAGGATTTGAAAAAAAGACGAAAATCACTCCGAGACGATGGGCTATAGCCCATGGTCTCGGAGTGATTTTTGTCTTTTTTTCAAACCTATTTAGGTTCATCTTACGGTGGACATGTTTGCCTGAAAAGGAAACTTTGAAATGTTTCATCGTTTTAGAAATATAGTGCTTTCAAATTTGAGACATTTACAATGGGGCTCAATGGCAGATATTGGCACGTCAAAAAAGCACTTTCACCTAGAAACTCCATTCACACTTTTTATAATTCAGCTTTCTGTGGAGACACATGCTGGAACTTTTTACTTTGAAATGTTTTGTAGTTTCTGAGTTATTTAAGTTAAACGCCCAATGCATTCCCAATGGCAATAGCACAAACTTTGGCATGCTACTTTGGCATGAGACTATGGGCTATAGCCCATGGTCTCGAACGGCATACTATAGCATGCCGTTTTTCATCATTTTTGAGGATTTGAAAAAAAGACGAAAATCACTCCGAGACGATGGGCTATAGCCCATGGTCTCGAACGGCATACTATAGCATGCCGTTTTTTATCATTTTTGAGGATTTGAAAAAAAGACGAAAATAGCTCCGAGACCATGGGCTATAGCCCATCGTCTCGGAGTCATTTTCGTCTTTTTTTCAAATCCTCGTTTTTCATCATCTATGACCATGGGCTATAGCCCATATCGGATGGCATACTATAGCATGCCGTTTTTCATCATTTTTGAGGATTTGAAAAAAATATGAAAATCCCTCCGAGACGATGGGCTATAGCCCATGGTCTCGAACGGCATACTATAGCATGCCGTTTTTATCATTTTTGAGGATTTGAAAAAAGTCGAAAATCACTCCGAGACCATGGGCTATAGCCCATCGTCTCGAAGTGATTTTCGTCTTTTTTTCAAATCCTCGTTTTTCATCATTTATGACCATGGGCTATAGCCCATATCGGACGGCATACTATAGCATGCCGTTTTTCATCATTTTTGAGGATTTGAAAAAAATATGAAAATCCCTCCGAGACGATGGGCTATAGCCCATGGTCTCGAACGGCATACTATAGCATGCCGTTTTCCATCATTTTTGAGGTTTTGAAAAAAAGACGAAAATCACTCCGAGACCATGGACTATAGCCCATCGTCTCGGAGTCTTTTTCGTCTTTTTTTCAAATCCTCGTTTTTCATCATCTATGACCATGGGCTATAGCCCATATCGGACGGCATACTATAGCATGCCGTTTTTCATCATTTTTGAGGATTTGAAAAAAAGACGAAAATCACTCCGAGACGATGGGCTATAGCCCATGGTCTCGAACGGCATACTTTAGCATGCCGTTTTTCATCATTTTTGAGGATTTGAAAAAAAGACGAAAATCACTCCGAGACGATGGGCTATAGCCCATGGTCTCGAACGGCATACTATAGCATGCCGTTTTCCATCATTTTTGAGGTTTTGAAAAAAAGACGAAAATCACTCCGAGACCATGGACTATAGCCCATCGTCTCGGAGTCATTTTCGTCTTTTTTTCAAATCCTCGTTTTTCATCATTTATGACCATGGGCTATAGCCCATATCGGACGGCATACTATAGCATGCCGTTTTTCATCATTTTTGAGGATTTGAAAAAAATATGAAAATCCCTCCGAGACGATGGGCTATAGCCCATGGTCTCGAACGGCATACTATAGCATGCCGTTTTCCATCATTTTTGAGGTTTTGAAAAAAAGACGAAAATCACTCCGAGACCATGGACTATAGCCCATCGTCTCGGAGTCTTTTTCGTCTTTTTTTCAAATCCTCGTTTTTCATCATTTATGACCATGGGCTCTAGCCCATATCGGACGGCATACTATAGCATGCCGTTTTTCATCATTTTTGAGGATTTGAAAAAAAGACGAAAATAGCTCCGAGACCATGGGCTATAGCCCATCGCCTCGGAGTCATTTTCGTCTTTTTTTCAAATCCTCGTTATTCATCATTTATGACCATGGGCTATAGCCCATATCGGACGGCATACTATAGCATGCCGTTTTTCATCATTTTTGAGGATTTGAAAAAAAGACGAAAATCACTCCGAGGCGATGGGCTATAGCCCATGGTCTCGAACGGCATACTATAGCATGCCGTTTTTCATCATTTTTGAGGATTTGAAAAAAAGACGAAAATCACTCCGAGACGATGGGCTATAGCCCATGGTCTCGGAGTGATTTTTGTCTTTTTTTCAAACCTATTTAGGTTCATCTTACGGTGGACATGTTTGCCTGAAAAGGAAACTTTGAAATGTTTCATCGTTTTAGAAATATAGTGCTTTCAAATTTGAGACATTTACAATGGGGCTCAATGGCAGATATTGGCACGTCAAAAAAGCACTTTCACCTAGAAACTCCATTCACACTTTTTATAATTCAGCTTTCTGTGGAGACACATGCTGGAACTTTTTACTTTGAAATGTTTTGTAGTTTCTGAGTTATTTAAGTTAAACGCCCAATGCATTCCCAATGGCAATAGCACAAACTTTGGCATGCTACTTTGGCATGAGACTATGGGCTATAGCCCATGGTCTCGAACGGCATACTATAGCATGCCGTTTTTCATCATTTTTGAGGATTTGAAAAAAAGACGAAAATCACTCCGAGACGATGGGCTATAGCCCATGGTCTCGAACGGCATACTATAGCATGCCGTTTTTTATCATTTTTGAGGATTTGAAAAAAAGACGAAAATAGCTCCGAGACCATGGGCTATAGCCCATCGTCTCGGAGTCATTTTCGTCTTTTTTTCAAATCCTCGTTTTTCATCATCTATGACCATGGGCTATAGCCCATATCGGATGGCATACTATAGCATGCCGTTTTTCATCATTTTTGAGGATTTGAAAAAAATATGAAAATCCCTCCGAGACGATGGGCTATAGCCCATGGTCTCGAACGGCATACTATAGCATGCCGTTTTTATCATTTTTGAGGATTTGAAAAAAGTCGAAAATCACTCCGAGACCATGGGCTATAGCCCATCGTCTCGAAGTGATTTTCGTCTTTTTTTCAAATCCTCGTTTTTCATCATTTATGACCATGGGCTATAGCCCATATCGGACGGCATACTATAGCATGCCGTTTTTCATCATTTTTGAGGATTTGAAAAAAATATGAAAATCCCTCCGAGACGATGGGCTATAGCCCATGGTCTCGAACGGCATACTATAGCATGCCGTTTTCCATCATTTTTGAGGTTTTGAAAAAAAGACGAAAATCACTCCGAGACCATGGACTATAGCCCATCGTCTCGGAGTCTTTTTCGTCTTTTTTTCAAATCCTCGTTTTTCATCATTTATGACCATGGGCTCTAGCCCATATCGGACGGCATACTATAGCATGCCGTTTTTCATCATTTTTGAGGATTTGAAAAAAAGACGAAAATAGCTCCGAGACCATGGGCTATAGCCCATCGCCTCGGAGTCATTTTCGTCTTTTTTTCAAATCCTCGTTATTCATCATTTATGACCATGGGCTATAGCCCATATCGGACGGCATACTATAGCATGCCGTTTTTCATCATTTTTGAGGATTTGAAAAAAAGACGAAAATCACTCCGAGGCGATGGGCTATAGCCCATGGTCTCGAACGGCATACTATAGCATGCCGTTTTTCATCATTTTTGAGGATTTGAAAAAAAGACGAAAATCACTCCGAGACGATGGGCTATAGCCCATGGTCTCGGAGTGATTTTTGTCTTTTTTTCAAACCTATTTAGGTTCATCTTACGGTGGACATGTTTGCCTGAAAAGGAAACTTTGAAATGTTTCATCGTTTTAGAAATATAGTGCTTTCAAATTTGAGACATTTACAATGGGGCTCAATGGCAGATATTGGCACGTCAAAAAAGCACTTTCACCTAGAAACTCCATTCACACTTTTTATAATTCAGCTTTCTGTGGAGACACATGCTGGAACTTTTTACTTTGAAATGTTTTGTAGTTTCTGAGTTATTTAAGTTAAACGCCCAATGCATTCCCAATGGCAATAGCACAAACTTTGGCATGCTACTTTGGCATGAGACTATGGGCTATAGCCCATGGTCTCGAACGGCATACTATAGCATGCCGTTTTTCATCATTTTTGAGGATTTGAAAAAAAGACGAAAATCACTCCGAGACGATGGGCTATAGCCCATGGTCTCGAACGGCATACTATAGCATGCCGTTTTTCATCATTTTTGAGGATTTGAAAAAAAGACGAAAATCACTCCGAGGCGATGGGCTATAGCCCATGGTCTCGAACGGCATACTATAGCATGCCGTTTTTCATCATTTTTGAGGATTTGAAAAAAAGACGAAAATCACTCCGAGACGATGGGCTATAGCCCATGGTCTCGGAGTGATTTTTGTCTTTTTTTCAAACCTATTTAGGTTCATCTTACGGTGGACATGTTTGCCTGAAAAGGAAACTTTGAAATGTTTCATCGTTTTAGAAATATAGTGCTTTCAAATTTGAGACATTTACAATGGGGCTCAATGGCAGATATTGGCACGTCAAAAAAGCACTTTCACCTAGAAACTCCATTCACACTTTTTATAATTCAGCTTTCTGTGGAGACACATGCTGGAACTTTTTACTTTGAAATGTTTTGTAGTTTCTGAGTTATTTAAGTTAAACGCCCAATGCATTCCCAATGGCAATAGCACAAACTTTGGCATGCTACTTTGGCATGAGACTATGGGCTATAGCCCATGGTCTCGAACGGCATACTATAGCATGCCGTTTTTCATCATTTTTGAGGATTTGAAAAAAAGACGAAAATCACTCCGAGACGATGGGCTATAGCCCATGGTCTCGAACGGCATACTATAGCATGCCGTTTTTTATCATTTTTGAGGATTTGAAAAAAAGACGAAAATAGCTCCGAGACCATGGGCTATAGCCCATCGTCTCGGAGTCATTTTCGTCTTTTTTTCAAATCCTCGTTTTTCATCATCTATGACCATGGGCTATAGCCCATATCGGACGGCATACTATAGCATGCCGTTTTTCATCATTTTTGAGGATTTGAAAAAAAGACGAAAATCACTCCGAGACGATGGGCTATAGCCCATGGTCTCGAACGGCATACTTTAGCATGCCGTTTTTCATCATTTTTGAGGATTTGAAAAAAAGACGAAAATCACTCCGAGACGATGGGCTATAGCCCATGGTCTCGAACGGCATACTATAGCATGCCGTTTTCCATCATTTTTGAGGATTTGAAAAAAAGACGAAAATAGCTCCAAGTTAATGGGCTATAGCCCATGGTCTCGAACGGATTACTATAGCATGCCGTTTTCCATAATTTTCGAGGATTTGAAAAAAAGACGAAAATAACTCCGAGACGATGGGCTATAGCCCATATCGGACGGCATACTATAGCATGCCGTTTTTCATCATTTTTGAGGATTTGAAAAAAAGACGAAAATCACTCCGAGACGATGGGCTATAGCCCATGGTCTCGAACGGCATACTATAGCATGCCGTTTTTTATCATTTTTGAGGATTTGAAAAAAGACGAAAATCACTCCGAGACCATGGGCTATAGCCCATCGTCTCGGAGTGATTTTCGTATTTTTTTCAAATCCTCGTTTTTCATCATTTATGACCATGGGCTATAGCCCATATCGGACGGCATACTATAGCATGCCGTTTTTCATCATTTTTGAGGATTTGAAAAAAAGATGAAAATCACTCCGAGACAATGGGCTATAGCCCATGGTCTCGAACGGCATACTATAGCATGCCGTTTTCCATCATTTTTGAGGTTTTGATAAAAAGACGAAAATCACTCCGAGACCATGGACTATAGCCCATCGTCTCGGAGTCATTTTCGTCTTTTTTTCAAATCCTCGTTTTTCATCATTTATGACCATGGGCTATAGCCCATATCGGACGGCATACTATAGCATGCCGTTTTTCATCATTTTTGAGGATTTGAAAAAAAGACGAAAATCACTCCGAGGCGATGGGCTATAGCCCATGGTCTCGAACGGCATACTATAGCATGCCGTTTTCCATAATTTTTGAGGATTTGAAAAACAGACGAAAATCACTCCGAGACCATGGGCTATAGCCCATCGTCTCGGAGTCATTTTCGTCTTTTTTTCAAATTCTCGTTTTTCATCATTTATGACCATGGGCTATAGCCCATATCGGACGGCATACTATAGCAATGCCGTTTTCCATCATTTTTGAGGATTTGAAAAACAGAGGAAAATAGCTCCAAGTTAATGGGCTATAGCCCATGGTCTCGAACGGATTACTATAGCATGCCGTTTTCCATCATTTTTGAGGATTTGAAAAAAAGACGAAAATAGCTCCGAGACCATGGGCTATAGCCCATCGCCTCGGAGTCATTTTCGTCTTTTTTTCAAATCCTCGTTATTCATCATTTATGACCATGGGCTATAGCCCATATCGGACGGCATACTATAGAATGCCGTTTTTCATCATTTTTGAGGATTTGAAAAAAAGACGAAAATCACTCCGAGGCGATGGGCTATAGCCCATGGTCTCGAACGGCATACTATAGCATGCCGTTTTTCATAATTTTTGAGGATTTGAAAAAAAGACGAAAATCACTCCGAGACGATGGGCTATAGCCCATGGTCTCGGAGTGATTTTTGTCTTTTTTTCAAACCTATTTAGGTTCATCTTACGGTGGACATGTTTGCCTGAAAAGGAAACTTTGAAATGTTTCATCGTTTTAGAAAAATAGTGCTTTCAAATTTGAGACATTTACAATGGGGCTCAATGGCAGATATTGGCACGTCAAAAAAGCACTTTCACCTAGAAACTCCATTCACACTTTTTATAATTCAACTTTCTGTGGAGACACATGCTGGAACTTTTTACTTTGAAATGTTTTGTAGTTTCTGAGTTATTTAAGTTAAACGCCCAATGCATTCCCAATGGCAATAGCACAAACTTTGGCATGCTACTTTGGCATGAGACGATGGGCTATAGCCCATGGTCTCGAACGGCATACTATAGCATGCCGTTTTTCATCATTTTTGAGGATTTGAAAAAAAGACGAAAATCACTCCGAGACGATGGGCTATAGCCCATGGTCTCGAACGGCATACTATAGCATGCCGTTTTTTATCATTTTTGAGGATTTGAAAAAAAGACGAAAATAGCTCCGAGACCATGGGCTATAGCCCATCGTCTCGGAGTCATTTTCGTCTTTTTTTCAAATCCTCGTTTTTCATCATCTATGACCATGGGCTATAGCCCATATCGGACGGCATACTATAGCATGCCGTTTTTCATCATTTTTGAGGATTTGAAAAAAAGACGAAAATCACTCCGAGACGATGGGCTATAGCCCATGGTCTCGAACGGCATACTTTAGCATGCCGTTTTTCATCATTTTTGAGGATTTGAAAAAAAGACGAAAATCACTCCGAGACGATGGGCTATAGCCCATGGTCTCGAACGGCATACTATAGCATGCCGTTTTTTATCATTTTTGAGGATTTGAAAAAAGACGAAAATCACTCCGAGACCATGGGCTATAGCCCATCGTCTCGGAGTGATTTTCGTATTTTTTTCAAATCCTCGTTTTTCATCATTTATGACCATGGGCTATAGCCCATATCGGACGGCATACTATAGCATGCCGTTTTTCATCATTTTTGAGGATTTGAAAAAAAGATGAAAATCACTCCGAGACAATGGGCTATAGCCCATGGTCTCGAACGGCATACTATAGCATGCCGTTTTTCATCATTTTTGAGGATTTGAAAAAAAGATGAAAATCACTCCGAGACGATGGGCTATAGCCCATGGTCTCGAACGGCATACTATAGCATGCCGTTTTCCATCATTTTTGAGGTTTTGAAAAAAAGACGAAAATCACTCCGAGACCATGGACTATAGCCCATCGTCTCGGAGTCATTTTCGTCTTTTTTTCAAATCCTCGTTTTTCATCATTTATGACCATGGGCTATAGCCCATATCGGACGGCATACTATAGCATGCCGTTTTTCATCATTTTTGAGGATTTGAAAAAAAGACGAAAATCACTCCGAGGCGATGGGCTATAGCCCATGGTCTCGAACGGCATACTATAGCATGCCGTTTTCCATAATTTTTGAGGATTTGAAAAACAGACGAAAATCACTCCGAGACCATGGGCTATAGCCCATCGTCTCGGAGTCATTTTCGTCTTTTTTTCAAATTCTCGTTTTTCATCATTTATGACCATGGGCTATAGCCCATATCGGACGGCATACTATAGCATGCCGTTTTTCATCATTTTTGAGGATTTGAAAAAAAGACGAAAATCACTCCGAGACGATGGGCTATAGCCCATGGTCTCGAACGGCATACTATAGCATGCCGTTTTTATCATTTTTGAGGATTTGAAAAAAATATGAAAATCCCTCCGAGACGATGGGCTATAGCCCATGGTCTCGAACGGCATACTATAGCATGCCGTTTTCCATCATTTTTGAGGTTTTGAAAAAAAGACGAAAATCACTCCGAGACCATGGACTATAGCCCATCGTCTCGGAGTCATTTTCGTCTTTTTTTCAAATCCTCGTTTTTCATCATTTATGACCATGGGCTATAGCCCATATCGGACGGCATACTATAGCATGCCGTTTTTCATCATTTTTGAGGATTTGAAAAAAAGACGAAAATAGCTCCGAGACCATGGGCTATAGCCCATCGCCTCGGAGTCATTTTCGTCTTTTTTTCAAATCCTCGTTATTCATCATTTATGACCATGGGCTATAGCCCATATCGGACGGCATACTATAGCATGCCGTTTTTCATCATTTTTGAGGATTTGAAAAAAAGACGAAAATCACTCCGAGGCGATGGGCTATAGCCCATGGTCTCGAACGGCATACTATAGCATGCCGTTTTTCATCATTTTTGAGGATTTGAAAAAAAGACGAAAATCACTCCGAGACGATGGGCTATAGCCCATGGTCTCGGAGTGATTTTTGTCTTTTTTTCAAACCTATTTAGGTTCATCTTACGGTGGACATGTTTGCCTGAAAAGGAAACTTTGAAATGTTTCATCGTTTTAGAAATATAGTGCTTTCAAATTTGAGACATTTACAATGGGGCTCAATGGCAGATATTGGCACGTCAAAAAAGCACTTTCACCTAGAAACTCCATTCACACTTTTTATAATTCAGCTTTCTGTGGAGACACATGCTGGAACTTTTTACTTTGAAATGTTTTGTAGTTTCTGAGTTATTTAAGTTAAACGCCCAATGCATTCCCAATGGCAATAGCACAAACTTTGGCATGCTACTTTGGCATGAGACTATGGGCTATAGCCCATGGTCTCGAACGGCATACTATAGCATGCCGTTTTTCATCATTTTTGAGGATTTGAAAAAAAGACGAAAATCACTCCGAGACGATGGGCTATAGCCCATGGTCTCGAACGGCATACTATAGCATGCCGTTTTTTATCATTTTTGAGGATTTGAAAAAAAGACGAAAATAGCTCCGAGACCATGGGCTATAGCCCATCGTCTCGGAGTCATTTTCGTCTTTTTTTCAAATCCTCGTTTTTCATCATCTATGACCATGGGCTATAGCCCATATCGGATGGCATACTATAGCATGCCGTTTTTCATCATTTTTGAGGATTTGAAAAAAATATGAAAATCCCTCCGAGACGATGGGCTATAGCCCATGGTCTCGAACGGCATACTATAGCATGCCGTTTTTATCATTTTTGAGGATTTGAAAAAAGTCGAAAATCACTCCGAGACCATGGGCTATAGCCCATCGTCTCGAAGTGATTTTCGTCTTTTTTTCAAATCCTCGTTTTTCATCATTTATGACCATGGGCTATAGCCCATATCGGACGGCATACTATAGCATGCCGTTTTTCATCATTTTTGAGGATTTGAAAAAAATATGAAAATCCCTCCGAGACGATGGGCTATAGCCCATGGTCTCGAACGGCATACTATAGCATGCCGTTTTCCATCATTTTTGAGGTTTTGAAAAAAAGACGAAAATCACTCCGAGACCATGGACTATAGCCCATCGTCTCGGAGTCTTTTTCGTCTTTTTTTCAAATCCTCGTTTTTCATCATTTATGACCATGGGCTCTAGCCCATATCGGACGGCATACTATAGCATGCCGTTTTTCATCATTTTTGAGGATTTGAAAAAAAGACGAAAATAGCTCCGAGACCATGGGCTATAGCCCATCGCCTCGGAGTCATTTTCGTCTTTTTTTCAAATCCTCGTTATTCATCATTTATGACCATGGGCTATAGCCCATATCGGACGGCATACTATAGCATGCCGTTTTTCATCATTTTTGAGGATTTGAAAAAAAGACGAAAATCACTCCGAGGCGATGGGCTATAGCCCATGGTCTCGAACGGCATACTATAGCATGCCGTTTTTCATCATTTTTGAGGATTTGAAAAAAAGACGAAAATCACTCCGAGACGATGGGCTATAGCCCATGGTCTCGGAGTGATTTTTGTCTTTTTTTCAAACCTATTTAGGTTCATCTTACGGTGGACATGTTTGCCTGAAAAGGAAACTTTGAAATGTTTCATCGTTTTAGAAATATAGTGCTTTCAAATTTGAGACATTTACAATGGGGCTCAATGGCAGATATTGGCACGTCAAAAAAGCACTTTCACCTAGAAACTCCATTCACACTTTTTATAATTCAGCTTTCTGTGGAGACACATGCTGGAACTTTTTACTTTGAAATGTTTTGTAGTTTCTGAGTTATTTAAGTTAAACGCCCAATGCATTCCCAATGGCAATAGCACAAACTTTGGCATGCTACTTTGGCATGAGACTATGGGCTATAGCCCATGGTCTCGAACGGCATACTATAGCATGCCGTTTTTCATCATTTTTGAGGATTTGAAAAAAAGACGAAAATCACTCCGAGACGATGGGCTATAGCCCATGGTCTCGAACGGCATACTATAGCATGCCGTTTTTTATCATTTTTGAGGATTTGAAAAAAAGACGAAAATAGCTCCGAGACCATGGGCTATAGCCCATCGTCTCGGAGTCATTTTCGTCTTTTTTTCAAATCCTCGTTTTTCATCATCTATGACCATGGGCTATAGCCCATATCGGACGGCATACTATAGCATGCCGTTTTTCATCATTTTTGAGGATTTGAAAAAAAGACGAAAATCACTCCGAGACGATGGGCTATATAGCCCATGGTCTCGAACGGCATACTTTAGCATGCCGTTTTTCATCATTTTTGAGGATTTGAAAAAAAGACGAAAATCACTCCGAGACGATGGGCTATAGCCCATGGTCTCGAACGGCATACTATAGCATGTCGTTTTCCATAATTTTTGAGGATTTGAAAAAAAGACGGAAATAGCTCCAAGTTAATGGGCTATAGCCCATGGTCTCGAACGGATTACTATAGCATGCCGTTTTCCATAATTTTCGAGGATTTGAAAAAAAGACGAAAATAACTCCGAGACGATGGGCTATAGCCCATATCGGACGGCATACTATAGCATGCCGTTTTTCATCATTTTTGAGGATTTGAAAAAAAGACGAAAATCACTCCGAGGCGATGGGCTATAGCCCATGGTCTCGAACGGCATACTATAGCATGCCGTTTTTCATCATTTTTGAGGATTTGAAAAAAAGACGAAAATCACTCCGAGACGATGGGCTATAGCCCATGGTCTCGGAGTGATTTTTGTCTTTTTTTCAAACCTATTTAGGTTCATCTTACGGTGGACATGTTTGCCTGAAAAGGAAACTTTGAAATGTTTCATCGTTTTAGAAATATAGTGCTTTCAAATTTGAGACATTTACAATGGGGCTCAATGGCAGATATTGGCACGTCAAAAAAGCACTTTCACCTAGAAACTCCATTCACACTTTTTATAATTCAGCTTTCTGTGGAGACACATGCTGGAACTTTTTACTTTGAAATGTTTTGTAGTTTCTGAGTTATTTAAGTTAAACGCCCAATGCATTCCCAATGGCAATAGCACAAACTTTGGCATGCTACTTTGGCATGAGACTATGGGCTATAGCCCATGGTCTCGAACGGCATACTATAGCATGCCGTTTTTCATCATTTTTGAGGATTTGAAAAAAAGACGAAAATCACTCCGAGACGATGGGCTATAGCCCATGGTCTCGAACGGCATACTATAGCATGCCGTTTTTTATCATTTTTGAGGATTTGAAAAAAAGACGAAAATAGCTCCGAGACCATGGGCTATAGCCCATCGTCTCGGAGTCATTTTCGTCTTTTTTTCAAATCCTCGTTTTTCATCATCTATGACCATGGGCTATAGCCCATATCGGACGGCATACTATAGCATGCCGTTTTTCATCATTTTTGAGGATTTGAAAAAAAGACGAAAATCACTCCGAGACGATGGGCTATATAGCCCATGGTCTCGAACGGCATACTTTAGCATGCCGTTTTTCATCATTTTTGAGGATTTGAAAAAAAGACGAAAATCACTCCGAGACGATGGGCTATAGCCCATGGTCTCGAACGGCATACTATAGCATGCCGTTTTCCATCATTTTTGAGGATTTGAAAAAAAGACGGAAATAGCTCCAAGTTAATGGGCTATAGCCCATGGTCTCGAACGGATTACTATAGCATGCCGTTTTCCATAATTTTCGAGGATTTGAAAAAAAGACGAAAATAACTCCGAGACGATGGGCTATAGCCCATATCGGACGGCATACTATAGCATGCCGTTTTTCATCATTTTTGAGGATTTGAAAAAAAGACGAAAATCACTCCGAGACGATGGGCTATAGCCCATGGTCTCGAACGGCATACTATAGCATGCCGTTTTTTATCATTTTTGAGGATTTGAAAAAAGACGAAAATCACTCCGAGACCATGGGCTATAGCCCATCGTCTCGGAGTGATTTTCGTATTTTTTTCAAATCCTCGTTTTTCATCATTTATGACCATGGGCTATAGCCCATATCGGACGGCATACTATAGCATGCCGTTTTTCATCATTTTTGAGGATTTGAAAAAAAGATGAAAATCACTCCGAGACAATGGGCTATAGCCCATGGTCTCGAACGGCATACTATAGCATGCCGTTTTCCATCATTTTTGAGGTTTTGATAAAAAGACGAAAATCACTCCGAGACCATGGACTATAGCCCATCGTCTCGGAGTCATTTTCGTCTTTTTTTCAAATCCTCGTTTTTCATCATTTATGACCATGGGCTATAGCCCATATCGGACGGCATACTATAGCATGCCGTTTTTCATCATTTTTGAGGATTTGAAAAAAAGACGAAAATCACTCCGAGGCGATGGGCTATAGCCCATGGTCTCGAACGGCATACTATAGCATGCCGTTTTCCATAATTTTTGAGGATTTGAAAAACAGACGAAAATCACTCCGAGACCATGGGCTATAGCCCATCGTCTCGGAGTCATTTTCGTCTTTTTTTCAAATTCTCGTTTTTCATCATTTATGACCATGGGCTATAGCCCATATCGGACGGCATACTATAGCAATGCCGTTTTCCATCATTTTTGAGGATTTGAAAAACAGAGGAAAATAGCTCCAAGTTAATGGGCTATAGCCCATGGTCTCGAACGGATTACTATAGCATGCCGTTTTCCATCATTTTTGAGGATTTGAAAAAAAGACGAAAATAGCTCCGAGACCATGGGCTATAGCCCATCGCCTCGGAGTCATTTTCGTCTTTTTTTCAAATCCTCGTTATTCATCATTTATGACCATGGGCTATAGCCCATATCGGACGGCATACTATAGAATGCCGTTTTTCATCATTTTTGAGGATTTGAAAAAAAGACGAAAATCACTCCGAGGCGATGGGCTATAGCCCATGGTCTCGAACGGCATACTATAGCATGCCGTTTTTCATAATTTTTGAGGATTTGAAAAAAAGACGAAAATCACTCCGAGACGATGGGCTATAGCCCATGGTCTCGGAGTGATTTTTGTCTTTTTTTCAAACCTATTTAGGTTCATCTTACGGTGGACATGTTTGCCTGAAAAGGAAACTTTGAAATGTTTCATCGTTTTAGAAATATAGTGCTTTCAAATTTGAGACATTTACAATGGGGCTCAATGGCAGATATTGGCACGTCAAAAAAGCACTTTCACCTAGAAACTCCATTCACACTTTTTATAATTCAGCTTTCTGTGGAGACACATGCTGGAACTTTTTACTTTGAAATGTTTTGTAGTTTCTGAGTTATTTAAGTTAAACGCCCAATGCATTCCCAATGGCAATAGCACAAACTTTGGCATGCTACTTTGGCATGAGACGATGGGCTATAGCCCATGGTCTCGAACGGCATACTATAGCATGCCGTTTTTCATCATTTTTGAGGATTTGAAAAAAAGACGAAAATCACTCCGAGACGATGGGCTATAGCCCATGGTCTCGAACGGCATACTATAGCATGCCGTTTTTTTATCATTTTTGAGGATTTGAAAAAAAGACGAAAATAGCTCCGAGACCATGGGCTATAGCCCATCGTCTCGGAGTCATTTTCGTCTTTTTTTCAAATCCTCGTTTTTCATCATCTATGACCATGGGCTATAGCCCATATCGGACGGCATACTATAGCATGCCGTTTTTCATCATTTTTGAGGATTTGAAAAAAAGACGAAAATCACTCCGAGACGATGGGCTATAGCCCATGGTCTCGAACGGCATACTTTAGCATGCCGTTTTTCATCATTTTTGAGGATTTGAAAAAAAGACGAAAATCACTCCGAGACGATGGGCTATAGCCCATGGTCTCGAACGGCATACTATAGCATGCCGTTTTTTATCATTTTTGAGGATTTGAAAAAAGACGAAAATCACTCCGAGACCATGGGCTATAGCCCATCGTCTCGGAGTGATTTTCGTATTTTTTTCAAATCCTCGTTTTTCATCATTTATGACCATGGGCTATAGCCCATATCGGACGGCATACTATAGCATGCCGTTTTTCATCATTTTTGAGGATTTGAAAAAAAGATGAAAATCACTCCGAGACAATGGGCTATAGCCCATGGTCTCGAACGGCATACTATAGCATGCCGTTTTTCATCATTTTTGAGGATTTGAAAAAAAGATGAAAATCACTCCGAGACGATGGGCTATAGCCCATGGTCTCGAACGGCATACTATAGCATGCCGTTTTCCATCATTTTTGAGGTTTTGAAAAAAAGACGAAAATCACTCCGAGACCATGGACTATAGCCCATCGTCTCGGAGTCATTTTCGTCTTTTTTTCAAATCCTCGTTTTTCATCATTTATGACCATGGGCTATAGCCCATATCGGACGGCATACTATAGCATGCCGTTTTTCATCATTTTTGAGGATTTGAAAAAAAGACGAAAATCACTCCGAGGCGATGGGCTATAGCCCATGGTCTCGAACGGCATACTATAGCATGCCGTTTTCCATAATTTTTGAGGATTTGAAAAACAGACGAAAATCACTCCGAGACCATGGGCTATAGCCCATCGTCTCGGAGTCATTTTCGTCTTTTTTTCAAATTCTCGTTTTTCATCATTTATGACCATGGGCTATAGCCCATATCGGACGGCATACTATAGCATGCCGTTTTTCATCATTTTTGAGGATTTGAAAAAAAGACGAAAATCACTCCGAGACGATGGGCTATAGCCCATGGTCTCGAACGGCATACTATAGCATGCCGTTTTTATCATTTTTGAGGATTTGAAAAAAATATGAAAATCCCTCCGAGACGATGGGCTATAGCCCATGGTCTCGAACGGCATACTATAGCATGCCGTTTTCCATCATTTTTGAGGTTTTGAAAAAAAGACGAAAATCACTCCGAGACCATGGACTATAGCCCATCGTCTCGGAGTCATTTTCGTCTTTTTTTCAAATCCTCGTTTTTCATCATTTATGACCATGGGCTATAGCCCATATCGGACGGCATACTATAGCATGCCGTTTTTCATCATTTTTGAGGATTTGAAAAAAAGACGAAAATAGCTCCGAGACCATGGGCTATAGCCCATCGCCTCGGAGTCATTTTCGTCTTTTTTTCAAATCCTCGTTATTCATCATTTATGACCATGGGCTATAGCCCATATCGGACGGCATACTATAGCATGCCGTTTTTCATCATTTTTGAGGATTTGAAAAAAAGACGAAAATCACTCCGAGGCGATGGGCTATAGCCCATGGTCTCGAACGGCATACTATAGCATGCCGTTTTTCATCATTTTTGAGGATTTGAAAAAAAGACGAAAATCACTCCGAGACGATGGGCTATAGCCCATGGTCTCGGAGTGATTTTTGTCTTTTTTTCAAACCTATTTAGGTTCATCTTACGGTGGACATGTTTGCCTGAAAAGGAAACTTTGAAATGTTTCATCGTTTTAGAAATATAGTGCTTTCAAATTTGAGACATTTACAATGGGGCTCAATGGCAGATATTGGCACGTCAAAAAAGCACTTTCACCTAGAAACTCCATTCACACTTTTTATAATTCAGCTTTCTGTGGAGACACATGCTGGAACTTTTTACTTTGAAATGTTTTGTAGTTTCTGAGTTATTTAAGTTAAACGCCCAATGCATTCCCAATGGCAATAGCACAAACTTTGGCATGCTACTTTGGCATGAGACTATGGGCTATAGCCCATGGTCTCGAACGGCATACTATAGCATGCCGTTTTTCATCATTTTTGAGGATTTGAAAAAAAGACGAAAATCACTCCGAGACGATGGGCTATAGCCCATGGTCTCGAACGGCATACTATAGCATGCCGTTTTTTATCATTTTTGAGGATTTGAAAAAAAGACGAAAATAGCTCCGAGACCATGGGCTATAGCCCATCGTCTCGGAGTCATTTTCGTCTTTTTTTCAAATCCTCGTTTTTCATCATCTATGACCATGGGCTATAGCCCATATCGGACGGCATACTATAGCATGCCGTTTTTCATCATTTTTGAGGATTTGAAAAAAAGACGAAAATCACTCCGAGACGATGGGCTATAGCCCATGGTCTCGAACGGCATACTTTAGAATGCCGTTTTTCATCATTTTTGAGGATTTGAAAAAAAGACGAAAATCACTCCGAGACGATGGGCTATAGCCCATGGTCTCGAACGGCATACTATAGCATGCCGTTTTCCATCATTTTTGAGGATTTGAAAAAAATACGAAAATAGCTCCAAGTTAATGGGCTATAGCCCATGGTCTCGAACGGATTACTATAGCATGCCGTTTTCCATAATTTTTGAGGATTTGAAAAAAGACGAAAATAACTCCGAGACGATGGGCTATAGCCCATATCGGACGGCATACTATAGCATGCCGTTTTTCATCATTTTTGAGGATTTGAAAAAAAGACGAAAATCACTCCGAGGCGATGGGCTATAGCCCATGGTCTCGAACGGCCTACTATAGCATGCCGTTTTCCATCATTTTTGAGGATTTGAAAAAAAGACGAAAATAGCTCCGAGACCATGGGCTATAGCCCATCGCCTCGGAGTCATTTTCGTCTTTTTTTCAAATCCTCGTTATTCATCATTTATGACCATGGGCTATAGCCCATATCGGACGGCATACTATAGCATGCCGTTTTTCATCATTTTTGAGGATTTGAAAAAAAGACGAAAATCACTCCGAGGCGATGGGCTATAGCCCATGGTCTCGAACGGCATACTATAGCATGCCGTTTTTCATAATTTTTGAGGATTTGAAAAAAAGACGAAAATCACTCCGAGACGATGGGCTATAGCCCATGGTCTCGGAGTGATTTTTGTCTTTTTTTCAAACCTATTTAGGTTCATCTTACGGTGGACATGTTTGCCTGAAAAGGAAACTTTGAAATGTTTCATCGTTTTAGAAATATAGTGCTTTCAAATTTGAGACATTTACAATGGGGCTCAATGGCAGACATTGGCACGTCAAAAAAGCACTTTCACCTAGAAACTCCATTCACACTTTTTATAATTCAGCTTTCTGTGGAGACACATGCTGGAACTTTTTACTTTGAAATGTTTTGTAGTTTCTGAGTCATTTAAGTTAAACGCCCAATGCATTCCCAATGGCAATAGCACAAACTTTGGCATGCTACTTTGGCATGAGACGATGGGTATAGCCCATGGTCTCGAACGGCATACTATAGCATGCCGTTTTTTATCATTTTTGAGGATTTGAAAAAAAGACGAAAATAGCTCCGAGACCATGGGCTATAGCCCATCGTCTCGGAGTCATTTTCGTTTTTTTTTCAAATCCTCGTTTTTCATCATCTATGACCATGGGCTATAGCCCATATCGGACGGCATACTATAGCATGCCGTTTTTCATCATTTTTGAGGATTTGAAAAAAAGACGAAAATCACTCCGAGACGATGGGCTATAGCCCATGGTCTCGAACGGCATACTTTAGCATGCCGTTTTCATCATTTTTGAGGATTTGAAAAAAATACGAAAATCACTCCGAGACGATGGGCTATAGCCCATGGTCTCGAACGGCATACTATAGCATGCCGTTTTCCATCATTTTTGAGGATTTGAAAAAAAGACGAAAATAGCTCCAAGTTAATGGGCTATAGCCCATGGTCTCGAACGGATTACTATAGCATGCCGTTTTCCATAATTTTTGAGGATTTGAAAAAAAGACGAAAATAACTCAGAGACGATGGGCTATAGCCCATATCGGACGGCATACTATAGCATGCCGTTTTTCATCATTTTTGAGGATTTGAAAAAAAGACGAAAATCACTCCGAGACGATGGGCTATAGCCCATGGTCTCGAACGGCATACTATAGCATGCCGTTTTTTATCATTTTTGAGGATTTGAAAAAAGACGAAAATCACTCCGAGACCATGGGCTATAGCCCATCGTCTCGGAGTGATTTTCGTATTTTTTTCAAATCCTCGTTTTTCATCATTTATGACCATGGGCTATAGCCCATATCGGACGGCATACTATAGCATGCCGTTTTTCATCATTTTTGAGGATTTGAAAAAAAGATGAAAATCACTCCGAGACAATGGGCTATAGCCCATGGTCTCGAACGGCATACTATAGCATGCCGTTTTTCATCATTTTTGAGGATTTGAAAAAAAGATGAAAATCACTCCGAGACGATGGGCTATAGCCCATGGTCTCGAACGGCATACTATAGCATGCCGTTTTTCATCATTTTTGAGGTTTTGAAAAAAAGACGAAAATCACTCCGAGACCATGGACTATAGCCCATCGTCTCGGAGTCATTTTCGTCTTTTTTTCAAATCCTCGTTTTTCATCATTTATGACCATGGGCTATAGCCCATATCGGACGGCATGCCGTTTTTCATCATTTTTGAGGATTTGAAAAAAAGACGAAAATCACTCCGAGGCGATGGGCTATAGCCCATGGTCTCAAACGGCATACTATAGCATGCCGTTTTCCATAATTTTTGAGGATTTGAAAAACAGACGAAAATCACTCCGAGACCATGGGCTATAGCCCATCGTCTCGGAGTCATTTTCGTCTTTTTTTCAAATTCTCGTTTTTCATCATTTATGACCATGGGCTATAGCCCATATCGGACGGCATACTATAGCATGCCGTTTTTCATCATTTTTGAGGATTTGAAAAAAAGATGAAAATCCCTCCGAGACGATGGGCTATAGCCCATGGTCTCGAACGGCATACTATAGCATGCCGTTTTCCATCATTTTTGAGGATTTGAAAAAAAGACGAAAATCACTCCGAGCCCATGGTCTCGAACGGCATACTATAGCATGCCGTTTTTCATCATTTTTGAGGATTTGAAAAAAAGACGAAAATCACTCCGAGACGATGGGCTATAGCCCATCGCCTCGGAGTCATTTTCGTCTTTTTTTTAAATCCTCGTTTTTCATCATTTATGACCATGGGCTATAGCCCATGGTCTCGGAGTGATTTTTGTCTTTTTTTCAAATCCTCAAAAATGATGAAAAATGGCATGCTATAGTATGCCATCTGAGGCCATGGGCTGAACTTGAACCCACGACATGTGGCTCACATATACAGCAGCTTATCACAGAGTGCCACCATGCTCTCTGAGAATCTCCTCAGCTTTCCAGTTCTCTTCTGGATGTTATTCTCCAAAACATGCTGCAGAGTGAAAGTAGGAGGAACTCAGCTGGATTTGAACTCACAACCTCTGGCTCACATGGACGTCATCTTAACAAGGGTGCCACTGAGCTCTCAGTGATTTTTGAGTGGTGTAAACCACTCCTACGACTGGCTTTGTTAGTTTACGTGTCTGTCTGTCTGTCTGTCTGTTCGTACCAAAAAATGAGCATGGTTGCTACGGTCACCCAGTTCACCCGGGTGTGATTTCATTACGTCAGACACTACGTCAGACCACAGCTGATCAGGCTATATACGACCTTACACCACTCAGTTCACACAGGTGTGATTTTTAGGTTGTAAGTTGTTCTTCTTGGTGTCACTTTTCAAATGGGGCCTTGGGATCATGTACAAAGCATTTGAATGGTGCTGTGCATCAAAGGTGTCTTTAGTGCTTTTAAGTGTTATCGTGGATGTTAATAAGATAATACAGAGGAGAAACCATGACAGGACACAGACAGCCTCCCCATTGGTGGATGTGATCCTGGCAGCCAGCCCAGGTGTGTTCTGGTCCTGTTGATTGAGCTGAGAAGGACCAATAAACCTATAGGTCCTGCTCTGCTCAATCAACAGGACCAGAACACACACTCGTTACTTTTCTTCCAGTTTATTATACTCGTCGTCACGCTACTAGTCCAACATACTTACACCTAGAAACCCCATCCAAACCTATTTAGGTTCATCTTACGGTGAACATGTTTGCCTGAAAAGGAATCTTTGAAATGTTTCATCGTTTTAGAAATATAGTGCTTTCAAATTTGAGACATTTACAATGGGGCTCAATGGCAGATATTGGCACGTCAAAAAAGCACTTTCACCTAGAAACTCCATTCACACTTTTTATAATTCAGCTTTCTGTGGAGACACATGCTGGAACTTTTTACTTTGAAATGTTTCTTAGTTTCTGAGTTATTTAAGTTAAACGCCCAATGCATTCCCAATGGCAATAGCACAAACTTTGGCATGCTACTTTGGCATGAGACGATGGGCTATAGCCCATGGTCTCGAACGGCATACTATAGCATGCCGTTTTTCATCATTTTTGAGGATTTGAAAAAAAGACGAAAATCACTCCGAGACGATGGGCTATAGCCCATGGTCTCGAACGGCATACTATAGCATGCCGTTTTTTATCATTTTTGAGGATTTGAAAAAAAGACGAAAATAGCTCCGAGACCATGGGCTATAGCCCATCGTCTCGGAGTCATTTTCGTTTTTTTTTCAAATCCTCGTTTTTCATCATCTATGACCATGGGCTATAGCCCATATCGGACGGCATACTAAAGCATGCCGTTTTTCATCATTTTTGAGGATTTGAAAAAAAGACGAAAATCACTCCGAGACGATGGGCTATAGCCCATGGTCTCGAACGGCATACTTTAGCATGCCGTTTTTCATCATTTTTGAGGATTTGAAAAAAAGACGAAAATCACTCCGAGACGATGGGCTATAGCCCATGGTCTCGAACGGCATACTATAGCATGCCGTTTTCCATCATTTTTGAGGATTTGAAAAAAAGACGAAAATAGCTCCAAGTTAATGGGCTATAGCCCATGGTCTCGAACGGATTACTATAGCATGCCGTTTTCCATAATTTTTGAGGATTTGAAAAAAAGACGAAAATAACTCCGAGACGATGGGCTATAGCCCATATCGGACGGCATACTATAGCATGCCGTTTTTCATCATTTTTGAGGATTTGAAAAAAAGACGAAAATCACTCCGAGACGATGGGCTATAGCCCATGGTCTCGAACGGCATACTATAGCATGCCGTTTTTTATCATTTTTGAGGATTTGAAAAAAGACGAAAATCACTCCGAGACCATGGGCTATAGCCCATCGTCTCGGAGTGATTTTCGTATTTTTTTCAAATCCTCGTTTTTCATCATTTATGACCATGGGCTATAGCCCATATCGGACGGCATACTATAGCATGCCGTTTTTCATCATTTTTGAGGATTTGAAAAAAAGATGAAAATCACTCCGAGACAATGGGCTATAGCCCATGGTCTCGAACGGCATACTATAGCATGCCGTTTTTCATCATTTTTGAGGATTTGAAAAAAAGATGAAAATCACTCCGAGACGATGGGCTATAGCCCATGGTCTCGAACGGCATACTATAGCATGCCGTTTTCCATCATTTTTGAGGTTTTGAAAAAAAGACGAAAATCACTCCGAGACCATGGACTATAGCCCATCGTCTCGGAGTCATTTTCGTCTTTTTTTCAAATCCTCGTTTTTCATCATTTATGACCATGGGCTATAGCCCATATCGGACGGCATACTATAGCATGCCGTTTTTCATCATTTTTGAGGATTTGAAAAAAAGACGAAAATCTCTCCGAGGCGATGGGCTATAGCCCATGGTCTCGAACGGCATACTATAGCATGCCGTTTTCCATAATTTTTGAGGATTTGAAAAACAGACGAAAATCACTCCGAGACCATGGGCTATAGCCCATCGTCTCGGAGTCATTTTCGTCTTTTTTTCAAATTCTCGTTTTTCATCATTTATGACCATGGGCTATAGCCCATATCGGACGGCATACTATAGCATGCCGTTTTTCATCATTTTTGAGGATTTGAAAAAAAGACGAAAATCACTCCGAGACGATGGGCTATAGCCCATGGTCTCGAACGGCATACTATAGCATGCCGTTTTTATCATTTTTGAGGATTTGAAAAAAGTCGAAAATCACTCCGAGACCATGGACTATAGCCCATCGTCTCGGAGTCATTTTCGTCTTTTTTTCAAATCCTCGTTTTTCATCATTTATGACCATGGGCTATAGCCCATATCGGACGGCATACTATAGCATGCCGTTTTTCATCATTTTTGAGGATTTGAAAAAAATACGAAAAATCACTCCGAGACCATGGGCTATAGCCCATCGTCTCAGAGTGATTTTCGTCTTTTTTTCAAATCCTCGTTTTTCATCATTTATGACCATGGGCTATAGCCCATATCGGACGGCATACTATAGCATGCCGTTTTTCATAATTTTTGAGGATTTGAAAAAAAGACGAAAATAACTCCGAGACGATGGGCTATAGCCCATATCGGACGGCATACTATAGCATGCCGTTTTTCATCATTTTTGAGGATTTGAAAAAAAGACGAAAATCACTCCGAGACGATGGGCTATAGCCCATGGTCTCGAACGGCATACTATAGCATGCCGTTTTTTATCATTTTTGAGGATTTGAAAAAAGACGAAAATCACTCCGAGACCATGGGCTATAGCCCATCGTCTCGGAGTGATTTTCGTATTTTTTTCAAATCCTCGTTTTTCATCATTTATGACCATGGGCTATAGCCCATATCGGACGGCATACTATAGCATGCCGTTTTTCATCATTTTTGAGGATTTGAAAAAAAGATGAAAATCACTCCGAGACAATGGGCTATAGCCCATGGTCTCGAACGGCATACTATAGCATGCCGTTTTTCATCATTTTTGAGGATTTGAAAAAAAGATGAAAATCACTCCGAGACGATGGGCTATAGCCCATGGTCTCGAACGGCATACTATAGCATGCCGTTTTCCATCATTTTTGAGGTTTTGAAAAAAAGACGAAAATCACTCCGAGACCATGGACTATAGCCCATCGTCTCGGAGTCATTTTCGTCTTTTTTTCAAATCCTCGTTTTTCATCATTTATGACCATGGGCTATAGCCCATATCGGACGGCATACTATAGCATGCCGTTTTTCATCATTTTTGAGGATTTGAAAAAAAGACGAAAATCTCTCCGAGGCGATGGGCTATAGCCCATGGTCTCGAACGGCATACTATAGCATGCCGTTTTCCATAATTTTTGAGGATTTGAAAAACAGACGAAAATCACTCCGAGACCATGGGCTATAGCCCATCGTCTCGGAGTCATTTTCGTCTTTTTTTCAAATTCTCGTTTTTCATCATTTATGACCATGGGCTATAGCCCATATCGGACGGCATACTATAGCATGCCGTTTTTCATCATTTTTGAGGATTTGAAAAAAAGACGAAAATCACTCCGAGACGATGGGCTATAGCCCATGGTCTCGAACGGCATACTATAGCATGCCGTTTTTATCATTTTTGAGGATTTGAAAAAAGTCGAAAATCACTCCGAGACCATGGGCTATAGCCCATCGTCTCGGAGTGATTTTCGTCTTTTTTTCAAATCCTCGTTTTTCATCATTTATGACCATGGGCTATAGCCCATATCGGACGGCATACTATAGCATGCCGTTTTTCATCATTTTTGAGGATTTGAAAAAAAGATGAAAATCCCTCCGAGACGATGGGCTATAGCCCATGGTCTCGAACGGCATACTATAGCATGCCGTTTTCCATCATTTTTGAGGTTTTGAAAAAAAGACGAAAATCACTCCGAGACCATGGACTATAGCCCATCGTCTCGGAGTCATTTTCGTCTTTTTTTCAAATCCTCGTTTTTCATCATTTATGACCATGGGCTATAGCCCATATCGGACGGCATACTATAGCATGCCGTTTTTCATCATTTTTGAGGATTTGAAAAAAATACGAAAAATCACTCCGAGACCATGGGCTATAGCCCATCGTCTCAGAGTGATTTTCGTCTTTTTTTCAAATCCTCGTTTTTCATCATTTATGACCATGGGCTATAGCCCATATCGGACGGCATACTATAGCATGCCGTTTTTCATCATTTTTGAGGATTTGAAAAAAAGACGAAAATCACTCCGAGCCCATGGTCTCGAACGGCATACTATAGCATGCCGTTTTTCATCATTTTTGAGGATTTGAAAAAAAGACGAAAATCACTCCGAGACGATGGGCTAGCCCATCGCCTCGGAGTCATTTTCGTCTTTTTTTTAAATCCTCGTTTTTCATCATTTATGACCATGGGCTATAGCCCATGGTCTCGGAGTGATTTTTGTCTTTTTTTCAAATCCTCAAAAATGATGAAAAATGGCATGCTATAGTATGCCATCTGAGGCCATGGGCTGAACTTGAACCCACGACTTGTGGCTCACATATACAGCAGCTTATCACAGAGTGCCACCATGCTCTCTGAGAATCTCCTCAGCTTTCCAGTTCTCTTCTGGATGTTATTCTCCAAAACATGCTGCAGAGTGAAAGTAGGAGGAACTCAGCTGGATTTGAACTCACAACCTCTGGCTCACATGGACGTCATCTTAACAAGGGTGCCACTGAGCTCTCAGTGATTTTTGAGTGGTGTAAACCACTCCTACGACTGGCTTTGTTAGTTTACGTGTCTGTCTGTCTGTCTGTCTGTTCGTACCAAAAAATGAGCATGGTTGCTACGGTCACCCAGTTCACCCGGGTGTGATTTCATTACGTCAGACACTACGTCAGACCACAGCTGATCAGGCTATATACGACCTTACACCACTCAGTTCACACAGGTGTGATTTTTAGGTTGTAAGTTGTTCTTCTTGGTGTCACTTTTCAAATGGGGCCTTGGGATCATGTACAAAGCATTTGAATGGTGCTGTGCATCAAAGGTGTCTTTAGTGCTTTTAAGTGTTATCGTGGATGTTAATAAGATAATACAGAGGAGAAACCATGACAGGACACAGACAGCCTCCCCATTGGTGGATGTGATCCTGGCAGCCAGCCCAGGTGTGTTCTGGTCCTGTTGATTGAGCTGAGAAGGACCTATAAACCTATAGGTCCTGCTCTGCTCAATCAACAGGACCAGAACACACACTCGTTACTTTTCTTCCAGTTTATTATACTCGTCGTCACGCTACTAGTCCAACATATTTACACCTAGAAACCCCATTCAAACCTATTTAGGTTCATCTTACGGTGAACATGTTTGCCTGAAAAGGAATCTTTGAAATGTTTCATCGTTTTAGAAATATAGTGCTTTCAAATTTGAGACATTTACAATGGGGCTCAATGGCAGATATTGGCACGTCAAAAAAGCACTTTCACCTAGAAACTCCATTCACACTTTTTATAATTCAGCTTTCTGTGGAGACACATGCTGGAACTTTTTACTTTGAAATGTTTCTTAGTTTCTGAGTTATTTAAGTTAAACGCCCAAATGCATTCCCAATGGCAATAGCACAAACTTTGGCATGCTACTAGTCCTACATACTTACACCTAGAATCCCCATTCAAACCTATTTAGGTTCATCTTACGGTGGACATGTTTGCCTGAAAAGGAATCTTTGAAATGTTTCAAAGTTTTAGAAATATAGTGCTTTAAATTTGAGAAATTTATAATGGCAGATAGTGGCACGTCAAAATTCATTCACCTAGAAACTCCATTCACACTTTTTATAATTCAGCTTACTGTGGAGACACATGCTGGAACGTTTTACTTTGAAATGTTTTGTAGTTTCTGAGTTTTTTAACTTAAACGCCCAATGCATTCTCAATGGCATTAGCACAAACGTTGGCATGCTACTAGTCCTACATACTTACACCTAGAAACCCTATTCAAACCTATTTGGGTTCATCTTACGGTGGACATGTTTGCCTGAAAAGGAATCTTTGAAATGTTTCATAGTTTTAGAAATATAGTGCTTTCAAATTTGAGAAATGTACAATGGGGCTCAATGGCAGATAGTGACACGTGAAAAAATCACTTTCACCTAGAAACTCCACTCACACTTTTTATAATTCAGCTTACTGTGGAGATACATGCTGGAACTTTTTACTTTGAAATGTTTTGTAGTTTCTGAGTTATTTAACTTAAACGCCCAATGCATTCTCAATGGCAATAGCACAAACGTTGGCATGCTACTAGTCCTACATAATTACACCTAGAAACCCTATTCAAACCTATTTGGGTTCATCTTACGGTGGACATGTTTGCCTGAAAAGGAATCTTTGAAATGTTTCATAGTTTTAGAAATATAGTGCTTTCAAATTTGAGAAATGTACAATGGGGCTCAATGGCAGATAGTGGCACGTGAAAAAATCACTTTCACCTAGAAACTCCACTCACACTTTTTATAATTCAGCTTACTGTGGAGATACATGCTGGAACTTTTTACTTTGAAATGTTTTGTAGTTTCTGAGTTATTTAACTTAAACGCCCAATGCATTCTCAATGGCAATAGCACAAACGTTGGCATGCTACTAGTCCTACATACTTACACCTAGAAACCCTATTCAAACCTATTTGGGTTCATCTTACGGTGGACATGTTTGCCTGAAAAGGAATCTTTGAAATGTTTCATCGTTTTAGAAATATAGTGCTTTTACTTTTGGCAAGTAAAGATTTGAGTGGGGTTTGAACCTACAACCTCCAGATCATGTTGCCAGTGTGCTAAGTCACTGACCTACTTGTTACCTGCCACAACACAGTCTGTCGTTCCCTTTGAGTATCAACATTGCTACAAAAATAAAATACCAAAAATAAAATAACAGGACATTTGTCTATTGTTTCTTGTGCTGTTGTTTATCTCTAGACGTTCGAATGTTTCTGAACCACAATTGAAACAAGTCTCTGGCTCTTCTATCATTATTAGTTGGCTTTTTGTACACAGCAAGCACAGTGGCTCATGGGTACAGAGCCTAGCTATGTTGTCTCCGCCTACAGGAAATACGTAAGCTGTGACCATGAGACCCGTTTCTGAATTCGTATTTAGTATGTCTTCCGAAACATACAACACAAAAAGGTGAAAATCGCGGAAAAGTGAAAGGCTATAGTCCATGGTCTCGAAGGGCATACTATAGTTAAAATATGTTGTTTTTAACGATTTCGGGGGATTTGAAAAAAATGTGAAAATCATGAAACCAAGTAGCCTAGTAAGTAATTTAAGGCTGCTCAACAGGGCCACTTTAGTGGGGCACTCATGTGCCAGACGGAGCAAGAGTCCCTTCGGGCGTTGTCCCTTAATAAATAGACTTGGTAACCTAACTGTAGGGAGTACAAACACAGTAAAGAACATGGGGGTTATCATCTATGAAAAGGCAACACAATGAGCAGGGGGGAAAAAAAATCATGTAAATACAACAAATTGAGGGCACTGCAGGGAGTTGAACCCTGTTCCGGTAAACCAGGAGTACCACACCAGTGCCGTTTGTTTTGTTGTCATTTACAGGTCCAAAAGCAATCGTTTACATTTCAATAGTCGTATAGTCGTAATAGTAATAGGGTGCCATTTTTCATGATTTCAAAATCACGGAAAAGCGACAGGCTATAGTCCATGGTCTCGGACCGCATCCTATAGGGTCAGGGTCAGGGTTAGGCTTAGGCTTAGGGTTAGGATTTTTTTTTTAAAATAGGCACTGGGGAAGCACTGGGGGGACACTGGGGAGGCACTCGGGGGACAATGGGGAGGCACTGGGGGGGCACAATGGGGGGCACTGGGGGGACACTGGGGGGGCACTGGGGAGGCACTGGGGGGCAACTGGGGAAGCATTGGGGGGACACTGGGGAGGCACTGCGGGGACACTGGGGAGGCACTGGGGGGACACTGGGGGACACTGGGGAAGCACTGGGGGGGACACTGGGGATGGACTGGGGGGACACTGGGGGGACACTGGAGGGACACTGGGGATGCACTGGGGGGACACTGGGGGGACACGGCATGCTATAGTTCATGGTTTCGGAAGACAGACTATAGTCACGTGGGGGGGGGGGGGGGGGGGGGATAGGGCCAGGGTAAGGGTTAGGGTTAGGATTAAAAAAAAAATGGAGGCACTGCGGAGGCACTGGGGGGACAATGGGGAGGCACTGGGGGGGCACTGGGGGGACACTGGGGGGCACTGGGGAGGCACTGGGGGGCAACTGGGGAAGCATTGGGGGGACACAGGGAAGGCACTGGGGGGACACTGGGGGGGCATTGGGGAGGCACTGGGGGGACACTGGGGGGGAAACTGGGGGGGGGAACTGGGGAGGCACTGGGGGGACTCTGGGGGGCACTGGGGAGGCACTGGGGGGACACTGGGGGTTTTTCATGATTTTGGAGTATTTAAAAAAAAAATGAAAATCATGAAAAATGACATGCTCTCTCTCAGAGAGAGAGAGAGAGAGAGAGAGAGAGAGAGAGAGAGAGAGAGAGAGAGAGAGAGAGAGAGAGAGAAAATGCAGAAGTGTGGACAGATGAACAGATGTTACCTGACAGGTGCAGTAGGCCCAACTAGGTGTGTGGGCTGTAGGTACAGTATGACATGGATTTTGCATTATGGTGTATGAACACTGTGGGCCTGAACATCACCTGTCATCACAGAAACCTTACAGTCACATCCAAAAGTTTAGTTTGGAATCTTGCAGGATTATCATGTGGGTACTTCAGGATACCGATGTAATCCTTCCAAGTCAACAGCACCACTAATAACCCCTAGAATGGAATACACTTTGACAGGATTTGTTGTGTTATCCCATGGTTTTTTTTAGAATACATTTCCTATTTTTGAAGGGCCATTATGTGATGACACTTGTTATGCTGTTAATGAAACGTTTCAAACAGCAGGTTTCGGCTACATGGGACGACAGGTTGATTCACAGGAATCACAAAATGTTATTTTTAGTTGTAGCACATTTCAAAGCACTCTCCCGTGCTTTCAAACCAACCACAGGCACTAGTAGTTGGAGAGTGAATAAATCAAGCGTTGAAATATCCCGTTTTAGGGGGTAGAAACCGAAACCTAAATGTTTAACATTTTAGGGGCGGGGAATCCATTGCTGATATTCCCGAGAGGCTACGCGCTGCCAAAGTCGCCCTGGTCTTGAATGATAATTTTCGATTAACGTCGAAAACCATGATTTTCATCATTTTGTTTGTTGAAAACTCACAACTCACCTCAACACATTCTTCTGAAGTGTTGCGTGTACTGTACAATTTGATCGTTCTTCAGAAAAATATCTCCTAAAACTTATACTATATCTTCCATAATTCCAAATCTACAGTATAGATGCAATGTAGCCTATGATTAGTCTATTAATCAAATTCAAGGCCTGTTTGTTTCACACAATAATTTGCAGCTCAAACTAGATAACAAAAAAATCCAATAACCACTCTGTATTTCTGTTCCACCAAATGCCTGTGATCTGCACACTGTAGTTAAAATTGAGTCAACATGGTCCTCCACGTAGGCCTACAGTGAAATTGAGCAAAGCTTATTGTCGTGGTATGAGCCGTCTGTTCTCTCCAGCTGTGTAATGGGGATTATGTGAGAGAGGCAGGGCATCGTGAATGGTCTCCGGTCAACTCCAGACAAGCACATTTGGTCTTTGATTTCATCTCCCTGCAGCATGAACAAAAAAAGAGCAAATTATTGTTAAACGGCAAAACAAAAAATACTCCACTATTTCAGCTCCAGTGAACATCTCCACTCTTGATGAAACTCCCATCGAGTGGGTTGAGCGCAATACTTTCTGGTTGAATAAACACTACATTTCAAATTTCATATTGACTCCTTGTGCAAAAAGCTTAAATTCACTTTGGGCTTTTTCTACAGATTGAAGGCTTGTTTTGCTTGTTCAGCTCGCAAAAAACAGTCACTGGTCTCTTTCTGTCCCAGTTGGATTATGGTGATACCATTTATAGGTTTGCTTGCTCCTCCACTTTGGCCAAACTGGATCCCTGCACTGAGATTCATAACTAACTCACCCTTCAGAAGTTGATCACTGTACGTTGTATGCTGCTGTTGGTTGGTTCTCATTTACATCTTGCTGCATCATTGGTATATTTTCATTTATAAAGCCATTCTTGGTGATCTGGCTCCTTACATTTGCTCCAAATTCGATTTGGTTAAAAATGGTCTATACCTCAGATCAAATGCTTGGCTATGGTGTGTAGTACCAGCATTCAAATCTGAGGGCGGTACAAAATGTCTGGCTTTCTTTGGCCCCTGGTCGTGGAACGACCTGCAGTCAAGACTAAAATTGTCTTTGAAAGTTCCATTGAGAAGTTTCAAAAGAATCATCTTAGATGTACAGTCCAACACCTGCACATATAGCCTTTGTTCAGGCCTATATATTTATTATTTCTGTTTATATTTGTACATTATGTACTTGCCCTGCTACTAAAAGTGTAGCACTTTGCTGATTGTATATATTTTATTTTAGGTACTTTGAGGTGTATCATGGATGTATTATTTGCTATTATTTGCCCCCCAGTGCCTCCCCAGGCCTCTTGGCCAGTTCCCACTTGTAAAAGAGTCTCAATGTGTTCTTACTGGTTAAATAAAGCAGTGATTAGCAAACTGCAGTAGAGACAAGGCGAGTACCGTGTGGGGGTCCCCAGGGGGTCCCTCTACTGTACTGTACTGTACTGTACTGTACTGTACTGTACTGTACTGTACTGTACTGTACTGTACTGTACTGTACTGTACTGTACTGTACTGTACTGTAACCTCCTCAACCCACACACAGCCGTATTCATTTAACCAATTTATTTTATTTATAAAGATGAAGAAGGTGGAAAATATCTGACTCCACTTTAACAGAGTGCTAACTCAACTACACTGCATGTAGATAAGGCTTTGTGATGCGATGTTGCATGGCCGAGGACGTATCTTTTTCAATGTTTCCATTTTTCCAAGATTAGATAAAACCGATTGATGACACAGTTTAATGACCGTGGAAAATATCCATCATGCATGAGAAATTGCCCGTACAGTAGATGTTATTTCTCCCAAAACACCATTAAAGCAATTTAGTTTTAGGGTTGTCTGTGGACCCACTGTCTCGACAGTATTGATCAGACTTACATCACTAGGCCGCCTTTATTTATTAGATCACTTTGATTTTTCTATTAACATTACTGACATCATGTTAAGATTGCCCAATCGATGAACATGCATGATTTGCACACACACACACACACACACACACACACACACACACACACACACACACACACATGCGTGCGTGCGTGTGTGTGTTCTTGTTTTGTAGCTTGTGGTGTGTGTTCTTGTTGTGTAGCTTGTGTGCATGCAGTGTGTACATATTTTTCTCCTTGCTGTACAGTGGCTGCGGCATTGCAGCAAGGAGATGTGTGCATGCAATACACATGCATGTGTGCTTGTTCTATACTTTTGAGAACCAAATGTCCCATAATAGTAGAATTTGATAAATCAATGTTGTGGTGGTCATTGCTCCTCACAAGAGAATACTACTTTCTATGGCATTTTTCTTTAGATTTATGCTTAAATATTATTCAGGTTGGGGTTAGGATTAGGATTAGGCATTTAGAGGATATGTTTAGGGGTTCTGGTTAAGTCTAGGGTTAAAAATGGCTGTATGGCCCAGGCCAGCCTACCGGTCTGGGCACCTAGGCTCCTAATGGCTGTATGGCCCGGGCCAGCCTACCGGTCTGGGCACCTAGGCTCCTAATGGCTGTATGGCCCGGGCCAGCCTACCGGTCTGGGCACCTAGGCTCCTAATGGCTGTATGGCCCGGGCCAGCCTACCGGTCTGGGCACCTAGGCTCCTAATGGCTGTATGGCCCGGGCCAGCCTACCGGTCTGGGCACCTAGGCTCCTAATCCAGCCTGATTGCATGTTGCGGGTTCAACTCCCGATCCCAACGACCTTTGCTGTGTGTCACTCCCCATCTCTCTCCCCCCATTTCCATAAAATGTCCAGATCAAATAAAAGCAGAACAGCCCAAATGTACACTAAAGGAAAAAAATGCGTTTTTAACAACAAATTGCCTTTGATGTCATCTCAAATATGTGCGTGCGCATGCGCATCCATGCATGTGCGTGTATGAGTGTGTGTGTGTGTGTGTGTGTGTGTGTGTGTGTGTGTGTGTGTGTGTGTGTGTGTGTGTGTGTGCGTGCGTGCGTGCGTGTGTGCGCCACGTCTCCTTGCCGCAGGGTGCATCATGTCTCTGTCTCCCAAGTGTGTGTGAACAGAATGGTTGGTTTATGAGTTCATGGTGACATGGGGACAATTCAGAGGCACTCACATAAAAAAAAACAAGTTTTAATTGTTGTGGAATCTCCCTGGCTGTCCCCGCCGTGGTGTGACACACACATCACATTCACTAGCGTTTCAGATAAATGCCATACTGTGTGAATTTTTATTAGATGCCATAAAAAAATAAAAGGCTGAATCTTAGTTGATCTTGGAAGCATCGACGGCGATGGAAACTCTCAATGAAGTGTTTAAACATGTGTTCTGGGCTGTGGCAGGCAGCACTGACTGCGTGGGGTATAATCACAAACAGTCAAGTCTTAAAAGAGCACTAATCCTTAAAGGATTACAGAGAAATAATCAGTTTATGTGCGCCATTACCAAATGCATGCAGCAAGAAATAAAGTTTTTTTCTCCTTCTCCCGTCCCTTATTTGGGGCCAAACGCCAAAGCTTTTTAATCTCTTCCTCTAGATAATGGTGTTTTCAGTTCATTTATTTCTATCTTGGCCACTTAGGGCAATGTAACCCTGTAGTCTTTGAGTAATGCCCATTAAGTATGCTACATTTCCAATGAAACAAGCGGAGAGAGGGCTTGTCCTGGCCTCCTTGATGTAGATTGATAGCCTGGCTAAGCTAAATAGATCTCAGACACACACACAGACAGACAGAGGCAGAGTGCAATAGAGCGGATGACTCATTTAAGAGCAGCAACAAACAAATATGATCACACACTGTGTTCTATAGGAACCCATTAACTGAGGAAGATAAATATGGCATTGTCATTACGCACTTTACAAACGAGGAGCCTTTGATGCTCACACAAGATTTTACATTTTGGAGACGATGAGAAGAATGATGTCATTCTTGGTTTGTTTTGTTCGCTTTAGGAAGCTTGTTAAAATCAACACATGAGGACCTCAGTTGAAAAAAGATGTGGTTTGTCAGGCTGGATAAATACCTGTTGATCCCACTGTAAAATACTGTGTACTGCAACAGCCTATAGCTATAAGTTTGGCTCATACAAACACCATTTCCACAACACACTGTAAACGTTCAGGTCCAACATTCCAAAGGAAGCTGTTTGAGGCGCATTTGAACCCTCTCAATAAAAAAAGAAAAGAAAAAAAAGAGAGAAAGAAAGTAAAGAGGGGAAAAACACCCTGAAAACCAAGCATTCTGGGCAAGCAGCACTTTGGGGTAAGCAACCAAAACGTTTTCCAATTGGTTGAGAAACATGCACGCACGCATGCACATTCACACACACGCATGCACGCACGCACGCACGCACGCAGGCAGGCAGGCAGGCAGGCAGGCAGGCAGGCAGGCAGGCAGGCAGGCAGGCAGGCAGGCAGGCAGACAGACAGACAGACAGACAGACAGACAGACAGACAGACAGACAGACAGACACAAACACACACACACACACACACACACACACACACACACACACACACACACACACACACACACACACACACACACACACACACACACACACACACACACAGCCTCCCACAGTATAAAGACCTGATGACACTTCATCATCTCAGATTAGCAGTTTTGTCAAACATAATGGAAACTTTCTCTGCCCTGATCTAAGACCAATGTGTGCATACACGCACAAAACACATGTGTGTGGCGTGCACGCGCACACACACACACACACACACACACACACACACACACACACACACACACACACACACACACACACACACACACACACACACACACACACACACACACACACACACACACACACACACACACGTTTGTATTATTATACTTGTGAGGACACCAACATTGGTGTCCTCGATGACAATTTTATCATTTCATTTTTAAATTTTGTTTTGCGATTTTTAACCCTATCCTGCACATCTGAATCATATAGTTAGTTGTGCGTTGGTGTCATGCAAATAAACAATCCAAAAATGCATTGATACTCTTGTGAACTTGTGGCAGTCCACATAGGGTTCACAGATAAAATCCACATCAAACTTTGGAGATGCCTCATTCGTACGGGTTGCGTTTTGTGTCACGAACAACAGTTCAAATTAGAGGTAGGGTAAGTTTGATAGTTTAGTTTAGTTTATTTCGAACCTTTCACAATACAATACATACATAATACATTATACACTTGAGTGGCTCGAAAAGGTGTAGGCTGAAGCTAAAAGCTTATAATTGCCTACCCTATTGGTTTACAGAACCAAATAAAAAAGAAATAATAATAATAATGATAATAAAGCTGACAAAACTGTCAGACAGTAAACTAAGAAAATAACATAATAATAGTAATAATAATAGTAATAATAATAATAATAATAATAATGAAATGAGTTCGTGCATAGAATGATAAGACTCAGACCCTCTATAGACTGCTTCTTTGTTAAATTTATACATTACTATTTAATAATTGCATTTGTATATATTTAAATTTATTTAATTATTTGGTTTTAATATTTACTATTACTTATTTCTAACTAGGATACTCTAATGTTTTATATTTATTTATTACTTTGGATTTAAACATTTGTTTGAATTTGGTGACTGATGAGCACATTTTCAGATCCTTATCCAGGCTGTTCCATAGACGCACTCCTCTTACAGATAAGCATTTGTCTTTGGTGTTGGTTCTTGCGTTGTTTCTCTTGAATACACCAGTTCCCCTGAGTTTGTACCTGGTCTCTCGTGCTTTGAACAGCTCCTGCATGCAGGGTGGAAGAATATTGTGGTGGGCCTTGTACATTATTATAGCAGTGTTTAGATCAACTAGGTCTTCTAATTTTAGGGTTTTATTTTTAATAAAGAGTGGATTGGTTGGCTCTAGGTAGTCCGATTTATTTATTAATCTTATGGCTTTTTTTTGTAACAGAAATACAGGATCAACGTTAGTTTTATATGCACTCCCCCATACTTCCACACAGTAAGTTAGGTATGGAAGCATGAGGGAGCAGTACAGCAGATAAAGTGAACTGTGGTTGACAATGGGTTTCAATTTGTATAGTATAGCAATTGTTTTGGATATTTTTGACTTTGTGTTATCTATGTGTGGTTTCCAACAGAGTTTGTTATCTATAATGATACCCAAGAATTTGTGTTCATTGACTTGTTCGATTTCCACATTTTGGATTGTTAGTTTGACCGGTTTATCTATTTTTCTATTACAAAAGAGAATATATTTGGTTTTACTGAGATTTAGTGATAGTTTATTGGTGTCAAACCATTTTTTTAGGATTTGTAATTCTTTTTCAACTGCATGGAGGAGCTGTTCAAGATCTCTTCCTGAACTATATAGGCTGGTGTCATCAGCAAATAAAACATACTTAAGTTGGGTTAGTGCTTCACCTATATCATTTATATATAGAATAAACAGCTTGGGGCCCAATACAGAACCCTGGGGAACTCCATGTGTAATATTTAGTTGGTCTGAGTCAACACCATTCACATGCACGTACTGTTTTCGTGCATGATTTTTTTTTGCTTAAAACAAAAAAAAAATTGTTAAAAAGTTAAAGCCCTATATTCTGATAATAGTGATTGTTATAGAGTGTTTGTTCTGTATCAGGGGTCTCCCCATCTCTCCAGCTCTTTAATAAACAGAGTTTTCAGGTGGATTGCAAATTTCATCCAATCAGAGAGAGTACCAAATTTATCAGCTTCAATGTCAATAGCGTTCCAGTTTTAATTGCGACTGCTCATCTCTTTGTTGCAACTGCATTTTCTGTTTAATAAAGATCCGGAGAGACAGTGAGACCCTGCTATTGAACAAACACTCTACAACAATAATTACTATCAGAATATAGAACTATTTAACATATACAGTATATAAAAGAAAACTTTGATCCCGGTGTGGACAACTTAAAAAAAAAAAAAAAAAAAAAAATCTGAACCCTCACAATGTCTACGACTCTATGGTCTCAAATTCTACTATACTTGTGGGGACATTTGGCACTCACTAGTAGTCAAAAGTGTAGTGGTACAAGTATATACCTATACAGTACACACACTCACTCACACACTTGCGTGTGCAGAAACTGTGTACGTGCCTGTGTGTTCTTAGCTGGCCCCAATCTTCTATGTCATTCAGTGGCAAATTGATGTGTCTATATGTGGATAATAAGCTCTTTTGGGGAGAATGCTCTCTCTCTCTCTCTCTCTGTAGACCACAAACTAGACTTTTTACTTCACATGATACAGTTCAAACCAAGAAATGTTTTCCATCTGATTATTCCATCCCCTGATCTCAATTCTCATTCTTATTGTTGTGTCTTTTTTTTATTTGCTCCTGTTGCCATAGCAGTGCTGATGTCGGTCCTGCTCTGACCATGCAGTACAATCGACTGCTTCTTGTGTCATTGTGAAAGCTTCAGTGCCCGCATGCACCTCTATTCTAAACTCCCAGGCCTGTGGTTATGAAAGCATACTCGTGCTCCTTCGAGTTTGAAATGTCCTTGATTTGCTTTTAATTTCTCTTCGCTTGGTCCACTTCAGCTGCTTTCAGCCTACAGAGCTTTGCTAAGTGCTGCTAATTGAGGTCTATAAAGAATCTGTTGTTCATGAAGACCTTCAAGCGCAGATGTGCGTGCACACACACACACGCACACACACGCACACACACACACACACACACACGCACGCACGCACGCACGCACGCACGCACGCACGCACGCACGCTCGCGCGCACACGCACACGCACACGCACACACACACACACACACACACACACACACACACACACACACACACACACACACACACACACACACACACACGTTGGCATACAGTATTTTACTGCACATGTGCTTTTTCTGTCACTCAGCTGAAGCCTGAGTTATACTTAAGGCCTATAAACACTGGGGGTGGTATTTTTGTTGTTTTTAATGCATTTAGTTTGCCCCACAATATTATATTGTATGAACTGTTATTTGTCTCATTAATACATTTACGCAGAACAGGAATATTTAGCAGTGATAAAGCAATATAATCTGTCCTGCTTCTGAGATGCACCAGACTAGCCTGCTAGAGGCTAGAGGCGCGGTTGGAACTCCCTTCTACAATATCATTTGTATTTGGAACTATCTAGATTTTTCTGAGCTTCCACACCGCAAACATATGTGCTTACTATAGTAAACGTCTATAGATCCGTTTCCCAACAATTTCTAGATCACTTGAGCCCACTTGATAGCTTTCACGGCCCAGTGGGCCCACCCATCTGACCACTTAACACGACAGTGGTCAGAAGACAATTACCTGCCGAAACGTTGGTTTCTTTACTCTGCATCCTATAATAAAGCATTGTAACTTTGGCTACCAGTGTGTGCGGCCACAAGACTACTATTCATATCAAAATCCCACAGGTTGTGAACCGATGGTATAGGAATAGTTTTGATGAAAAACGATTCACTCATTTTATTTCACATTTTGGAATTGATTGTATTTGTCATAAATGCCTTTAGTTGTACGACAGACGGTGTCCCACACTGAAAATAGACGGTCTACAAGCTCAGAGCACTTCACACGGTGCATTGTGTGCTTGTAGATCTCCCATGTTCGATGCAGGACACCATCGTATGATGGAACATAAATTAGGCACGATGTTCAGACATAATTCTCTTGTAATGCTTTGAACTTGTCTGGATTCTCCTGTACTTCTATACCTTCAACGCATACATACAACGCATGCACAATGTGTTGAGGGCTTGTATATCCGATATCTTCGGCACAGGACACCAATGTATGATGGAATATAAATCAGGCACGACGTTCAGACATGCTCGTCTCTGTATTATCTTCTAATGCTTTGATCTCGTCTCGATTCTCCTGCGCCCCTGCTTGACACAATGGAGGCATGCATCTGGAGGTCATGGAGCTTTGTGCTGTGCTTTATGCTTTATGCTCTACTTTCCCTACCCTGCTGCTATTGCTGTTCCACACATATCATTGTATGAATGAGTATGAATGTCTCCTTTCAATTCAAACCTAAACAAATGCATACTGTAAAAGAAATATCTGCTGTACCGGATTTTCAATTCCTCAGAGGATCAGCCAGTTGGGTCAATATTATGCATTATGCCCCCCGCCTTCTTTCTCCATCATGACTACCATTGCCTTCTTCATTCTGCTAAGCCAAAAGGCAATACGGGTGGAATTACTCTGACATCATTTCTTGAATCCGTGGGTGTTCTCTTCCCATTGTCAGAAGTAGGCCACAGAATCCCTTGGTTCAGACACAAAAAAAGAAAGAAAGAAAGGAGAGAAAAAAAGATTGTGTTCTCTGGCTTTTTCTGGGACATTCACCTGGTGGCGTGTTCAGGGCCATGGAGTCATACACATCAGTATTGGCTCCGTCACACTTGCTTTTTATAGGGTCTGGAAGGATGAGATGGGATTTTACAATCACATCACCGTGCTGAATACATCAGTGGCACAGAATCAGAGCAGTACCATGCACACAGGATCAGATACGGGAGAACAGGCCTTTGATTTTATACTGCTCCCCCTTGAAAAATAAAACAATAAAAAACAGAAAAGAACATGACAGTAGTTTATCCAGACGTATTTGTCTCTCCAGAACTGAACTCCAGAACTATAGTTGAAAGTCCATATGTCTGTCTATTACAATTTGATTTGTATTGTTACTGAGACTGGGTGATGTGTGTTGAAGTGATCGATGGAAATATGCCAATATGAGACGGTATTGACAATACTGCATCTGTTGTGTGCTTGGTCTCAGATAAGACAGGAATGTCTGGAGGATTTTCTGTTCTCTGATGTTCAAATTGTTCAATCCCTTTTCCCTGCCAGGAAAAATGTCCATCACTATGTTGCAGATCGATAGATAAGACCACATGCATCAGACACGCACGCACGCACGCACGCACGCACGCACGCACGCACGCACGCACGCACACACACACACACGCACACACACACACACACACACACACACACACACACACACACACACACACACACACACACACACACACACACACACACACACACACACACACACACACAGTCACACACACAGTCACACACACACACACACACACACACACACACACACACACACACAGTCACACACAGTCACACACACACACACACACACACAGTCACACACACACACACCAATCGGGGTGGTCCAGTGACTCACATCCTCATCGCCGATGGTTTGAAAATGAATCATATTAATCTGAGTACTAATCACCGCAATCTATTGCACTATTGATTGAGGGGGAAACTTCTGTCTTCCTCTCTGCTTCTTTCCCCATGCCAGATCTGTAACAGATTAGAAATAGATTCATTCCATTCATGATACATCTTTGACCTGCGATGTGAAATAAATCGCTAGTCATGTGTGGTGGGTTAGCGCTATACACCTCCTCTCTCGCGCCCATACCTACACCAAACACTGATTAATTCACCCAGTCTGTGAACGCAGGAACCACCGTTTATTACTCGCTGCTTTGTGACACCCATGCAGTTTTAGTGCAGCAAGCAGGGTGGTAAAGTCTCAGTCAGAGAATGTTAATAATTATTGTTTGATGATTCAGCACGGTCTGTATGTGGGTGTATGGCCCATACTTAATGCGAGGAGCAGAAACTTGTGATTTGTCAATCAACTCTCTCTTACACTTTGCATACACTGTTGTATGAATGGACATTTTTAATTGCTGTGGGGCAGCCTGTAATCACTTTTTCGGGTTAATGAAATGTAATATTCTGTAATGTATCCCTGAAATGCAAACACACTTGGAAATGATGGATTGGCAGCCCTATTTATAGTAGCCTAGTGCTATTCATAATAAAGGGCAACAATGCTCTATCAATCCATCAAAACAAGAGCCTTGTTTGTTTGTTCATCATTATTTGTAGGCACCTCCCCCTCCCTGTCTCTCTCCCTTCCCTGACCTCCTCGATGGTATGTTGGCACTGTTTCTGTCCATGGCTGCAGTTTCCTTTGCCAAGCTGGGCCAGGCTGGGCCAAGGCTCTAGCAGACTAACGGGGGGAGCAGAGTTGGTTTGCACATCATTAACTCCTTGATCGCTCATTCCCTGTCCCGCCAGCTGCAACAAGAGAGACAGTACTCCACCAATGCATTATTTTCCCATCCAAAGAGATACATACAACTGAAGACATTTGCACTTCTTTGAGTAGGTAGATTTTTTTTTTAAAGGACACAGAAATGAAATGAAATGAAATGATTACTATATTTACCCAGGGTATCTGGGCTAAGCTCAAGAACTTGTTTCCAGGCAGGCCCTGCTCATAGAAAACATTTCATCATAGTGGTTCAATGCCTTGTTCAAGGGCACTTCAGCGGTGGTAATTTTAACGTGTCGGACCGCTGATTCGAACTGGCGACCTTCCGGTATCAAGACCGATCTGCAATCCGTTCGGTCACCGCTGCCACAGACAGACAGACAGACAGACAGACAGACAGACAGACAGACAGACAGACAGACAGACAGACAGACAGACAGACAGACAGACAGACAGAAGGACAAGGACCGATAAATGCATATTGTATACAGTATATATATATATACGCCGCGGTACACTACATGCTAAGTAAAATCATGAATTTTAATTTAACATAGACACACACAATGCACATCCATATACTGAATTACATTGACTGCAATCATATTATGGATGGTATTTTGCATAAAGATGACTTTACCTGAACTTTGTCCCACTGTTTTGCTCCAACCAAGCACAGATTTACAAGGAAAATGGGAGTCTTTGTGGATTTGCTTGTGTGAATACAAATTATAGGGTTTTTCATGGCTGTAATTCTGTGCGCTCTGTGGGAGAGGACTCAATGCTGTGTTTCCTCACTGTGCGTTTCCCTGTATCTAGTTACAGACCTTTAAATTGTGCACTTAAAATGTCTCCTATAACTAGCACCCTGTTTCCATTATTGTGAACCCCTAGCTCTGTGCATATGTGGAGCAGGGGCACAAGGTGAGGCCATCTCACCGCACTGCGCGGTGTGTGCGGTTGAAAAGGGGGCCCATTAGGTTTAATGAACACCATATTTCAGCAATTAGACTTCCCTATAAGTGTGCGCATTTTTGTGAAAATAAGTGTGTGTGTGTGTGTGTGTGCGTGCGTGAGCGTTCAAGAGGGCGAGTGTCTGGGGGAGTTGTTCTGCCTCACACATGCCATAGGAAGCAATCATCTTTCAGAGTGGTGCCTATACAATGTTAAATGTATTTAAAACACCAGAACGCTGGAGATTTGCTAGTTTTACACAATATGTCGTCAGTGGGGGAGGGGGGCATAGTTTCCCATGTGTCTCTCTATCTGCTTCACCTTTGTTGTGTAATTTGTGAGTAAGTAGTCATTAGGTATAAATGTGGTCCAGTGGTTTAGGGTTAGTGTAATTGGCTGTTAGGCTATTGGCCCCTCCCTCTCCCCCTCTCCTAACCATTAATTTAATCACTGCTCTAGTGTAAGCCTATACCAACCTTAATGGTTAAAGTAATTGTTTCAGCACTCCTCCACAGACATGGAAGCCTGCGCATGGCCCTGTCCTCGGACTGAAATTCCACCTTCAGCCATTGAGCTCAAACAAACACTTGTGGCTAATGGCAAATTATTCAAGTAATTAGGCTACTACTGAAGTCACTGGGAAAATGATAATGTGAAAGATTGTGTGGGGGGGAAAAAGAATTAATTATTATATTATACAACTAAAGAGAGAGAGAGAATAGACTTGCACTTTGCTTTGTGATCAATAAATCATAATCCAAAAAATACCAAGACACGCTTTGCAAAAAAATGGAATTGTTTCAATGCCTTTTAACTCTGTCTTCCTCAGTGCCCTGAAGTAGAATGCGAGTTGAAAGGCGCCAAGCCCATTTATGAAGGCTTTTTAATGATTGCAAAGCAGTTTGTCCTTGGTATTCTTTGGGTTATGACTTATTGATCACGAAGCAACATCAAAAAAAGAAAAGAACAAAAAAAGAAAAGAAAAAGAAAAGTCTAAACACTCTATTTTCATTGTTATATCATCGAGTGATAAAATCCTTGGCTCCAAAGAGCTCTCTCCTCTTTTTGATACCTGCCTTTTCATGAAGTAACACGTACACAACACTCTCTTTGGATGTAATAGTAATCTCAGCAAGGCAGATGGCTTCCTGGTTAGAGTGGGTGTCAATATTATCACACGAAAAGATGAAATTGCCTACCTAGGTTCCATCCTGGAGGCTAATCTTTCCGGTGATAAAATGGCCACCAACGTAATCAAAAAAGTCAACCAAAGAACAAGATTCCTTTACAGGATCTCCTCACTGGTCAACAAAAACACCTTGAAGACCCTAACAGGAGCCCTCGTACAAGGTTTCTTCGACTATGCATGCACCTCTTGGTACCACAGCACCTCAAAGGCCCTTAAAACAAGGCTCCAGACTTCCCAAAACAAACTTGGCAGGCTCCTACTTGGCCTCACCCCCCGAACCCACCTCACCCCTGCCCACTTTGACAGGCTGGAATGGCTTAGGGTCGAAGACAGAGTACAGCATCTTGCAATGGGGCTGGTCCACAAGATTCGATACACCACCAAGATACCCATGTACCTGTCCAAATACTTCCTTAATGTTAACGAAGTCCACACCCACAACACCAGAGGGAGTGCAACAAACCATGTGCAACCCAGATTCGGCACAAACAAGGGACTAAATTATTTTCGCTCCTATGCCACCAAAAATGTGGAACGCCCTACCAACAATCATTAAGACATGCGAATCCCTTGACTCCTTCAAATCCGCTCTCAAAGGGCACCTACGGATGGCTGCAATTCGAAACTGAAATAAAATCTGAATCGACCCAAGGAATCCAGGGAAAGTGAAATTTTGATTTTACGACCTACGGTTCAAGAGTTATAAGGCGAAATGTAAAGTGGGCTGTTATAGCGCCACCATGAGGCCGACTGATGTAATTATTTATTACATTAATTTGAATAATTATTATGAACCTCCAGTGTTGTAACTGTAGCTCCGACGGTTTCTGAGAGAAAAAGGCTTGATTTAATTGATTTTCCCATGTATGTAAGTCGATGGGAAATCTTAATTCACTAATAAAATAATTATTAATTAATCATTTGTTAAATTGAAAGAAGGCCTTTGTTATGCCCTCCGTAATATTATGATCAATGCTTGTGTGAAAAGTCGGAGCGATTGGTGTAGCCAGTGAGGAGCTACGACAGTGTTTCAGACATTCATTCAGACATTCATTCATTCAGACATTGAGTGAATGTATGATGATATGATTCAAACTTGAAAGCGAAGAACATAATTACAGCAGACTTGACTTGTACACCTTGGAAAATGATTTGTAGTATTTTTCCCCAAAAAACCTTTATATTGTATTTGGCTCTGTTGTGCCGTGGAAGTGCTTAGTGTTCACCAGTTGAATCACATGGGTCTTCTTGGAAAGTCGAGGCAATCTGCAAGCCTCCGTCAACACGTGTTTAACCCAGGGCCCCTCCACCGTATGCCCCCGCCGTCCTTCATAGCGTCACAGACCAGTGGCGAGGAACTAAATAATAACATTTCACAGTTTCACTATGGGACACCATCTAAGGCCTGTAGCGCTGTCACCTGATATCACTCCCGCCAAGCAGAAAGCTGTAGAAGCTGCAGATGTGTGTGTGTGTGTGTGTGTGTGTGTGTGTGTGTGTGTGTGTGTGTGTGTGTGTGTGTGTGTGTGTGTGTGTGTGTGTGTGTGTGTGTGTATATATGCATGTCGCACTCTATGATATTAAGATGACTGAGGGGCTATAACCTTCATCAGCTCCGAAAAGGTAAAACATGTGTTGCCAGGGGAAGCGAACGTTCCATTCTGATTTACAGAGGGAAATGACATATCCCCTTTCTGACAGGGAGTGCTAAAAAGCGAAACAGGGGATAGACGCCGAGACAAAACATACCTCTGGGGCATAACAGCTAGGATCGTAAACCCGACACTGGAGGGTGGAGACAGCCGTCCTAAGGCACAATATGGAGCCTGGTCAAATGGAAGGAGGCTGGATGTTAAATATCATCGCATTATATAGTCATGCTGTAGTAGACCTTGAGACAATAAGACTCATGGAGACAGAAATAAATGGTGCTTTGTCTAGCAACATATTTACTAACCTTGGCATACTTACAGTTTGGACGTTGACAATCTCATTCTTTTTTTTCCCCAGGTAGGCCTACTGTACTGCAACTGAATTATCTGCAATTTATCTGTTTCTTAAGAAAAAAAAAAAACACACACACACAATATGGTGAGAAAGTACAATTCACAGCATCCATCCACATCCAATTTGAAATAGACATATACTGTACATGTACAGTACACTCACTTCGTCGGTCCTTGGCTGCACTCTCTCTATTGCCCTAGAGCAGCATTGCACTACATTGTTCATTGTTGCCTAAACCAAGGTAGTTGTTCAGTGGCTAAATGCAGGGATTTTTTGGTCAGAAAACATCTTGCTTTCCCTTGTCCAGCCTGTCAAGACCAGTAAGCACAACAATCCCATGAAACGTGACGGCTCGCCCGCTGAAACAGTGTCCACTAATCCACGCTCGCAGCTTGTGCGTCTGCCAGGCATAAACATTTTCCCTGTCTGAGTATTTCCTCCCCCACCGAACCAGTCAGTTCGTTTTTTACAGTGGCTGAAAGATTGAAGACTTTTTGTTGTGTTCAGTCTGGGCCGAATTACATGTCTGTCTGAAATGGGTGCTGAGTGCCAGTGAGGGGATGCCTTTCAACAGACATGGGGATTTCCGAGGTGGAATAGAGACCACTAGAAGGGAGAGTCAAGAGAGAGAGACAGGAACAGGGAGAGACAAGGGAGGGTGCAGGGATAAACGAGGGAAAGGGATGGGTAGGAAAACGGGCTTGAGAGAGACAGAGAGGGAAGAGAGAAGGAGAGAGAAGGAGAGACGTGGGAGAGAAAAGAGAGAAAGAGAGAGTGGCCCGGGGCTTGGCGTTCCCCAGTCCTTCTATGAGTGTAGGGAATAGATGGAAGCCATCCATCTTGACCAGAGGCAGGGAACCGATTGGTTTAATTCGTTTCACAGTTCTCTAACATTACAACATCCTCTGGCACATCACCGCAAACACCAGCATTAGATATCTTTGAATTAAAAAAAAAAAAGGACATTTTCAGCAGACAGAATCGATTTCCACATGCTGACAGGCAGACATGGGCTGTATTGATCACGGTGAATTTCCCTTTTCATGTGGGCCGCTTGTGATGTGTCCAAAAACAACTAAACAGATTCAGACTAAGTGTTTCCTAATAGCTTGAACATGGAGAGAAGTGTTTTGGAGAAACGTGCCCTGAGCACTTTGGTGAAACTCATGCTGGTCCACCATCCTGGAGGCTCACAGAAGAATCCAAACCGCAGCAGTTTGAAGCAGACCTCAGCTGTAGAGACTTGAGAGACTGATAGAGACAAGTTGACATATTCTGTTCCTGTACATTATTAATACACCACGTAATTCAATAACAGCTATTTTAACGGTATAGCCCACACATATTGTGGCTTTATTGTCTGTCTGTCTGTGTGTCTGTGTGTGCATGCGCACACAATGAGCATGTGTTAATCTGTTTGCATTTGTTGCACAACATATAGGCCAAGGATAAGCTGACACGTTGTAAGCTTGTAGATCTGCAATTTTCAGCAAATGTTCCCCCCAAAATGCAGGGAACATTCAGTTCAAGTGGTTCATGTAAAACATATTTTGTGGACCCCCTGTACTCTGAGGACCCCTACGGGTCCCAGACCATTTGGTTTATAGTTAGAACAGTTGTCTTTTGCCATGTATTAACAGTATCCTTGCTTTATGGAGATTATGGAAATGAGTTTCATCATCAATGTGTGGTTATGTAAGCAAAACTACTTTTAGCTAATTATGCAAATATATGCAAATAATAAATATTAGGTTTATACCCTCTGGTCTCACATCTGCAGCGAAATATCTACATGTATAGTATGGAAGTACATGCTACTAGTAAATTATCCTCCAATGGCTGACTTTATCTAAAACAAAACAAATCAATCTAAAACGAAACATATCTTTTAGTAACTAGTAACTTTTAGGTCTCTAAAACCTTAACCGTGATTTTCCAAAAGGTTTAAAAAAATATTCAATCGCACATACGCTCACAATGCATTGTGTGCTTCTACATATATTGGCTAATTTTGCTATTGTGAAATAGGCCTTAAGCTTAAAAGGCTTGTCTGAAAGTCTGCATGAGGCACCACATTTGATATTTATGAAACTCATATTTCTATTATAACTCAATCATGAGTAATTTTGATCGATGTGTAGGAGAGGGGTATACGGTATGTTTAATGCATAAAAGGGCTCATACATTATAGTAGCCTATTATAATTCATATTATACTAATATGAACAAGGATGACATGTATGGCCTTACAACACTGTATGACTCATATGTGGATGCTGTGCTCACTGTGTTTATGGTACAGTATGAATTGCATGTTTAGATAATACAATAATAGAATTGTATACTGGATTTAACATTTAAAACCATCAGTGTTTTAAAAGGGTATTGTCCTATTATTTTGTTAGCACCTTTCACATCCCATGATGGATATGCCCCCCCCAAAACTCTAAATATGGCAATGGATTGTCTTAATATACTAATAGTGCACGCTCAGCAAGAAATATAGATTTGAATCTGGTCATTTTTCTCATCTGTCTTATGATTTATTGCACTGAAAAGCAGTATGCAATCTCTCTCTGCAGCATTCAGATGAACTTCACACGTTGCAAAGAATTGCCCCCCCCCCCCCCCAACCCACCGACGCACGCACAGGCACACGCACATTTTTTCCACAAATCTGGATGCTAACCAGGCCTAGCTGGAAATGAGTGTATTTTCACTGGCTCAGACGCTGTCCAGCAGATATTAGCCGTGTAGAAAATGTGCTGAATATTACAGGGGCCCCACCACTACCCGGGGCCAAGAAAGACAGTTGGTCCAAACCCCAGACTGCCGTGCGGCTGCTATCTCTCAAAATGTCACGCCGGCGGTCGCTAAGGCCGCTCTGCTGTGCTGCTGCAGATCTGGGCTGGGACTGGGTGAGCGAGGCTGGTTGGCTGGCTGTCCAGCTAGCATGGTAATTAAATGTGACTGGGGACCGTGGGGTCAGCTCTGATCCCCAGCCCAGTCTAAAGGAAGGGTTTAGACCCGGGCCTCATTAGAGAACGACTGAGCGCTCCACCAGGGAGATGTATTGTACGACCGCTGCTGTTGCTTCCATTTGCACCTATTTAAAAAGCCCTGGCTAGCTGAGACACTTGCGCAGTTCCCTGTTCAGATACTGTAACAATGGCAATTGTTTCAGCAGTGTTAGTGTGATGTGTGTGTGTGCCTTCATCTACACTACAGTATGTCTGTCTGTCTCTGTGTGCGTGTGCGTGTGTCTGTGTTTGTGTGTGCGTGCATGTGCGCGCTCCTCACTTCGACGCGTGAACCCCGGACTGTGAATATCATACTCATGCCCGTCACGACCAATTGACATTTCAAATGATATTTATGAAGTCATAAATGGGATTGTTTTAAAGTAATCCATTTCCACGAGAATAAAAGGGAGCCAGGCGTTTATCATTAAGTCTCCAGTGCTCGGCTCCACATTCTTTGCATGCCGTTTAAATGAACCCTGAAATGTGCTTGACTTGTGATCTCCGCCATTATGTGTCACTTCCAGTGGGCTACGGCGATCACATGGGATGTTGCCTAATGACCCTACCAGGGGAACACAATGAGTCGTAATTTGCAGCATCTCATTACACCTCCAGTCCCAGTCATTATTATTGTCCTGTTAATTCATGCTTTATGGCAATTTCTTGCGCTCTTTTCAGACGAGGAGACATTAAAGACATGACTCGAGAGTGTTGTTGACAAGAGCCATCTAACCACAGGCCTCGACCGCATTTGCTATGAAGTGGTGGAGGGGAGGATTCCCCTGTGAGCGGGGAGTAGAATAATGTAACTCATATGATGAACCACATGAAAATCGTTCAACGTGTTTCCTATAGGGTCACGCACGAGGACACTGTAACTCCTACAATGGTCTCCTGGTAATCCAAGACAGAGAATGGAATAACATTAAGTGCTCTTGGCTAAGCGCGCTGCGGTGAAAGTCGAACATCTCGTCTCTCTACACTCCCCTTGCGCTCGATCCGTGAGCGTTTCTAAGAACGTTGTGGCTCTCCCTCGCCCTGCCAAGGAAAGTAGACGTTAGGCCAAGGAGTGCGTGTCGAAATCCGAATCCCACACTCCAGCGCTGCATTCGCGCTAACTTACAGTACGTGATAGATGTTGCATCCTGTGCAGTAAATTTCATAATATCAGCAGTGAATGTTTGAGTTCCCACCTAAATACACTATTAATGACCTCAGTGAACGCAGCAGAGGAAGAGCTCTGTTTTGCTGTCAGTGACCCTGCTTATGAGTCTCACCCCTCTGTGAGGGTGGGTTCTGATACACAAACACAACCCGTAGAATACAGAGAGAGAGAGAGACAGGGGTGAGGGTGAGAGCACTTACAGTAAACCACTGCTTGCTGTAATTTTTTCCGTCCCAATCCAGTATGAGATATAGTTTCATCTCTCTCTGTGTTTATATCCAAGCTGTAAATGCTAAGTGATATTGGCCAGAGTCTTGGCAGACAGCTATCATAGATCGGCCAAGTCATCCAGCAGTAGCAGTAACTAGATGTGAATGTGTCGATGGCCAGATAAAACACGCTTAAGCGCTGCCATTAGATGCTAAACGTCAACGAAGACATTTTGATTTAGCACTGTAACCTTTTATTTCTTCTCCTCAAAATGTCTTGGTCACAGTGAAGGATATGCGATTTCTCCAAACAAATCCAATGTCACCCCTGATTGTATCAAATGTCAGTGCTCTGGATAACATTGATTTTCATAACACTGTTCTTTGAATTGTAGAGACTGAACGTAAAACGACTAAACGAGAGAACTTTCAAATCAGCCACCGTAGACTGACGGTTGGTCTGAAGTTTTAGAAATTAACATAAACTCGATAAAACCATGAAAGCATCTGTCATTTTAGATTAAGTTGGCTATTAAAAAATTGCAGATATACAAGCTCACAATGCGTCACTTCTTACATCTGCTATTTTTGAACAGAATAATCATTTTGAAGTTTCTTAACTCAAATGTTCTCTTCTGGAGGTCCCTGGCACAATCCATTTTCAGATAGGGGTCCGCAGCCAAATATATATCAATTTGCCAGACCTTGGTAGAAAAAAGTTTGAGAACTGATTTAGAAGGCATTTGTACAATCAAGTCTTAATGGGTTAAGTAATTTCCCCTCCCTAGTGTTCCATCTGACATCTCCATGCCTTCAGACATAATATGGCTCTGCATGAGTCTTGCTCTCTAGCCAGAACATGTTTTTGGCTATATCCGTGACGCAGCCCTCCTTTGAATGTCCCCCGCATGCTTCAGAGATATGAGATTAGACAGCTGTGTGTCAGTCTCATTGTCCTTCGTTAACAAGTCTAATTTGTGACTCATTCTGTCTTCTAGTGCTTCCAAGATCTCAGACAATCATTCTGGCTCCCACTGGGATTGGAGGAATCATCATGCTGGCATCCATATTTGCACCATCTGTGATGGAGAGAGCTGTTTGGTTATGGATCAAAGACCCCCCCACCCACGCACACACACATGCACACACGCATGCACACACACACACGCATGCATGCACGCACCATGCAAAAAGAAGAAATAAACAGGCACACTTTCAATGGCACACACATACTGAGTCAAAAGTATCCCCATGATGTTATCAACGGAATCCCCCATCTTCGTCTTATCCCAGAATCCCTCAACTAATTTCAGCTGCGAACCACAACAAACGAGATGATAACGTTTTCTGATACGGCCTAAATGAATGATTTGCTCCAGCAGCATTGATCGCTGATTGTAAATAGCCAGCTGATGTTTCATGATAGCCGTTGGCGTCGACTCCGTCGAGCACTGCATCGCTGTGACTCCCGGGAGTGCACCTACAGATGTAACCATCCAGGCAAGTCTTACGCTTCTCAAATTTTTCAGTTGCTGCTTCACTGCGGCTGGGAGCAGGAACTATTTTGGAAAATACTCCAAAACCAAGAAGACAGATCCATTTGCAGGAGGAGGTGGGCGAAGGGTGGAGTCTTCTCCTGTGTCTCCAACTATATTTATCCTGGATACAATCACAGACTCCATATAATCAGTGGGAGTTGAAGAGAGATGAGCTGAGGGAGTCCGTGTTGTTCCCTTCCATCGCACTGCAATAAAGGATGAGTCAGGATGAGTGAAATGGGCCATTTCGAGGTTATAGGGCCATATTAGCGAACATATTTGAATTTACTGTAGGCAGTCTAATAAAACAAGTGGAACGGATGACCACTGTCTGCATGAGAGATCCCAGTCATTGGCCGCTGGTCAGTTTATATTCCGCCTCCACTGGGCCTCCATCCACCTACGTCCTGAGTTTGCTTCCAAAAGAGATTAAGAGGAAGGGATCTAACAGTGCATACTGAATGAGGCCATAATGCAGGAGCAGATTTAGCCATGTTACAGCTATCTCTAGCTGGGCTCTGGAGGACGAGCTGGCATCAGTTGGTGTGCATCTGCCCGCCTGTGTGTGTGTGTGTGTGTGTGCAGTGTGTGCGTGCGTGCGTGCGTGCGTGCGTGCGTGCGTGCGTGCGGCTGGCTATCATGATCAGTCTGTCCTCCTAGCAGGATGCAGACCTTCTCTGCCAGCCACTTTCAGTGAATCCCATCAAAACTTCAATTTATTTTGTATGCCAGAACGCACGCACGCACGCACGCACGCACGCACGCACGCACGCACGCACACACGCACACACACGCACACACACACACACACACACACACACACACAGGGTGTGCACAGCAGAAGCAGCGCCATTTTGCTGTGTGCTAGTCTCTGAATTACTCTTAGATGGTGTCTGCAATGTTGCCTGAAGTCATTTCTCCAAATCTCTCTCTCTCTCTCTCTCTCTCTCTCTCTCTCTCCTGCATAGATGCATGAAGACCTATTGAACGTGTGATGATGTTCTTCAGCAGTAATAGTTCCTGAACCGCATGCAGAGCAGCTCTCTGGCAGGAGCTCTGTGGCAGGCACGTGCACACATAGACATGAAAGGGGGCTCGAGCCTCTGCCCTTTTACCCATTGGTAAAAAGTGCCCTGGTCAAATCCATAGTCAAGGTACAAATCCATAGTCATGGTACAATTTTCCAATATACTCCTAGATTCCCAGGATTAATTTAAAATGAGATATTCACCGCCCGCCGCCTTTTAAAATTCCGATGCAGAAGCATCTGTGTTTCTCAACTCATTTGTTCAGGTTTTCCTTTTATTTGTCACACTCTGTATATATGCTAGATAGATGCCCTTGAGCTGTGATAATTGAAGCAGATATTTACAGGACAATGATCTATTTCTTAAGAATACAATAGATAATAAAGCCAAGGTTAGATTGGTGTTTGCATAATTAATATGCTATTAGGCAAACATATAATGGCCCATTATACTTCTGGGACCCATTTCAATGTATCAGAGAGTGTGTGTGCGCACACGTGCATGCGCATGTGTGTGTGTGTGGCTGTGTATTGTCTACCACAGTACAACACTCCCGACAGAAATGGTAGGGATGTCCCGATACACTTTTTTCCTTTCCGATCCGATCCCGATACCACAATTTCTGTGTTAGCCGATCCAGAATACTGATACCAGAGAATAATATATAAAACTAGAAAAAGTGCCCTTCTGGGCACAGGTCTCCACCAGGAGGATAGGACTGTGTGAGATGTTTGGCAAAATGTTTAGGAGTAATATAAACATGTTTGTTTGTTTGTTTGTTTTTTGCAACAATGTTCTTTTGTTGAGGAAATGCAGATCACTCATAGCATCTCTGAGGATAGAATTCTGGATGAGCAGGACATGTGCAGCATTTTGAACAAAACGGGCCACTCCTGAAAACTTTGGAAGGCAATGTTAGCCAATCAGTGTAGAATCTGAGAAATCCAACATGACATGACTACAGAGATCATGTGTACCGATTTGCGTGAGATTTGGATGAAATCTGACTAACATAAGCAATGTGTTTTGCAGAAATCGGCCTCATGGTGGCGCTATAACCGGTAGATGTGGAGGGATGCAGAGACAATGTTTTTCCATGGCCTCTAGGGAGTGCGCATACATAAGTTGTATACAGATCGATGCAGTTATAGCTAAAAACAGGAATTGGCCTGTTATAGCGCCACCATGAGGCTGATTTGGAAAAGAATGAGTGGCATGTCGTCCTCGGCCTAGTGGAAATGTGCGTGTATAATTTCACGGAAATTGCACACTGTGTTTGTGATTTGCGACATTTTGTTCGAAACGGACCAATCATGTGAGCTTTGGAAGCCAATCTTAGCCAATCAGGATGGAAGATGGGAAATGGTGCAGATCCGTGTTGATCACATGACTATGAAGATAGTATGATAGTATGTATACCGAATTGTGTGATGTATGGATAAAATGTGTACGAGTAATGTACAGAAATGTGTTTTGCCTAAATCGGCCTCATGGTGGCGCTATAACAGGCCATTGAAGAATATTTGGGGCAGAGGTTCGTTGTTGGCATCCAGAGAGTGTGTGTGCAAAGTTTGGCATGGATCGGGCCAACGGTGCCGGAGATTAGCTGATCACGGACGGACGGAAGGACGGAAGGAAGGAAGGAAGGAAGGAAGGACGGACACACACACACACACACGGACGGAGTGCAAAACATACTCTCTCCCCATGCCTTCGGCCTGGTGGAGACAATAATACAAAAAAAAAAAAAATCTTATATTGAAGTCCACCGACTGGGAATAATGTTTATAGCTATCTAGCTATATATCTCATGTTGTGTTAATACTAATAGCTATATAGCTATATATCTCGTGTTGTGTTTATAGCTATCTAGCTATATATCTCGTGTTGTGTTTTTAGCAGACTCCTCACTCAAATGTGCACTTGCAGTTTAGGCAACTCAAAAGCAAACTCCACATGCCCCAACATTTTATTTACTTGCCATAGTGTCAACCCCTTACCCAGCTGTGTCGGATCTGTGGTTAGACTGGCATATTTGCTGATACCGATATGACCCGATATGACCAAATAAAGGCCTATCTGATACTTTTCTGATACCGATACAGTATAGGGACATCTCTAGTAACAAGTCATCTGGCTGAATATGTTGTCCAGGGATCCTGTGTGCGGTGGGCGATAAAACTCAGACAGAAGGATACATGGGCACCGCAATGGGCAGGAAGATCGCAATCACAGAGAACAAGCCTACAAGTCAGGGAGAGAAGGGCCTCTTTGAGACAAGAGGCAGAGAGGAGTGATTTTTACAGCCAGTGCAAACTGTGAGGCTGATTCGGCTTGAGAACGCAGCCGCTCAGACACAGCGATGAGAGCAGGTATGTGAGATTGCATAGTGAGGCAAAGTCACACAAGTGGGCTTTTTAGCAGCACTTTAGCACAGGCCCAGTGAGTTCACACCTAGAAAATAAAGAGACAAAGCACTTCAGAAGTCTGAGTGAGTCAGACATTTAAAGCGTTTTCTTTACTTTTGTGCACAGTGCAGCACAAACAGAAAACAAATGGTGAAACACCTCTTGTTCATCTTTATTTCTACATCATTACAGGATGGTGGTGGCTATTATTGTTTCCTGCGTTCTCCTTTAGTCTCTTGTGGGTTGTTTGAGTTCTGCTCTCACAGGAGAAAACAGGCAAATAAATTACCACTCTCCAGATGCAGCCGCGGAAAAGTGCCCCGCCAGGCTCAGGATGTGATGTCAAGCTTCACAGAGCTCTCCACCAATCAGAGCGGCGCAAGGGCAGAGGTTCAGCACAGGGATAAATAGCGAGGCATGAAGAGAAACTGAAAATAAAACCAGAAGAGACTAAGAGAAAGATTGAGATTTAGGCAAGGGACCCGTTGAAAGATGAGGGAAGTGATGTGAGCAAAGAAAATGAAATCGCGAAGTGCACTGAGGAAAAAAAAAACATGGCACCAATATTTTCACATCTCTCTGAGCATTACGGTTTTCATAATAAAATATGATTTATGTTCCTCGTTATTGGCTGGAATGAGCATATTAGCATTCTAACCTGGCCGTCTTCTGTGCACTGCGGGAGCAATCACAGCTCAATTAAACCCCAGCTAAACAGATGCAAATAGTCCCTAATGGTTGGTTACCTCTTGGGACCTTCAGATACATTTTAACAGACAGCTATCACAACTTAAAGATGGAAGTTTTGGAAAGGGTGACGCAAGCTTTATCACCACATAATGACTTGCAAATGCTCCTCATAAAAATATATTCCATCCGTTAAAATTATTCATAATGTTTATTCAATAAATGTGGGGTCTGCTTACAAAATGCGTTTAAAATATATTTGCTAAATGTTTAATGAAGACAACAGATGTTCCCTTTCCTCCCCTCTGTTTACTGTATGTGTGCGCTGAGTTTTGGCTTCAGTTCAGTCCTGTCAGGAATATGTTAGCATGTGAGTGTGGCGTTGTTTCCAAGTGTCTGCGAATGCGCGTGCACTGCGTGTGTACGTGCGGTCACGAGCAGCGTGTACGCGTGCTAAGGACGTTGCCAGGGGATTTCAATGATCCACTGTGCTGATGTGGCGGCCCCAGTGAGACAGGCGCTTGTAGGAGGTAACCACGGCATCGTTACAGCCAGTGACATGAAGAGAAACATAATCCTGAGATATGTGTTGATGGAAGAGAATATTCCGCCTAAATCCCTGCTCTTGTTACAATTATCACTGGAAAGCCTGTTCATGACACCTGCAAACAAAACTCTTTTTTGTTAATGCGGGCACCCATGGCTTGAAGCACACCTATCCCTTTCTTTCGAGTCAAGCCAGACCGCCACAGTATGTGGTCGCTGGTGGTTCTATGGCAGTGTGTTGTATCTGCTGGTTGCCAGCCAGGAGCCAGTTCAGTAGGTAAACAGTCTGAGTCTGTGCCCTGCTCCTCCTGCCAGCTATGTGTCAATTTAGTCATTCCACCCTATAACCTTACCCCAATCACTCACTTACAGACGCACACACACACACACACACACACACACACACACACACACACACACACACACACACACACACACACACACACACACACACACACACACACACACACACACACACACACACACACACACACACACACACACACACACACACACAATCCTTCCTCTCTCTACTTTTTTTCTTCTCCAGACCAAAGCAGAATTTGAGCATTTCAGCCATCGTTTAGACCACAGAAATATGACGTCTGGCGCTCTAATGATTTGCAGACCATAAGTGGAAATGCCCACCATGAATCATGAAAATGCATTTTCACCATTTCCATTATGGAGGAGACTACATGCTCACAGAGAGATTTACACTGTCATCTCTGCTCACTCTCTCCCTCCCTCTCTCTCTCTCTCTTCCTCCCTCCATCTCTCCTTCTCTCTCTCTGTTTCTCTGTGGAGCTGCATTGTCTATCTCCTCCGTCTCAAGCATTTGTCTCCAACTTTATTCTTTTCTTTAGTTTTTTTGTACTTCATGTTTGCCAGCAGTGCCTGACTGGCTCCCTGCCACGCACATGCCACAACTGAACAGAAGTCTCAGAACATCTGGAGCACTTTGATGTGTACCCTTAAGTTACGACGACTCTTTTTTTAGTGATTACAGTTATAGCAAAGCAATCACTGGATCCTTACCATTACACCCTGAAGGATTTACACTATTCAATTAATGTTAAAGTTAGTGTGTGGCCTTATGATTTGTGCAGCTGCATGTTCAGCTATACAGTTTGTATGAGAGACTACAGCAATTATTATGGCATCGCCATGTGGAAACACAGGACTGCTATCCTCGCAGCACCACACGCGGTTTTCATTTACAGACTGTTTAGCTGTCTCGCTAACTCGGGGGCATTTAGATGCTAATAAGCACCAAACGTGAGATGGTTATACAACATATTTGTAAGTCAACATCCCGGATTGGAACACGGTGTCCCTTTATATTGCTGCTCTGTACTGTAGAGATAGTTGCCTGTGACCTTGTGCATTCAATACTCACAAACATGTGCCTTGAGATTATTTGCAGCGGCTCCCCACAGGCAGAGACATGCAGTGCCCTCAGCGTACAGCCAGCACTAATTGTACTTTTAGATCAGTGGCTGGGTCGGACTTGTCATTGATTTGACAATACGTGCAGAATCATAATCTCTGCGGTTTATGGAACGGAGAAGGAAATACTCTTAGCATTGCCTGTTGCATAGCAAGCCCTATCAGGAGGTAAACATTATGACAAAATCCCAATCAACACTATTCATATTTTATGCTTGTGCGGAAATAGTGAAAACAGACACCAATCTTTTTTTGTAAATTTATTTTGTTTTGGGGTTTTTTTACTTAACAATAAATGCCCAAAGTCCGATCTCTGTAGCCTACTGTCTGTCTGTAGAGTCGATAAAGAACCGACCGACTTCCTTGGCAATCGCGTTGCCGATGGCAAGGCCATCCAACAACAGTGAAAATTGTGATTAAAATGTTTGTCATATTATAAAAATGTTTGGAAACCACTGACCTATAATACCTTTAAAGACAATTGTTTTGCAAACAGAAATATCATGTGTACAATTCGGATGTCAGCGCTTCTTAAACAGCCAACCAGGGTCCAGAGACTAATTGGCCTCATGTAAATCTGTCAAGCAGATCAGGGCACCACAATAAGCAGTTACCTGGCAACCATTAACCAGTGTTATTAATAATCTCAAAGATCATGTTGCACACCCTCATGACAATGTGACGTTTACAATAATTGAAGGTAAAATAAAGTGGATTCATTTCCTGTACTGTATTTATTTATGCGATATGATGGAATATTCATCTCACAATGTTTCAAAGAGATGCATATTTGGAAATGCAGGATGCAAATGATCACTATTTGTAGAGCATTCATTCATGCTTTGTTGTACTACATGCACCATCAAATTGATTTTATATAATTTGTCAGCTTCCCTGATTGGCCAATGGCCAACCCAAAAGGTTGGCTTCACAGATTGGTGAAGTGTCGTGGCACGTTTGTCCTGCGTAGCCAGTATAAGTGGGGGGCACGCGTTAGTCCGACATCCCATGTTTCTTTGTGCGTCTCTAAATGTTTTGATGAATTGAAAATGGTGGGCACTATTGTAAACAAGTGTAATGCTTTATGGTGTCATCCACTCACAGTTAACAGTTTTTGTATTGAGTTGTACTTGAAATGTACTGTAATTCTGCAAACTATTAATGTTAATAAATCAATCAATCAATCAATCAATCAATCAATCAAAACCGTTAGTCTGACTACGTGGCCGGTTAAGACTCACCGTGGCTTCCGTATTCAGTTAGGGTTAGGTTTTAGGTAGCCTCGGTACCCAGGCTTTGATTTTCGTTCGCATTCGGCTCAAAAATGAAAAGCCTGGGGAAACTCATTGGAAGATTTGGAGGAAGCTCACATCCTTGAATTTCACTAACCAATAACGCGTTAGTTATTACTAACCAATAACGTCAAACGTAAAATTTGGTGACGTCTGTGTTCTCCGCTGTTTTCTACCGGGGACGGGAGGAGACCAGACCAGACCAGGCTAGGGTTTGGGGACAGGGTTCGTATGGGGCAGTAGGTGTAGGATTATTGGGACGCCGGACTAACGCTATACGCACCCAGTATAACTTCCTGATTCCCTGACTGGCTGACCCGACCCGTCGGTTTACCTGATTCTCCGAGCTTCACATAAACGTTTGTGTCAAGTCACAGTGACAGCATATACAATGGAACAGAAAGTGGGGAAAAGTCGTGGAAGAATGAGATAGAAGAATTGCAGTAATGTTGGGGTGGAGGAGGAGAAGGAAGGCTTAGTTTTAGTCAGTCTTTTGAATAGAATGTAATTTAGTTTTAGGCCTATTTTAGTCATCTGATATGTTTTAGTCTTTGTCATAGTTTTAGTCGACAAAGTCAACACTGGCCGTCAGCAAATAGGCCGATGCCCAAATGGGCACGTTCCAGCAATCATAATAATCATCCGAACTGATGACTAGGGAGTGTGTGTGTTGCAGATTCCTCCTCATTTAGCCGAAGGACAAAATGAAGGATGCCACAATGAATCCAAGCCATTGTAGTCATTCTTCATTTACATTCACAGAGCTTTCAATAAGGAGGAAGTGTGATGAGATATACTAGAAGTGGAACAAATGGGGTAAATAAAAGAGTGTTGTTGCTATTTAATGGGAGATTCTAATTAGTTAAGTCTGAAGACAAGCTGCAAATGTTGATAAGGTTTTAATTAACCAAACACAAAAAGGGAAGGCAAACTATAGGATACAAATCTATTTATCAGCCAAACACAAAAGTAAAACATGACAGTTTGTTTTGTTCGTTTTCCCACCGTTTCAGTTTTCAGAAATGCTCTTGCATTATCAAAAAATACCTTGACACAGTAATTGTACGAACATCATAAATGATAATGAGATATCACAAGTATCCTCTACTAAATTCTTAGGAGTCTTAGTAGACGAGAAACTTAGCTGGAAAGAACACATCAATCTCATTTCCAAAAAGGTTTCTAGGTCACTCTGTGTCATCAGGAAAATTAGTAGCCTGGTAAACCAGAAATGTCTGCTTACACTATACTATAGCTTAATTTATCCACATCTAACATACTGTAATATTGGCTGGGCCAGTACGCATGCTACATACCTCCACAGTATCCATCTGTCTCCATCCAGTATTCAACACTAGACAGGCTACTTATCTCCATCCTCCCCTTTATCGTACCAGTCATAGTCAGTTTTCCATCAAATACAGAGGTACCACACTATACGACAAATACTCTACTGGTCCGCAACTGTCTTCACTCAACTTATTGCGAACCAAACCGAAGTATCTTCTGATTAATCAGATCACTTAAATTATTCTGATTCTAATTATTACTTTTGACCTGTTTTGTATTTTTATAAATATAGAAACAATCAATTTCCATGCTGTAAATAACTGTCAAGCTGTAAATAACTAAGAACTGTGTTTTGTTCTAGGCAATCATGTTTTCTATTAATAATATGTATATCAATTTTTTTAAATGTCTGGTTACTGTACACAGGTTAAGGCCTCACATAAGCCCTTTGGGCTTCTTGCCTCCTCCTAGCACTTTCCTTTATTATTCTTTTTCTATGTATTTCCAATTTCTTTGTATTGTTTTATACTGTGCTAAATAAATAAATCAAATCAAAATCAAATAGCATAATACTACTACTGCTACTACTAACTAATAATAACTAGAAATGCACTCTGTCGTGCTGCCAACTTGCACCTTGCACACAAGTAGGCCATACATGGGGGGTCAGATCAACATAAGGAATGAATTCTGTACTGGCCATATATGGAGTGTGACTTGAGTGTACAGGGTTTGATGAGGTCAGATCAACATATGGAATGTCAGAACAGGTCAGCTCCATATGGAGATCTAAGGGTGGCAGCGGGGGCAGTGTCTTGAGTGTACAGGGTTTGATGGTCTGGCCATATATGGAGTGTGTCTCTAGCAGTGTCTTGAGTGTACATGGTTTGAGTTTCGGGCCTGTTGAGAACTCTAGTTTTCGCCAGATGCCGGGCGCAGCTGCAATAACTTTGGGGCGGGCCCGTCTAGAGTTTGAATGGACAGGTATCAGTCAAAAGGGAGACATCGAAGAGGAAGGACGGATCGGGAAGGATCAACATACTGTATGGAATGTCAGAACAGGTCAGCTCCATATATGGAGATCTAAGGGTTTGAGGTCAGATGTAGCGTTGCTGGCCGGCTCCATACAGATCTAGGTGATGATCCAGTCTTCTCTATGTATGGCTATCCAGGGTTTGATGCGGTCAGTGTTGTGATCTTCATATATGGAGACGGCCATATATGGTGGCGTGACGTGTCACGAGGCGTGATGTCACAAGTCGTGACCATATATGGAGGTGTGACCATATATGGAGGCGTGATGTCATGAGGCGTGACCATATGGAGGCGTGACCGACCGACAGGACATACACAGGTTTTCATAGTAAACAATAAAACTAAAATACTATTGAGTAATGATTACTTAAAAGTGGTGTCGGTTTGATTTTCTAAATACATAGTGTTTGTCCCCTAATTTATGGCCTCATTGTTCACAAAAAGAGCAATGCACTTGATACATGAAAAAAAGGAAATGAAACAGATAAACTCAAACTTTTACCAGTGGACTTATAGTTTCCCCTTGGGTCAGTGTGACCCTTTGACTAGCCGGTCTCCATCCTCTTTGGCAGGAAATGGCCATAGTTCAAGTGGAAGAGCTTAACAGCTGGTAGCCGCAGTCCATAAACAGGAGATGGAGGCCCTGATTTGAGCAGCCCACTGTGCAATGTCAGGCTAGAGTTTCAATCCTCTGCCTCTGAGTGTAAATCACACAGCACAGGGAAACAGAAGCCAGATGGTTATTCACCTACCAGGTGTGTGTCTTTGCGTGTGTCTCTGTCTCGTACCCATCTAGTACAGTGTGCATGTGTGTGCGTACGACATACGCACATGTGTTTTGAACACTGGAGGTGACGGTGTGGAGGGGTGAGTAAGCAATTTACAGCAACTGTTACATATTTGTGAGCGGAATTTGATATTTGGTTTCAGTCATGCTGTTTAACAGCAAGTTTAAGTATTTCTGGTGCATGGTGACTCTGGCAACATCCCAGCCATTACAGCATTTAGCTACAGCTCATAAAGGAACGCTGCGGGGGCCTAGCCCCCAACGAAGAAATCAGGAACAGTATGCCGGAAATGTATTTGTGATGTCTTTGTCATTTTGTTTCAGGTGTCAGGGGCAGACACGTGCAAATAGAAATAGTGTTGAATGTGTTTGAGAAGTTGTCAAACATCACATCATGGTCATTGTGAAAAATATAACATTGAAAGATTACAGCAAATTAACTTTAATTGTGTATTGATTAATTGATGATTTGTGGTGTGTTGAGCAAGTTTCATTAAAACTAAACACTATAGCATAGTTACATGCTCTCAAAAAGTGACAGCTTTACTTTAGTAGTTATTATAAAAGTAACTAGTTAGTTACTTTTTGTTTTCTTGTGCACAAAATGATAACTCAACTTTCCACTATTGAAGCTCACTATGATAAAAAGTATTAATAATGATATATTCATAATAATTATAATATTCAACAAACTTTCAGGAGCAGACAAGCTCAACATGATTGGGAACACAACTCCATTTTAAAGCACATGCACATTCCCGATGAATAATTGTAATGTACATGCACAATTGCACATTACTGATTAATAATTTGGCGTAGGCATGCTGGCAAAAATAAATCGTTTCAAAGGTTGTTTGAACCCATTGATAAATTTGTTCCAGACTGTTGGAAATACTGCAGTCATCTGTAGCATAACGGAATTACTTGCGCAAGCAGAGCGTGCAAGTAATGTTATCAGTCAGGTGCTACGATGCGTATGTCCCTTAGCAGCATATGATATGACGTCATATGCTGGCACGAAGCAGACCGTGCAGGTATGTTTTCCATCATGCTACGAAGCGTATGTCCCATGACGTGATGAAGATATGTACCAATGTCCCTTAGCAGCAAAAGATATGACGTTATATGCTGGCACGGGACATACGGAAGCAGACCGTGCAGGTATATGTTTTCCGCGTATGTCCCATGACGTGATGAAGATATGTACCAATGCCAGGGTATAATCTGTTTACGATGGTGACGTAATGATGATATGTTTCAGTGTCGGGTGGGGCATTAAAGGTAATGCCCCTAATCTGACACCACTGCCATAAGTAATCATTACCATACTTCAAAATACTACTTGTTTTCCTCCAAAAGCAAGGTACGTAGCAAATAGATAAACCTAATAATTCAATATTGCAAACGTTCTTTCACAGAGAGGCTGAGATTTGAAAGTTTTTAGCGGTCTACAGTACTTGCATGCTCTGCTTGCGCACTAGTAGGCCATTTATGGCCTACTTGTGTGCAACAAGCAAGTAGGCACTCGACAGAGTGCAGTTCTAGTTACCTATATATTCACGATACAGAAAAAGGTAAGAATTGGGAAGCTGGTCGTCCCCTCAGCTGAATCTGAATGACAACATGGTGAGGGACCATGTCTTGCTGGCCACAAAGATGAAGCAGAAATTCACTTTTTGTATTGTATTATATGTTACTTTATTTACTTTACTTAAAAGACGACTTTGGTTTCTAATATTTAAGTAGGAAGGTTGGGCAAGAGAGAGAGAGAGAGAGAGAGAGAGAGAGAGAGAGAGAGAGAGAGAGAGAGAGAGAGAGAGGGCTACCTTAGAAAGATTCAAAGCTTATGAGGGTAACTCTTGGGATGTCTAGCTGACCCACAACTATACAGCCCAGGTAAAGCAGCATCGTTTGCAGGGACGGCAGTTATTATTGCTCCATTCTGCAGGTGTGGTCTTGGAGACGTTGCCCACGGATCTCAAGATTGTGATTTGACTGCACTTATTGGATAATTAAAAGGCACAGACCATGAGGGACTGTTATCAGGTGTGTGTGATGAGGCAGTGGTAACACGTTTCCATTCAGACCATTTCACAACTGTAAAACATTTAACATCACACTGAATGCCACACTTATACCTTCTTGCTGTTAGCAGCTGGTAGCACCTCAGCTGGGGTCTCAGCAGGCTGATGGAACATGCCTAGAACAACTCACAACATAGTCCAGTTCCTATGGCCAATTTGGGGCCCCTGGTGTTAATTTTGGTATGAAGAACATACAGTAGATTTGGCACAAATATACTCTTTTGATATATGCCGTAAAAATCACATCCAGGGCCATCATCTGCGACCTAATTATATATGCAAATTATAGTAAACATCATGTTAATTGGGGAGCCCACTCTGGAAAACCGCATAATATTATAATTGTCACCTAACTGATGGATTTGAACAATTATTGAAGCTAACGTGTGGTGGGGATTTCATTTATGAAGTTTTTATCTTTATGATCATGATTAATAAATCCACCCCAATTTGTCTTTCCTATAGTCGGTAATAAATCAAAAATTCTTCTTAATCCAGAATTGGAGTTAATGTTTTTGATTTTTGAGTTAAAGAAACTCATTGGAAGAGTCAACATTAATTTTGACCAGCCAGAATCAACGTATTAATATACAATTCATATGGACACCGCCTTGTGTCAGAAATGATCCAATTCACCTTGGGTCCTTTGTTCAGCAATATATCTAACCTCTAACATCAAGGCAAAGCTACCTTTTTGCAAAAGGCACCACAAGCATATAGTCTCTTCCTCCCTTGAGCTGCCTTCCTTGAAGATGTGAAGTGTATTTTTTCCCTCAAACTGCCTTAATTGTGTTGTGGGTACTTGTGTCCAATCCGCTTTTGGCGGTTGCAGAAATTGAATAGTTATTATTCCAGACAACTGTGTTGCACAGTTCTAATGCAAGCTTATAGTCTTTAAAGCAAACTACAAACAAATACTCTTATCCAAAAGGTTGTAGTGTAATTTACAGTTACTACATGTTTGAGTAGATCTGCAGACGCGTTGTTATTATGCTTGTAGTTTGCAATATATATAACGTATGCATATACTATGTGTACTGTGTGTATGTACTGCATGTACTTTTATACATGTATTTAAGCATATCTATTTTTATGTATTACTAGTATTTTTGTGATTCTTCAAATTAGGGGACGTTCTCGATAAGCTTTTTGGCTTTTAACTTCTCCTGCACATTAATATGTATGTCATTTTCGCCTGTTATTAACCTTTTTATGTGCGAATAAATAAAACCTAAAAAACTTAAAACCTATCAAGCTCTCCCAGAATATGGCAAGTGTGGATGTCACGCAAGATGCACTGGCACCTGCAAATGTTCATGACAAAATCTATCAGGTACTGTCAGATATAGATGTACAGTTACTCAGGTTTCTCTTCATGATGACATGACTTTTACAAAATACTTCCTTGAGAGGACCATACACAAATTCATTTATTATTATTTTTTTGTCATCAGGCTTTGCCGATTATGCAGCTATCTTGGTAGTGAGGTAGCTGTTTCTTGGGAATTGAAAGCTCACAAGTAGCATGCGTGATGTAAAGTGCATTAATTTACTACTTAACTGGTTTAATCCATTGAGACCTGGAACACATCCATGTCACGTTAGCGTTTAACCACATTAACCATTAACCCATTTTGGGGCGGGAACCCCTTTTGGTGTTTTAAACATTGTTATAATTTAGCTATTGAAAAATAGCAGATCTACAAGCTCATAGCGCGCCACCGAGTGGCGCGCTATGAACTTGTAGATCTGCTATTTTTGAAAAATCGTTAAAATGTGCCTCAAATCTTTCCGAAAATTGTCATTATTTAGAAAACATTTTTTTTTAAATGTCGACGTCAGGCCTGAATGGGTTAAGCCACCAGGGTTCTAATATGATGATTTAATAAATGTATTGGCTTAAAGATTTCAAACGTAGTTTTAAGCAAGCTTTTCATAATCCTGGCTGTAGATAAACCAGGATTTTTTTTACTCTAAAATATAGTAGTATTGAGTTTCTTTATTTATGGATTTGTTTTCGCTACTGCAGAAATTGTTATTTGTACATTGTAACACAGTCAAATTGGAACATCCCCAATGGAATGCACCAATGTTCTCTGTTACGCAAGGCTAACAAAATAAAAAATAAATGTAAAAATTGTGGCCAAGTCTTGTGCTAATCAAGACTCCTCCCATTCGCCAAGGCCATGATATTATCATATCATTATCATAGCTACGTTGTAGTAGTAGTGTAAGTTTGTTTAAAATCTTTCTTTCTTTCTTTCTTTCTTTCTTTCTTTCTTGTCATGCCAGGTCAAGATACCAATCTAATCCAATCAGGAGAGAGTACACATTTTATCAGCTTAAATTTTTAAGTGCTCCAGTTCCAAATGTTTCTTCTCGTTTCTTTGTGTCATCACTTCCCATTTCACTTACGTATCCTGAATCCTGTATGAGTTCTCTCTCCTGGTCATTATGACCTAAAAATGCATTTTCCGTTTACTAAAGAGGGGAGAAACAGAGACACCTGGTACTGAACACACTCAATGGCAATGATTACAATCAGAATATAGAGTTATTTAACACATATTTTAACAAAGAAATATATTAAAAAAAAAAAAAAAAAACAGCAGTAGTAAGCCTACTACAGCACTGATGATGGTCAGACTGAAACATATGCTGCGTTAAGTGCGTTTTAAAATTCCATTATTGTTATTTTACAATTGAGCACTGTTCACAGATCACAGATGTAATGAATTAAACATATGGTTTTTCACAGCATGTGGTATTCTTTGGCTTTCTAGCCCACTGTAGCCCAGGGACATTGGTGCGTTTATCCCCTCTGCTGACCACAAAAAAAAACGGATACAAACTTGTAAGTTGATACATTCACCCCAATAAGATGTGTTGAGAGCACATTACAACATTCCATTAAGTCATAACTTGAATAAGTTATGCCTTGAGTCATTCAGACTTATTGACCAAGTACTGTACGCTCTGCTAGATGAGCACCATGAATAAGGACTACCAGACTAGGGATCTCTTCAATGGTGTGTCTTCACTGACTTCAGTTATAAAAAGAAAGAAATAATTATAATTAATATGAACTAATATTAACTAATTATAATATTAACCACATACATATATTGTTTACGGGTCCCCCAAGGTAAGGTACATTGCCAACCTCCTTTCCCCCCTCTACACAGCAAATATCTTTGCTGAAGAACTTGGAGATTGGCTCTTTCTGACAAAGGTTTGCCTCATTTCTGTAAATGTTCACATAACTATGACCCACAATGTGGGCGGTTACAGAATAGCAGCGGAAGCCCTCGTCATGTCTGTTTATCAGTCCTTCCTGGTACACACAACACAATGAGGAAGGCTTGACATGAAATGAAAAAGTACAAGAAGTCTTGACTAAGGAGGCTAGATGGTTGAGGGGGCGCTACCCACAAACAGATCAACGCCAGAACAAATGTATGGGTCCATCATCCTCCTCCAACCTTAACAATAGCTTCAAATAATAATTAAAGGAAACAAATGATCAACATACCGTATTGATATTGATGGATATACGCTGTAACAGAAAGACATGCAGACAGACAGAAACATACGTACAGACAGACAGACAGAAGTAGCTCGGGTCGGGAGCTTGGCTTATTGTCGGTATCAGCCGGTAACAGGCGGGAGTCTAACCCCGTTACAATGCACTAGACCCCTGGGAGATGGATTGCTGTGGTGGAGCGCCACACCTACCATCAGCTCCCAGTACTTCCCGCACGACTTGCTGCACCAAGCCGTGCTACTCATTCGCTGAGTTGGCAGTGCCCGGGCTCGAACTCATGAACTCGTGTTTCAAAGGCAAGAGCTCTACCATCCATCTATCCATCCGTTGCAGCATGTATCAATCTGTGTGAATATGTGCATGTATGGACCCTTATATTTTGGTGTGCGTTATGTGTATATATTTTTGTGTATCTGTGTATGTGTATACTTTTGTGCAGAAATCTGCAGTTGTGATTAGAACAACATATCACCAAGAGTTTCCAGTCAGTGTAATAATAACTGTAAGCCAAAATGCAGGCTCAGCTGACCGTGGTACAAACAGAATACTGATTGTGGAATTCTACTCGTAATGCTGCATTCACCAATATAATGACATGAACAATAGAGTCCCGGGCCAGTTTTAAGACATGTTGATTAAAGTGAATGGACTGAGTGCATGATTTTCCATTAAGCCCAATTTGTGCTTCGACGTACAACAGTGCTGCACGCTGATAATAGCCGATGCACAAGCTCACAATGCGTTGCATATGTGACACATTGTGAGCTTGTAGATCTGGTAATTTCATATGACATAAGCATTAGTTGGACAGAGAGAGAGATAGAGAGAGAGAGAGAGGGAGGGGTGGGTATGAGGGAGAGATAGAGATCCAGTGGTTTGTCGGGTGGTGTCTTCCTTGAGTGGTGTGCACATGATGAAGCATGTACACGTGAACACACACAGAGACACACACAGACACACACACACACACACACACACACACACACACACACACACACACACACACACACACACACACACACACACACACACACACACACACACACACACACACACACACACACACACAGATTGCAACATGTGCACACACAAGCTCATTAGGAGCCAGGATGTTGCTCCCATTGATATCTGAGGTTTTGCAAAACGGTGTGCTTTTCACCATGCACACAAGGCCTGTTATCGAATGCTAATTGGCTGAGAAAGCCACTATATTGGCCATTCAGCAAAACGCTGTCCTGTCCTCTATTATGGAGTGTGAAGGAAAGAGATGAATATTGAAGGGGTGAGGTAAAGATAATGCTGCTGATGGAGGTTGGTGGAAAGCTGACAGGACAGCCCAGTGGAGGGGAAACCAGACAACTGACAAGTCTCCAGTCACCTGAAGAAAGAGAACGAGAGAGGGAGGGAGGGGGTATAGATGCAGGGAGGGAACATCCATCGCCATTAGTCAAAAAAAAACCATCAATAGAGAGAAGTGGTTGGTGTAGGAAACTTCCCTTTCACAGTCAGTGCTATTGTGTTGGTGTAGTTCAGGCCTGTTTTTCCGATTACTCTTTAGTGATTATGATATTAAATTATATTATGTAGCGACACACATTATAGATATGTCTGTGGCAATGTTGTGGATGTGGACTTGTCTTGACTCGGGTTTAGTTGATTTTAGGGTAGCATCACTCGCAGCCTGACGCATATGTCCTGAAATATGTCTGCCCTGTTTTTCTTTCCAAATTACCATCCCCTTTATTTAAAGACCCTGTGTGCCAGCTCTGATGAGGTGTCTCTGTTCTCCCACAGACCTGTAAGTACTCACAGTCAGTAAAGCATCGGCCCACTTTCAGCTTTTTTTCTTCTCTAAAAAAAACACTTCCATTGAGCTTTGAAGCTTTGTCTGGAAGCCTCAAGCTGGTGTGAATTTGCCCGTTGGCTATCCGTTTGCTTCTCTCTCTCTCTCTCTCTGACCACCTCAGTTTAACTTTCTGTCCTCTCTCCCTCCAGCTATTCTAGACTTCTCTGCAGTCTGTCAAAGCAATCTGCTTCAGCAACATTTTTACCTGATGTCCAGGGGTGAACTTTGACCCAGCACCCCCTCCCCCTCCCCCAGAAGCTGTCATATGATTTTAACTAGCAAATACATTAGCAGCAAATTACCTGTCAGACACCTGCTGATGAAGAAGACAAGCGCCTCCCTCTCACCACCACAGAACAGCTGCAAAACACAACCCGACAGGGCACTGCTGTTTGACCAAGAGCTGCAATTTGATGCCCCACAGCCCTGCCTCCCCCACCCCCACCTTCCTGCCCATGCAGACCTCCACCCACAGGACACTGTCAATATTATTACAGATCATCTCTGCTTTGAAAGTGATGCTTATTGCAAGAGACTTAAAGTCCTGTCATAGGCACTGGTTCTCTGTGGGATAAACGTCTTGCGTTAGGCAGAATTAATCAGCCCTGACAGGAAGAGAACTCCCTTGGCTGTTCCCAGTCACGATGCATTGTTTGTCCCGCCGCCTAATTGCTCTTGCTTGTGTAATTAGCTAATTGCAGCCTATTCTGATTTTAGAATTGATTGTTTAATTGAGTGCAATGAGAGTGTTGCTGTGGGGATGTAAAGCAGCGGTGCATTTAGAGATGACCTGGCACAAGAAGGCCTGTGCGGTCTGAAATGAGTAATGATGTCAAGAGCAACGATGTCAAGCATGCAGATGTAGCCCTTTACACAATCCTTTCTGGACATGTCGCAGTATTTACTTCAACCTCACTGAGTTCAAAAACAAAATCATTCCGTCATAAACAGTCATTATCACTGATGAAGGTTGTAGCCTGTGGCTGCACAATTAGGAACTTGAGCCAATGTCTCAGAACAAAGAACCCGCTGTATATTCTGCTCTCATCGCAAATGCATTATTAATTGTTACTGTACCGGGATTATTTTATTTATATAACACAGTATTTAGAATTTGGATTTTGGACGACGTTAGCGTTTATGATGTGAGTAAAGACATCGACTGGCACATACTGTACTTGGAGAGCTCTGTGTGGGTGGCCCTGGGAAAGTATGCTGACTTGCAATACAGACCACCTGTTTGGGGAAAATACATTAAAGCCCAAAATGAAAGGTAATATCCGATGACCTTTTCTAAGGGACCTATCTACATTATTCAAGCAGAGCAGAGCCCAGATTTGATACTGAATTGGCTAAACAATGCAGCCGCGTAATGTTTTATTCATCCAGATGCTTCATGTGTTGCAACTTCGTAAGGATGAAAATTTCAAAAACCCGTAAGAAAAGAATAATGCAAAAATGAGATACAGCTATAGCTATAATTTTTCAAATCAGGTGTTGAAGGTCATCATTTTTTAAAAGCTGAAACCTATTCAGTGTTATTTTGGCCTGCTTAGTGCTCCATAGTGAAATAATCAATTACGACAGGGGTGACCAAAAGTTAGTCTGCAAGTGTTTATTCCGTTCACTATGAATGAGATGAGATCAATACTTTAAACCTAGAAAAACTGGAAAAGCTGAGAAATATTGATGTAAACACTATTGTTTGGTAGAACAAACTTAACTAGAAAAAGTGCCCCTCGGGGCACAGGTCTCCACCAGGGCAAGTCAGGTTGTGGCCTCCTGGTGGCGCTATAATAGGCCAATGTGAAAAGGGTGCCATTTCTTCATACGCCTTTGATGGCAATTGGATGATTTGAGGCATTTTGTTCCAAAAATGTGTTTTGCAAAAATCAACCTGTTGGTGGCGCTATAACAGGCCAATGTGAAAAGGGTGGGATATATTCCTCAGCCTAGTAAGAAAATGTGTGAAAGATTTCACGTAATTGCATGCTGCGTTCATGATTTGAGGCTTTTGTTCAAAAGGGGGCAATCTTGCAAACTGTGAAAGCCAATTATAGCCAATTAGGATGGAATATGAAATATCGGACAGATCCGACTTGAGCACATGACCATAGAGATACTGTGTAACGATTTGTGAGATTTTTGGACAGAATCTGGAGGAGTAATATCAAAAAATGTGTTTTACAAAAGTCGGCCTCCTGGTGGCGCTATAAAAGGCAGATGCGGAAAATGCAGGTCAAAGGTTTGTCCTTGTCCTCTAGGGAGTGTGCATGCAACATTTCACGCAGATCGGTGCAGTTTTAGGTAAAAAATGTGAAAAGCTGCCTCATGGTGGCGCTATAACAGGCCGTTCTGGAAAATGTGGGGCAGAGGTTCATCGTTGGCATCCAGGGAGTGTGTGTGCAAAGTTTGGCATCGACCGGGTTAACGGTGCCGGAGATTAAAAAATGTGAAAAGCTGCCTCATGGTGGCGCTATAACAGGCCGTTCTGGAAAATGTGGGGCAGAGGTTCATCGTTGGCATCCAGGGAGTGTGTGTGCAAAGTTTGGCATCGACCGGGTTAACGGTGCCGGAGATTAGCTGGTAACGGACGGACGGAAGGAAGGACGGACGGACACACACACACACACACACACACACACGGACGGAGTGCAAAACATACTCTCTCCCACACACACACACACACACACACGGACGGAGTGCAAAACATACTCCCTCCCCATGCCTTCGGCCTGGTGGAGACAATAATGCCACAAAGTCAATGCCCAGGGGAATTAACAAATTATCTATACTATACAATATAACTCAAATGTCTCAACAGTCCTTTCCAACTGTCTAGTTAAAATGCTACTGCAGTTCACAATTCAGTTGCAATGTTTTCAACCCCCCTCCCCCATTCTTTTTTTGCATTTGTTACGGCCAGAAATGCAGGGGTGGGTCGTTCTTCATCTGCCCTTGTTTAAATTCATATTCAACATTTGTGTAGTGAACCATAGCACTATTATGTGATGCACAATCGCTTGATTGGTTCAGGTGAATGCTTTTGTTCTGAGGACAGAGAACACAGGCAGAGTTAAGGATGCAGACTGCGTGGGTTTAATGCACACATTCTCTCACAGAAGCTCTCTCCATTGAATGCTACCAATTAAGACCGTTCATATCATTCTAAATTAATTGACAAACTAAGGAAGCCTTGACCAATGTGTAGAATGTGTACAATAAAAGGTATCAATAATAAAGGTGAAAAAATGTGATCACAGGTGATCAAAAAAGTAAATCAAAGAACTTTGGGCAGGATTTCTTGTGTCACCAACAGTGCACTAAAGAAACATGCAATGCCATTTTGATTATGCTTGCACCTCTCAGCTCTCCAACATCTAAAATATGTAGGCCTATCAGTAACTTAGACTGCAGAGAAACATTCATAAACAGGCCTATTACTTAAATTTGGAAAAATGTTAAGCCTGTGTATATAAAATAGGGAAGATTACAGTAAGAGTACATATTGCTAATAGTCATTGCAATCCATAAAAGCAATCCAACACTCACACAAAAATAATGTATTCCTACTCACAAATAATTTGAATAGTGTTATCATTGTCATTTGTCCTTTTTTCCTCCAAACGTGTTTGTGGATAATCCACCAGGGAATCAGCTACCTTCCCCACTTTTTTCAAAAGCACCTCTAATCTGATTAGTGTGTTGCTACGCCATCATCAGTTCTGACAGAGGTGACTGTGTTGAAGCTGCAGGTGTGTGCATCTGTTGTCTGACCCGGGCAACCAGCAGAGCCCACCATATGGACAGCTGACCCCCGATCTCTCCAGCTCTCACACCTTCCTGTAGCAAGACTCACCATACTAAGTGGCAAAACACTGAAGCCCGATTTATAATTTGTCTTCGCCAGGCCGGGAAGGAAAGACCATGTTTTCGCCCCTGTGAGTGAGTGAGTGAGTGAGTGAGTGAGTGAGTGAGTGAGCCCCTGTGAGTGAGTGAGTGAGTGAGTGAGTGAGTGAGTGAGTGAGTGAGTGAGCCCCTGTGAGTAAGCGAGTGAGTGAGTGAGTGAGTGAGTGAGTGAGTGAGTGAGTGATTATAGATTATAATATAATTGATTAACACCCCCTAGAATACTAATACCCCCGATTGTCCATCCTGTCATTCGGTTGTTATCCATCCATTATTCGGTGTATAGTTAATCTGTACAGCTACTTCTCTGCCTGTCACTGCAACTTTTATAGTCCACGCTTTGAACAAGGGCAGGCCCGGCACATGTCTACTCTCTGAGCGTCTGTTAAAGTGATTAGTGCTGGAGTCGTGCAGGCCACCCTCATCAGTGACAGGTTGAAGTCATTCGAGAGACTTGTAGCATACTGTCTGCCATCTGAGTAGGTGGTGTCAAGTTTCTGCCATGGATTTCCTCTTGTTTCCCAAGGGACACTGATGCCACCGTATTGTTACAGTAGGCTACTTGCTTTCGATTTTGCTGCTAAAAGTATTTGTTCACATTCTGTTGTTATTTGGCAACAAGTATAATTAAATAGATGTATTACAATTCCGTCCTAGCAAAGTATTGTATCAATGTGTGAAAGAGAAATGACAAAAGGCAAAGTTCAGGAGAGAGAAATAGAGAGAGAGAGAGCAGTAGAGAGAAAATGACAGACAGCCAGAGAGAAAGCGAAAGACATTGCCTTGGCTGAGCAGTTGTCTCACATGAAGAGCTGCATGCTGTGACCATATGCTAGTCCAGGTGGACTCGGTATCCAGGCAACTGTATCAAAGCAGTGGGGGCACTCGCTACCGAATCCAGAGGACTTTTCAAATGAAGGAGTCAGGGAGAACAATAGCGCTATCATCTGTCGTCAAGTAAGATCACCTGGCCAGACCTTGCTGAACAGGGTTCTCTGTCCAACAAATCCACAGGGAACCCATTCAGCCTCCCCTCTGGCCTCAGGAAGGACACTAGTACAAAACTGGAGGAGACACCGGTTTAAATTTTGTATTTGGCAAGGATGTAGCTTTATATGCACATGCAGAAATACTGACCAGGTGCTAAATACAAATGTGAGGAGATAATGAAATAGAAATCTGCACAGTGGATCAATGCTCCCTGATTGGTTTAATCATCAATGTTCCATCCTCAGCTGGTCCTCATCATTCACACATATGCTGGGAAGATGACTACAGATGCATTAGTCCAATGCGTAGGGTTTTCTTTTTAAATTCTATTTTTCATCTCACTTCCTTGCTTTCTTGTACTACTCTCTGACAAGTGAGTAGGTCATAACAATTAAAAACTGATCACAGCTCGCGATTTAATGACATAATGGTGAAACTTTGCAATTAATTCAAACATCTTATTTGGTCATTTGTTGCACCTTGCCCTCATCTCCTCATCATCGTTCAACCCAACCCATCTCCCCATCCATCAATCTCACAGAGGCCATTATACCATTTTACCACAATATTAATAATAATGGGTAATAATAATAATAATAATCATAATAATCATAATAATTGTATAATGAATAATAATTGTGCAAAAACCAAGTAAAAAGCATTGACGAATCCCTCTTCTGTCAATGAATAGAGTGTGTTTCAGCCTGAGTAATCTCATACTGGGCTGCTACAGTATGTTGCTCTGGCTTCAGAGCAGGTAAAGTCTCCCATGTTCAGGAGGACACATGGGAACATTCCTGTAACCAATCACACAGCCTCACTCCACCTGCTTCTCATTGGTACTGAGCATCATTACATATCATTACTTTATCCCTAACCTACTGTCTTTCCTTTCACTTGCTGGAGCGTGTGCTTTGATGTCATTATGTGTATTAAGTAGTTCTATTAACCACTTAAACTTAAACTGTACATGTACAGTAGGTGGACCCCTGGGTGTAGGCTACTTAATTGGTCCATTACTTTTCCCCTTCCCCAAGTTACTAAATATGTTGAAAATAGCCGGCCTACAAACTCACAACACCTTGCGTTGCTTGATACATGTTGTGAGATTGTAAATCTGCTCAATTGTCACCTAATGTTCCCAGGCTATATACTGTATTATGACATTCCCATGACAATAGGGTTCATGTGGTTGAGAGTTAAGCGTCACAGACTTTCTATCATAACAAGGAAAGCATATCATCATCCAGTTCACTTCAACACACACACACACACACACACACACACACACACACACACACACACACACACACACACACACACACACACACACACACACACACACACACACACACACACACACACACACACACACACACACACACACACACACACACAAAGTCTTTGCGGTCAACACAGATCTTCAAGTTGATCCAGAAAGGCCTTTAGGGTTGTGTCTCCTGAGCTTATAGTCTACCGTACATCCAAAAGGGTGTCTCTTTAACCCTTTAACACTCCCCGCAAAGCCTACTTTGCTTACTCAATAGCAAAGGTAAACCTTCATCCGTGCTCTATGCCAAACTGTTAAACAGGACAGAAACAGTTATAATAATAGAGGGATACACATCGTCTGTGATGATCTTATATTTTCACTTTCCCTAGATTACATTCAATAGACCAGATCAGAATGTTTGTAAACAAACGTGTAGAACAGTATATCCGGGTAGCATGTCGATGGATTTACACAATATAACCTAAAGTGTCTATAACATTAGCTACTGTATGTCTAGTGGATATTTAGAACAAAATAATGTATTTCTAATACTAAATGGCACTCTCATAAATGTCCTGTTCTTCCCGGAGTAAGGTAAATAAATAATACTGCTTCAACATGGTGCTGCAAGTGTTATCTATCCAGATTGGTTGTGGTGATGATTTGAGCATTATAACCAGTAAGACGCCCTGAGGGTGGGAAGCGTGCATGCATCCGCATGGGTGACGGCAGACTGCTGGGCGAGTGTTGGCGCTTTGGCATGGGGGGTCAGATCAACATATGGAATGAATTCTGTACTGGCCATATATGGAGCGTGTCTTGAGTGTACAGGGTTTGATGAGGTCAGATCAACATATGGAATGTCAGAACAGGTCAGCTCCATATATGGAGATCTAAGGGTGTCAGTGGGGGCAGTGTCTTGAGTGTACAGGGTTTGATGAGGGTCCAGATAGAGCCGGACCTTAATTTTCAGGCCTGTTGAGAACTCGGCTGATGGGCGTGGCTGCACTAATAACTTTGGGGCGGGCCCGTCTAGAGTTTGAATGGACAGGTATCAGTCAAAAGGGAGACATCGAAGAGGAAGAATGGATGAGGAAGGATCAACATATGGAATCTCAGAACAGGTCAGCACCAAATATGGAGATCTAAGGGTTTGAGGTCAATTGTAGAGTTGCTGGCTAATATTGATGACATCAGGGATCTCCATATATGGGCATTCCCATATATGGGCTGAATATTGATGACATCAGGGATCTCCAGATCACGAGGCATGATCATATATGGAGGCGTGGGGTGGTTGACGGACGGACGGACGGACTGACTGACTGACTGACTGATTGACGGGAAATGCACGTTTTCATAGTAAATGCGACCTGTGGTCGCAACAATATTTTTACAATATCAAGTACGTCTAGCATTCATATTCAATCAGCATGTTCCAGAAGAGCATGTTAACCTGCAGCTGAAGTGCTTTTTGTTGTTATAATTTTTTATTCGGAAGTTGTGTCTTGACCTCCACAGTAAATGGAAATTATAATTCAGCAGTGCAGGGCTTTATGTAGCATGCCATAATGGCATATTCATGGCAATATAGAATTGGTTCTCATAGGGGCTGTTTAGCAGAAGATGGGAAGAATAAAATGGGCCTAATTGTGCTGATGAGATAAACAAAGTACCCAACAAGCACAATTTTACTTTGGCAGCCAGTTGTTTAGGGAACCAATTTTCCATAAAGGCATATACAAAGCAATTCGCCCCCAAAGTAAGGAACACGTTGAATGCTAAGCATGTCTGAGTCAACCGTGCCCTCAACATATATATTCAGCCAAACTCTCTATCAGCGACCCCATTAAATGCTTTATATAATAATCATATTAGTCTGGCTGGTTTTATTTAACCAAATCCATCTGACTCTATATGGCAGACAGCTCCCTTGTTAATGCCGTGTGTAAACTAGAGGATGAAGGATCGACATTGAGAATTTTGGAGCATTTTTGGGTCCTCTGGATCACAGCCCAGACAGCAGGCATGCCAAGTTCTGAGTGCTATAGCTCTCAGATCTGGACAGCCAAACCTAAAACCTCTGCCTTGGTTCGGCCTCCATGCGTTGGTATAATGCACGCATACCACAGAGATTTAGTATTTAGTAAGTATGCAAGGAAAAAATGAAATCATAATTAGAGACTGCATACTTGATCTTTATGGGTGCTTGTTAACGGCTTATGTTTCTCAGCCAAATAATGCAATATCACACATACACTTCCATACAGTACAATGCTACTTATGTGACTGTGTTAAGGAAGGGATTAGAGAGATTTCTTTTTTATGCTGGTTTAAATCTTTTAGACTAATGATAATTGCAGTAGACTGTAGTGTGCAAAATGCAATAAATGCAGAGTATTTTATATGCACTATGAAAGACATAAATGCCTTATATTTAGTGATCCCTGGTGTACCTAACTACCTATACCATTAATGTGTCCTGGACTGTGATCCCTGGTGTACCTATACCATTAATGTGTCCTGGACTGTGATCCCTGGTGTACCTATACCATTAATGTTTCTTATATGTAGTGATCCCTGATGTACCTATATAATATATACCATTAATGTGTCCTGGACCGTTTGTTGGAAATGGAGGAAATGTTCATATGCTGATCAGGACGTACTGTGGCTACAAGCAAAGACTTTAACGCTACAAGATTAAAACTAGCTACAAGTAAACACAATGCTTAAAGAGGGAGTGCCACAATGTTTGTATTTTTCCAGTTTTTCATATGTCTATGAGGTGACAGTACTTCATTAGACACCCTGGAGTCGTTTTTATGTGCAATGGTGTATTAACTTTGTATTTAGGGTTTCTTCCTGGAGGCTGAACCCTTGACAGTCAAACGGGCCAATGAAATAAACAGTAATATAGTGACATCACATTATCAGCCCCTCCCCTAACATCTCCCCCTTTATCATACTACTACAGCTGTGGGTGCGGCTTCAGTTCAGGTGGATCACCACCCACCAAGCAAACCAGGCATACTTAATGAACTGGTGGGCATGCCTACATAAAAACAACATTTTAACAAATACTGTAAACTTTTTTGAAAAAATTATACCTCCTTATATAACAATAAGACCTGATGATCATGTTTTAGGGTGGAAAAAAATCACGGCACTCCATCTTTAATAATGTTGTAATGATATTACAACATTATTGTAATATCAATGATATTTCCTGAGTAATACAGAAGATTAATCTCATTATACTAAGCATTCATTTTACATAATATTTAAATGTAATCCACTGTAGTTAAATAATAGGTTGACAATTTGGATATATGCACATTAATACCATTTGTAAAACGGGTCATTGTGTAACAGCTCTGTGATGACAGAGCATTAAAATAAAGATAAATGTGGCTGTTGCTATGCAGACATCTCATTGAGATGAATCCTCTTGTATGTGCAAACATACAGTACCTGGTAATAATAAAAATCAATCTGATTGATACAGTTCACCAGATATACATCCCATACAAGACTTCATCGTCAAACAATGCAAACATAAAAAATAAAATAGTAACCGTTCAGTGCTACAGCATGGTTACAACGCCGTGCTCTAAAGTCTAAACTGTAAAATAAACACTGAATCAGTGCAAACCCTGCCGCCCACTGATGGTGAATGTTCCCTGACACCTACTCAATACAACAAGGCCTGGGTCCAGAGCTGCAATCTGTCTCTAATCTTCCACAGTCAGGCGCTGGCTAATAGAAAGGAAAGGAAGTCAGTGTAGGCAGCTGTGTCAGCCACGGAGGCTCACATACTAACGCCCTGAGTCTGCTGCTCTTCTGCATGGAACGCATTTCTGAGATGAAATGGACGAAGATCTAAATGTGGATGGTGCACACCGCGCCAGGCCCCGGGATAATGAGCCACAGGTGGAGCTTGAATTCCCCCGTGCTGCAACCCACAGCTCCAGCTGAGGCCTGAGTGCTTCCACAGGCAGTCAGCTAGAATACTTTTCCATTCAATTGAGCTGCTGCTGCTGCTGCCGTTGACTCTGCTTCTAAACATCCCAAGATGCAACAACGTCTCTTTGTATGTTAGAGAGGACTCAATACATAGCGGGTCTGTTGTGGCTATAGTGTCTTTCTTTCTTTTTTAACCACATGTTGTCTTTATGCCCCTATTATCCTTTGGCTGCTTTGTTCTGCATGAATGCATAATAAATAATCTTCGCAGAGCAGGTATGGAATAAAAGAGTTGGTTCGCTGTGTTTTGACAAGGGAGCAAGGGCATCTGTGTCATGTTGGATGTGGTTAGATGTTAATTTGGGAGAGGTGAGAGAGGGCTGGCACCTTTAACTCCATAGGGCACAGGGTTGAACACCTCCCCGCACCGGCAGGGTCACCGTGCGCCAGAGAGAAGCCTGAGACGCCCAAGGGAGGCAGGGGGAAGGGAGCCTATGGGAGAGGGAGAGAGAGAGAGAGAGAGAGAGAGAGAGAGAGAGAGAGAGAGAGAGAGAGAGAGAGAGAGAGAGAGAGAGAGAGAGAGAGAGAGAGAGCGAGAGCGAGAGCGAGAGAGAGAGAGAGAGAGAGAGAGAGAGAGAGCGAGAGAGAGAGAGAGAGAGAGAGAGCGAGAGAGAGAGAGAGAGAGAGGGAGAGGGAGCGGGAGAGGGAGGGAGAGAGAGAGGGATATAGCAGACACACAGAGGGAGACCAGACAAGAAAAGCACTGACCACAGGCTATGGGCGCTTGAACCTTGTGGTAAACCTGGGAAATGAGGTTGCCATCCCTCTCAATTTTCCCTTCAGCGAAAACCCACAGCTCATATGGTTGAGATTGATCCTGGATCAAAGAGAATAGCCAATTAGACATGGTCACTGATTTCATCTCTAATCTCCTACAGATTGCTCAGAAATGCTGCAGACAGAGGAAACACTAAGTGATGTGTCATCTGCAGGTGCAATTTTAAAGTGCTACACATGTATATTGTTCCACTATTTTGCCTCAGCTGAGATTGCATTGAGATTTCATTTGAGTCTTAATTATAATGTGAATTATTGGCATCACAAGGCCTCACCATTTAAAACTACTTAGACATTAGAGGGTGTAATTTCGGAGTCATTTGGAGTCATTTGAACCAAAATAAGTCTATCCTTTCACTCTGGTTATCCCCCTAGGACACCAAAGAACTTTGAACTCTTGTAGACCTCCAGTGTGTCAGTGTTAGTTCATGACAGGGAAACACTATATGGGTGTTTCAGTCCATTGATACACTCAGAGGGTTCCTGGGTTCAGTTCACTGTGTTCTAAAGAAGTCACCATTAAAGAGATAATGGATGAGGCACTGGCTGACTTATTGTCTTCTTATCAGAGCCTTTCAGAATCCTGACAACAATGATACCACGTGGAAATTAATTAGTATTGATATAAATTGTAGAAGAGTAAATTGCAATGTTTTTACAATATGCATTCATCTAGCTAATGAAGTATTTAAATTACAGTAATGTATTTTCTTTAAATATTAAAAAATGAAGAAACAAACAAACAGATTTGTACAACTGTACATGTGCAACATAAAAAAACAAATGTGATATAAATTGAAGGTTTGGTACTTCTCATTCCTTCATCTCATCATTGCTCATATAGCAATCTTTTAACTCAGTGTAACGTTTCATTGTCTCGCCTTTGGTTCTGGTAAACAGAGCAGTATGCATGTAGATTATGGGGTTGCCCTCTGGAACATTCCATGTTCCCACAAGCATGAAGCATACTTAGGATATCAAAAACTGAAATTAGAGGCGTCTTTCTTGGAGCTCTGGTGAATCTAATACAGATATATGTAGACCACATGACGTATGTAATCATTTAGGGTTAGATGCTGGATGAAATTACCATGCAAAGGGGATAGGGACATAAGTTCATTATAAGGAACTTATGTGCAATGAAAAAAAAGAAGAAGCAAGGACATGCACATGCTTGATGGAAAGAGACAATTCGCTTTTGTTATTTACTACTACACTGAAACAGCGCTCGACTCAAACGCTCCATGTTATAATCTAAACCTCTAATATTAAAGTCTGTTGAGAGGTTTGTTTTATTCGATGCACTGATAGTTAGTAGCATCGTGCACCGTCACCACACAGCTGTAAACATGGAAAAATAGAATGGCAAATTGCTTTCTCCTGAAGCTCAGCGAATAGCTTGTCTCATGCTCTTGAAGATATATATTTTTTCATGTACTGCATGGTCGCTCACGACAGACCCACAGAGGACAATACTACGCTGACATGCTCACTGGGTCAGAACAAAAAAAGGACTATGTCAAGTATTTAGTTTCGAACATCAGAGCACATATCTCACAAAACAAGACCCCCGGCCCGCTTCTGCTCGTCCTCTGTGTCTCCCCCCCCCCCCCCCTTGTCTTGAGGAAAGGAGCTCTTGTAACCCAACAGACAGACACTGATCCCAGAGCACAGCATCTGCTGACAAGCCAGCCTCCTATTCAGCCTTGGCTGGAAGCATGGGCTGCCGAGAAACCAGATCCAGCTTGGCAGAGACTCAACCATTGCTTCCTGCCCCATCCGGGCCCACACAGCTAAGTACTCTTAATTAAAGAGGTTAACTTGTCTAAGATGTGACCAAGAGAAGAAGAAGAAGAAAAAAATAAAAAAGTAGAAAAAGAAAACCTAACAATCACATCAGTGTTTTCTCCTTCTCCGACAAGAGAGGTCTCCTCCCTGATGTGGTTTGATGTGAGCGGTGATACTTGAAAGTTATATTAAAGGAACAAAATGCAGGAACAGAACCTCTTTAAATGGCTCTTAATACAGGCCAACTTGGTCTAGACAGACGGGTGAGAAAAGGCCAGGAGATGAGAGGAGAGGCCATGTTTGTGATGTGCACTTGGACAGCTCCTCGCTCTCTCTCCCCGCCGCACTGGGAGCCCGGAGAAAATGTAACCAGAGAGGCGCAATTTTATTATTCTTTTTGGTCGGCTGTCAGCATACATATTAATGAAGAGTACAGGTCATTGCCGGAGACATCTGCATTGGCCTGTGGGGCCGCCTGCTAAACGCCAGAGAAATTAGAAATGTAAATTTATACTCGGAGACACAATATGAGAGATTCCTCTCTGTTGTTTTAGGCTTCAGATCCACATGAGCTTCCATTCTCCGGAGGCAGCCCTGCAGAACGGGATATTCATTGCAGATCGGCCAGATTGCAAATGACAAACCGTGTACAACAGGACCGTTGTAACTGTACAGTAAAACTCTTGAAGCTCATTTGGGTTCATTTGGGATTGAATATTGCCTCGCTGCTTTGCATGTTACTGTCAATTTACACAACAGCGATAAAAAAGCCTGAAAATCCTTTTTCATGTTGCTGCTTTGACAGCTTGTATACCAAGAGACATAGGAATAATATGTTAAATGAATATATGAATCAAATGTTTTAACCTATGAAAATGGCACTTAAACTGAGAAGACAATTTTGCTTCTCAGCAAAAATGTCATTTCCCACACCATTAATCATCTATCGTCAATGAATATTTATAGATTATGAAGTAATGCATAGCAATGTTTGTGAATAATTATTGCACCTTATTGACATGTCTGAAATATAGCTACTGTATATTTCTGCATAATTGTATTATCTATCAATACAGGAGCTTTAGATGTCAGGTTTGTGTCTTTAAGCAATGCAATAACAAACCCTGCACTTATGGAACGTGATAGAGACAACCCTCGTCTAAGTGTCTATTGAGAGCTTTCCTATAAAGTCTGAGCGTTCCCTCATCAATACAAATGATGCTGTTTTTTTCTTCTTTTTTTTTTTTTTTTTTACCTCGCACTAGGTATTGATCAAGGAAGCTCATGTATCTAGCTATCTACTTTAATGGAGTCTCTATGGATTCAGACCCACACGACAGCAGCTCCAGCCGTCAAGTCCAACATATCAGATTTAGCAGACAAATTTTCATTAGCGCCGTCAAAACACATCTGGCTGCTGAGTGGGTCCTGAGGGGGCAAGGGGCACTCGACTGTGTTATCATTAGCTGTCAGGACACAGCTCAACTTTGGCTTCACGCTACAAGGCAGGGGCCAAAACATCCAGTGCAAAAACAGCTGCGAGTAATTTCCATTTCCATGCCGGGCCTGACTTTCTTCCGACAGACAGATAAATAAATAATTAAAAAAAAAATAATAATAACTGTAATCCAACAGAAGGTATTATCAAAAGGGCTCCTTAGGCAGAGCAATCATTTTGAGAGAGAACATATCTCAGTGAGGGACTGTAGATGCTGCTCAGTGACAGCAAAAACCAAACAAAAAATTACTTGTCTTTTAGTTCTGCTGGATCTCTAGTCCCTCCCTAACATTTTAGCCTAGTTTTTATTTGTTGACGACATTGTCAATTTAGTCTTACTTTCAGTGAAAAAAGGTAGTCGACGAACATTTTTCGTCTTAGTTTTAGACATAAATCAATATTGATGCTGCTCCATCACCATTGTTGCTCTCTATTGTTGTTCACCTTCCCTTTTCTTTCCTGTTCTCAGCCCATTGAGATCAATGTCCAGTGGAGATGGTAATCGCCACGACAACGTGCTGCAGAACAGCTCATTAGTGTACATGCATAGCTCACCCCAGGATTCCTGTCTGGAATTTAACGGAAGCACATTAGTCTTAGCTGCCGCATGATAAAGCGCCACCATTGATCCAGTTGCAGAGAGAGGCTGGGACGTATCGCTTGAAGCAATAGGTACGGCGACTGAACCAACAATGGATGGACCACCCCATGCCCTCGCTTCCCCCCCACCACCCTTTTTTACCCTGTTATTCTCTCCAGTCACATAATAAGCTATGATTGCCGTTCAATCTTTGTCTCGTTCGAAGACAGCCCATTTGAGGTGCACAGGCCCTGGATTGAGTCTGCATGTAAAAACTCATTACTGGGAGGTGATGGATGGAGCCTTTTCTCCATATCCCACATCTGTAATCAACAATCAATGGGGAAGCATGTGCAGCACAAATCATCCCATGCGTGCGTTGCCGTTCTTGCATCAATATTCAGCAAGAAGGGTCTTGTTTTCAAGTCTCAGGGTCAATACTAATGGAACAGTGCATGTGTGTGCTGGGAGAACCTCCATGATGTATGTATAGTACACACTTTACTTGTTGAGAACGTGTTGCTGGATGCATAATTGAAGAGCATGTCCTTGAATTCTGCTTTCATGCATCATGTACAACATTCAAATGGCCTCTCTTTTTACATTGAAGATTTACGTTTTCTTTACAACATTAAAGGTACTAGAGCAGGTGCGCTGGTGCCCATTGGGCACTGGCCTACTTGGAACGATGCAAGTTGGAAATGCATGCGCCACCCAGTTATTATGTCTATGTCCCTTTTATGCCCATATATGGAGTTCTTTGTCAGGCTTGCCCAAATATGGAGTCTATGCAGATGTCAGAACACCATTGTGATGTCAGAACAGGCCAGCTCCATATATGGAGATCTAGGGGTGATCAGGTGTGATCAATTGGTATTGGGCCCTATCCAGAGCCTGGGCAGAGGATTTTGTGCTTGTTCTGGACAACAGTGTATCCCACCGACTCAAGGCTGGGCACTGCACTCCCTGTGGTGGTGTGGAATGCATGTGTCAAATTTGAAGTCGGTGGGGCAAACGGTTCTCGAGTTACGTGGATTATAGACGTACGTACATACACGTACAGAGACTTGGTGCATTTACAGATAGATAATGACATTATTTTAGCAACATTTAAAGTCTTTGTCATGGTCCTTCAAAGTGTATTAAATGGTTTTAACAGAAAAATCCACTCCAGTATGCCATGCCAGGTGTTTTTCTCTCTGGTTCTAAAGCTCTTCAGATGCAATGGAAAGACGCCTTATTTTAGATAGCAGATGGTACTTTGCCTGTCAATCATCGCCCCTGCTCCGCCCCCCAGGGGCTGAAGCATAGGAGAGGGGCAGGGAGGAGAGGGGGCGGGATTTGTGGACCGTTACATCACTGTCCACAGGCAAGTCAGAGCACTTGTTTGACACCAGACCTTTAAAAGGACCACTTCACCCATTTTTCATATAATTGGTCCTCACTAATCATGCTCTTCATAAGATGGGTCGGTTTTAGAGGAGGGCTGTGCACAGTTCAGAAACCTGCCTACCAGTGAAATAATCAGTATAGGCAGGTTTGGTCATTTCAAATAGGGAAAAAAACATGTTTTTATGCAAGAATAGATTTTATTTTAGAATGCTAAATTAAACTATATGTTGTAGTTTACATTAGTGTGGAATCCCCATTGATGATGTCACTGGTAAGCAAGTTTTTCAACTGTCCATAGCCCACCAATGAGACACAGTGATGGGTTTTTGCCTTTTATACATACATACTGTATGAGTGCTGTGCTTGAAGAGTTAACATGTTGGGAGTAGATACAACACTGTTTTCTGTGTATATCTTGCTGAAAGTGTTGCCTATATGACACTAATTGTTCCCAAATGACTCCTCACATTGCAGTTACTTACTGTAGGAGTTGCAAATTCAAGATGCAGATTGTGCATGCACGTGTCGTTACTACTTTAAAAGACCCAATGTCCTTTTCATTTCTGATGACTAAGTATGGCAGGGAATTGCTTCTATCCCCCACAATGAATTTTTAAGGCAATGCAATAATAGGGGGTGACAATTAAGGGATGGATGCCAAAGACTGTTTCCCCATCTCATATCTGACTGGAGCCCCTGTGCCAGTTTCCCTGTGGCAGTTTGGAAAGGAACAAAGGTACCATAGCCACTCAATTAGTTTAAGGCTACATACTGATCTCAATAATGTGTTTATTATAGTGCAGATGTGATACATATATGGTATTATACTATGCATACAGTATACTGTAGTTATGTATAATATTCTTGTATTAAAAGCCATTCAAACATAATCTGTGCATTATGTGAATCACCAAAATGTTGCATATGTTGCAAGATAATGTATCAAGAATAGTGTATACAACATTTTTGGGATGCATGTATGGAATTTGTGTTTTGTTTATATTTTAATATTTCATATGTTATGGTGGGTATGTTGTCACAAACTAGGGGTATAAAATGGGATGGAATTTGGTTAATGTAACTTGTGAAGAGAAGGGCTATATTCTGGAATGGGATATATGTGTCACTTTGAATGAGAAAGTCTTTCATTTCCCTCAACAAAAGTGGGCACACATTGAGTTACTCAGCAACTGAGATCATTGTGGTTGAATCCCAGGTGTGGGTGTTTATGTGTATGTGTAAACTTTCCTCATCTCCTATAGGGTTGCTATTGTACATAACATTTAGTCAATACATTTTAATAATAAAGACTCTGAGAACAAAACATATTGCTTATACTTATACAACTCTGAGTTGCATTTTCCATGGTGGAGTAGCTGCAGAGATTCAAAATGGATAATAAAATAATTATTAATATTTTATGGTTGGAAAACCATTCATGTTTGATTGATCACTTATCATTGTAAAGAGTTGTTAAAGGATATTGTACAAGAACGTACAGTTAGACTTAAATTGAACGGAAGTCCGGCCATAATAATGATGCCATTTTGTCTTAATCAAGACTACCTGCAGTAATTCAAGTCAGACTAAACAATGAAACGCTTTGGATATACAAACCTCACGCTCTCTTGAAGCCCAAACAGGGTGATTCTGTTTATGGTGCTGATAAAGTTTACTGTTTAGAGAACAAGGGGATAACATAAACACAAGCTGACATATTACAACACATAGCATGTGGACTACAGTCTATAGATTCTAGCAGGGTATTGTGTTTGCTGTTGTTATTGTTAAAAAATATATATATGATGGACAACTGGTTCTGAATCACTATCATCTGGATCTGGTCACTTACATATAATGTTAGCATTTCTAGGACAGGGAAATTTCAACACACAGATAGACAGGGTTGATTAATGCAGGCCTTGATTGAAGATGTTGCTGCAACTACCATGTGGATGATTTTGTGATTAAATATGGCACGTCAGATGAAAGTGTTGTCATCACACCAGGCAGCCTTGGCTCTGTAAAGACAGTACTGTTTAAAGAGATAGTTCACCCCCATTTTTTTCCTATCAATTACTCAACCTAAATCAAACTCAATGTTTAATTTAAGTAAACATAACAGGAGCTTAACGAGAGCAAATCTATAATTAAAGTGATCCCTTATAAGCAGGACCGTATTACTCCTCCTATTTACTTTGATTATTAAAATATTGGAATATTGGATCAGAGATGAGAAAAGCAAAACCATCTCCCCGAAATATAATATATATTTTGGTGAACTATCCCTTTAAGCTGTTTTGTTATTTTATCTAATAGAGTGCAGTGGTGGAGGAAGTACTCACATGCATAAAAGTGTCAATACGCAATGTGGAAATGGTATTAAAAATTGTAAAAGTACAAAAGTATGGGCATGAACAGGTATAGTAAAAGTACCGTAGTCATTATGCACAGCCTTAGTATATAGGGCTGAAGTGGTTAATGTATGTTTTACAAAGTAACTAGTAACTCAATTTCACAAATAATTGTAGTGGAGTAAAAGCACAACACGCCTCTGAGATGTAGTGGAGTAGAAGTAAAAGTATTGAAAATTGGAAAAACTTGTACATGTACTTAGTTACTTTCCTCCACTGTCTCTCTATATCTCACAGTGGTCCAATTTTCTACACAAGACCTATCCTCATAAGTCCTATCTCAATGAGAACATTTTATTTTTTTTCATTTAAACTCTCTCTGTATTTCTTTATATTATTCAGAAGGACATCTGTTATGATACGGGACTCAGTATGCCAAGAATAACAAAATTATTCCAAACAGTCATGCTTATGTGTACTTTGTATCCCTAGAGTGTTCAACCGTTCTGCTGCAGGCTATGCTAATGTCACTGTGAAGTACTAAGAACACTCACGCACGCACGCAGATGTATGTCTTGAAATTTCACAACCGAAGGTGAAGGTAAATGCAACCAAGGTTAAGCTATAACAGATAAATATAGTACACAACATACAGTACTTGATATAGTACACCACAACATGGTATACGGTAGGTGCTTAACCCTATCCCAGATTACCACGTGATAACGCGTCAAGTGATTAATTAGGTGTCTCTGACTACGACGTGATTTTGCGTCTTTCTCGTTTTTTACTAATATGTTTATATTAATAAGGTCCACACCTCTGTATAGTAGAGTATTGAGCATAAATCTCAACTACATTTCCCAGAATTCCCGTGTCACGTGACACACGTGTACGTTTTGCCATTGGAAGCTGATCCAACCCCCCCAGTAAACAGTGGGAGCAGAGGGATTCTTCATACTTTTCTGTTTAATCTCACCCGAGCGATTTTCTAGCAGTAACAAAACAAAAAAAAGTTGAAAGCAGTAATATTTATTTGAGCAAGTTTTGTGGTAGTAGTATTGATCCATACGCGTCCCAGTCGCCTTCTCCAGTCCCAGCCCCACCAGCCCGGTATACACCGGGAAACCATTGAAGAAGACGATCAACCCGGAATGTTTTGAGGTAATCTTATTGTAGAAAATGCCCTTCTATAGTGATCAGAAATCATAAGATGATCGCTACAAATAGACGCTTGGATAATTACTACTACTAGTCAGATCATGACCCGAGAATGACTCACCACGAGGTGAGTCATTGTCGATCGGGTGCTGGCTAATAGCTGGGGGTGGTGTCGATCGGTTGGTCGGTTGGATGTGGAGGACAGAAAGAAGCAAAGCCAATTCTTGCCACGATAAATGTGCAGTACAATTATTTTATATTGTAGCGTGCCTTATAGGCGATCTGATCTGAATGTTCGCTCCTTTTATTTACTGTCTACAAAGACGGAGAACAAACATGCATCGTTTACTGAAGCAACGCGTGGTTATGATGACCCTGCTACAAGCGATCGGAGGGGGGACGGGGAGTGAAGCTAACAGTAGCGCATTTATATAATATCTGTATGACGTTTCATTGACGTATGAGCTTGCAAGCAGATCTACTCTATCTCCCTTGAGAAATCCTAACTATGAATATGCCCTACCCACTACAGCTGCTCAATGCAAAGTGGTTTCAGGTGTCAGCAAGTGGCTAATATGCATATTGGGCCATGATAGGTCCATGGGATTGGTGATGTCACACAGGAGCTCAGATTCTGAGGAAGTACAGAGAAGCTCCCCAACTGCAGTGGAAGAATGTGAAAAGGATGGTCTGGTCACGCTGGCTATCTGCACAACAATCTGTATAGTCAAAGTCATGTAGAAAAAGAAACATCTGAGAGGAGGGGGTATTCAACAGCTTGGAAGAAGCTGAAAAAGACATGTTAGAAATTGTTTTTCCTTCAGGCTATAATAGCCCTGAATATTGTGCAGTCAACTGTGTTCAATCTATAAATACTCAAACCAGAGCATGCAAGTTTTTTATTTTTTATTTTTCAAAGCACTTGCACATCTCCCACACTCATATTGTACTTTCTATACACTTGCACACTGCCACACTTTAAATTATTACACACTAGACACTATAGATACACTCTACTTGATTAATGTTTTTTACAATTGCTTATGTACTTTTAACTTTGTACTTGTTGTGACTGTAGGTCGCAGATTACTATGAAAACCTGCAAAATCCGTCCGTCGATCCGTCCGTCAGTCACGCCTCCATATATGGTTGTCAGTCCATCACACCTCGTGACATCACGCCTTGTGACACGTCACTCCACCATAATGTATATGGCGCCCCAAAGTTATTAGTCCAGCCGTGCCCGGCAGTCGGAAAAAACTAGAGTTCTCAACCGGCCCGAAAATTGAGGCCCAAACCTACCTGGGCCCTCATCAAACCCTGTACACTCAAGACATGCTCCATATATGGCCAGACCTAATCAAACCCTGTACACTCAAGACACTGCCACCCGCTGCCACCCTTAGATCTCCATATATGGAGCTGACCTTTTCTGACATTCCATATGTTGATCTGACCTCTTCAAATCCTGTACACTCAAGACACGCTCCATATATGGCCAGTACAGAATTCATTCCATATGTTGATCTGACCCCCCATCAGCCAAAGCGCCAGTGCTCGCCCAGCAGTCTGCCATCACCCAGGCGGATAAGGGCGAGGTCGCTTCTCGCCCTCGGGGCGTCTTACTGGTATTACCTTGTTTTTATTAGATCTTGTTTTGTTTAATGTAGTTAGCACAGTGTGTGTAGCTTATACAAATGAGTGACAAAAAAACCTTCTTGAATCCTGAATTTTGAAATAAGAGGATGAGTTTGTTTTCATTAACCAGAAATGCATTCTTTCACCAATCAGTGTGCAAAGTAATAAAACATGTCGTTCTGCGGTGGCCACAATTCCTTCATTATGTCTCTAATAATATGTGGGGAGGAATTTTCAAAGGGGAGTTCTGCCTGATGACTTGTTAGTTACTGGGTAACACCCCTCAGGATGCACAACAGGTGAGCTACAACACCATGCAGAGTTGTACTCAGTCTCCGGTAGAGTGAACAATTGGGTCCTTGTCAGAGTTAAAGTACTGGAATACAGGCGTTTAAAAATACCCATGTTTTTTACAAAAGTAAAATTCAAAGGGGATATTTTTTATGTCAATGTATTTCTGCATTAAAATGTAGACATTTTCCAAAAATGTTCAAAGAAAGATCAATAATAGCTGATCTACAAGGCAAGCTTCGTAGATCACTATTTGAAACATTTTTCCTTCCTGGAAACATAAATATTTGTCTTTGAAATGCAGCGAAGAGAAAGTCATGTATTATGTATCAGGTATTTAAAAAAAATACAAATACTTAAAAATGTACTCAAGAACAGGACTTGGGTACTTGAGGTAGCTCTGCTTGGACGCTTTGGGTGGGAGGCTTTTATATGCTCCAGAAAAGGTGTGCAGTTATCATCAGAGCCTGCAATATTTCTGTCGCCATCTGGAATGCTGCACCCTTTCCTGCCACCTCAGATCAGGCCCTACCACCACGATCACGCGATCATCGCCAACCCCAGCCCAGCTGCAGCAGCCACCAGCAGCAGCAGCAGCTGTAAACCAGACTTTTGAACGACTTTGAATGACTTGGGATAGGTTGAGCAGACTTACAGTGTAATAAAGATGATTGACAGCTTTCAGTGTTTTACTGCTTGCACGGGCTCTTTTATTGATGCAGCACTATCACACAGCCACGTCCTTGTAGCTCCCTCAAGTTCAAGGTTGTCTATAGTTTGAATTATCTCTTGTTTGTTTCCTCCAGCACAGCATTGGTGAGGACCCGACCAGCTTACGCCAAGACACATGCAGACTCTTTAACATACTCTACTTACAGTACTTTGTTGGCCCCCTCTTTTTTTCCCTCAATACCAAATATCTTTGCCGGGCGGAAATAGCCGATCTACAATCTCAAAAACATGATGCAACACATGTAGAACGCTTGTAGAACGCTTGTAGAACGGCGGCAATTTTTGCCGAATGTTCAGAATAGGGACACTGGTTCATGTGGTTAAAATTGTATGTGAATACAAATAAAAACACATTTGGTTTGAGGTTGGGCATTGGCATAAACCTTCACTGAATTCATCTCAACATGGCCTCACTTAAAGGAGCATTCAGTGATTTGGAAAAAAAAACGGTCCACCCGGTAACAAGATGTGCACATGCACACGCTCTACAGTGGGGGAAGTACAACAGACTAACAGCACATGCACCAAGGCCCGCCCCACTCGATCATGATTGGAGGAAGGCCCCTCTCATCCTGATTGGATGAAGGCTTTGCCACCCAAAGCCCAAACCGAAACTAGGGTTTTTTGACCCCAGGGGCTCACTGGGGACAGGGAGGAACTCCTTATATGGTCAGCACACTTTATAGTAGGGGGGATTATCCAAAAAATAATAAAAAATAAGTGATATTTGAATTAAGTGAAATCACTGAATATACCTTTAAACGTTACACATAAACGTCATACCTACAGTAGTTAAATAATCCAACCTGCATCGTGTGCATTGCTGCCAGTGACACTCTCACAGCTGTTTGTTCTGCAGTCCCCTCTCCTCCTCCAGTGTCTGTGACATGGACTTCATGACATGGACATCACAATGGACGTTCCAAGACCTGAAAAAGGCAATTGATTGTTCATGCATTGATTTGTTATTGACATTATTTAAAAATAATCAACAGTGAATTGGAAAATACAGGAAATAACTTAAATACTTGGTTAAATACTAATCAAAAAGGGATATATATATATATATATATATATATATATAATATATATATATATATATATATATATATATATAAATTAGTAGGTGAAAGTAAGGAGGAGGTCGCATGACCTTGGGTTCCAGTGAAACAGTTAGAAGAATGGCTGCTTAAAGGTATAATCAGTGATCCAAATGTAAACAAACCACTGGCAAATGATTTATAAAATAAAAGCTTGCAGTGGATGTTTTAATTATTTCTGTGATTAACCCTTGGTCAACTTTATTTATATTTATTTTGAGCCTGTAATAGGTTTGTTTAACTGGGTAATGTTTTTAAAAACGCTTGAGTAAAACAGATATTAAACATTCCATCCACAAATCAAGCTTTTTAATGGGTACTGTATGTTATTATGTTTCAAACAATCCCAGATTGAGCCTTTAACATATTATGTCCACTTTAATTTTATTTTTTCCAGATGTAATCATTCTAATCCAAGAGCAACGGTGCGTTGCCCTGTTTATCGGGTTCGGGGAGGCGAAAAGAACAACAAGTTGTCATCAAATTGTGGTCGGAACAACCTTGGTCGTAGTGCTCCCTAGACACCTTGGTGTTTGCCAAATCACAGCCACAGAAAGCCATTCTAAGAATAGTTTTTCAATGAGGATTGTGAGAGCAGGATCTCAGAAGGATGAGAAACATCGAGAAGATTGATGGCGTGAAAGGGGAAGGTAACTCCTGCACCTCCGTAGAGACTTGCATAAAGGGCTGTCTCACCCCTGGCCCAGATGCATGGGCTAAACGTTTACAAAGACTGGGTGTAGAGTATGTGCATTTATGTGCGTGTGTGCGTGCGTGCGTGCGTGCGTGCGTGCGTGCGTGCGTGCGTGCGTGCGTGCGTGCGTGCGTGCATGCGTGCGTGCGTGGGTGCGTGTGTGCAACAGCTTAAATTATCCCTCAAGCTTTCCAATCAAACACATATGCACACCCATGCACACAGGCAAACTCTCAACAATCTCAGCCTGTATTATTAATGAAATGCTCATAGTTACAGTACATCTTTCACTAAATAAACATTAATGTATTTTTAATGGCTTTGAAGAATACGCTGCAAAATACGTCTGCAATGTTAATTTAACTGTAGACATCTCAGAGTTAAAATTATCAATCAGGATTGTGCTGTGCTAACATCTCCCCAGTGCCAGTCCCCTCCCTGAAACACTGGTTATTATAACTCAAACAACATTTCCCCTCCCTGTAGCCAAGAGGCATCTTTCTTCTCCTGTCTATTATTTCAAATTTGCTTGATAAGAACTGCATAAAAGAAATGGCCCATACTGTACATAAATATGAATTTCAAAGAGAAATTGAAAAAGCCATAGCTGTCAATGCTATGATTAATCGAGCAACATTTTCTCCAATAAAGCTGAAATATGACCGTTGCCATATATATTCCTCATATTCCAGAAAGCGGGAACTTTATGTTCGCCATCATACTGTTATGCTGTTTCACAGTGATGAATAATGGGCCGAGAATAGCAGATCTACAAGATCGCAATGTGACATGTAAATCAGAAAGCCAAAATGTTTTTTATATTTGACAGATGCATGTGCACAGGGTGACAAACCAACAGCCTGTCTAATTGACTGTATGTGTTATAAGTACCAGTAAGAAGCGAGGTCGCGTGCATGCATCCGCCTGGGTGACAGCAGACTGCTGGGCGAGCGCTGGCACTTTGCCATGGGGGGTCAGATCCAGATATGGAATGGAATGGATTCTGTACTGGCCATATATAGAGTGTGTCTTGAGTTGTACAGGGTTTGATGAGGTCAGATCAACATATGGAATGTCAGAACAGGTCAGCTCCATAGAGCACCGAAGTCTGACGTCACTTTCAGTAGAGGGCACCAACACACAGGTTCATGTATTTGAGTGGTGTAAACCACTCCAACAACTGGCTTTGTTAGTTTACGTGTCCACGTGTTTGTTCGTACCACGTGTTGGTTGCTATGGTCACTCAGTTCACACGGGTGTGATTTCATTACGTCAGACATTACGTCAGACCACAGCTGATCAGGCTATATAATACCTTACACCACTCCGTTCACACGGGTGTGATTTTTTTATTTGCATTGAAATCCCCATGCGATTTTAGGTCGCTTCATATAAGAACTGTGTTTGAAAAATAAACCGACCACCCCGGCCTTTCTGTCAGGGGAGTGGCTGTGTGTCGTTAATGATGTCCATTCATATTTGATACAGCCAGTTTCTGGAGAAAAGGTAATTAATGTGGCCGCAAAAGCCTTGAAACTACATATGAAGGCAATGTCGCTGCTATATACGTCACGCCCAGCTGTCAACACATTGCGTTCCTGAGATTCCTGAGTTGACGTAAGCTCAGCTGGTGGTGACTCGACTCGTACTAACCACGAAACATTAAATATCAATACAATAAAAATAAAAATAAACGTAATTGACATTCAGTTTCTGTTGTGCGACGGACAGATGCAGCCACCCGCATACCCGGAAATGTAGTCTCTGGGTTGTTTGACTCGTTTCTAACGCTTATTTTGTTACTCTTTGGGTATATTTGTACATTTCCACCTTCAGTCGATGCTTCATATCCATATGAGTGAAAAGGCCGGGGTGATCGGTTTATTTTTCAAACACAGTTCTTATATGAGGCGATCTAAAATCCCCCTATGGAGATTACAATGCAAATAAAAAGTACATGAACCTGTGGACTGACGCCCTCTACTGACAGTAGAGGGCAGTGACGTCAGGACTTCGGTGCTCTATATGGAGAACTAAAGGTGGAAGCGGGGGCAGTGTCTTGAGTGTACAGGGTTGGATGAGGGCCCAGGTAGAGCCGGGCCTTTATTTTCGGGCTTGTTGAGAACTCTAGTTTTCGCCGACTGCCGGGCGCGACTGCACTAATAACTTTGGGGCAGGCCCGTCTAGAGTTTAAAATCAAAAGGGAGACATCGAAGAGGAAGAATGGATGGGGAAGGATCAACATATGGAATGTCAGAACAGGTCAGCTCCATATGGAGATCTAAGGGTTTGAGGTGAGATGGTAGAGTAGCTGGCCAATATTGATGAAATCAGGGATCTCCATATATGGGCTTAATATTGATGACATCACATGATGTCACGAGGCATGACCATATATGGGGCGTGACCAACCAACCCAACAACTGACGGGAAATGCATGATTTCATAGTTAACTGCAACCTGTGGTCGCAATAAAACAAAAAAGGTGGAATAGAATTAATTCATAAGATGTTATGCATTTAACCAATTAAAACCAGGAACTCAGCCATTTTAGGTTTTAGAGTAGGCTATTGATGGGTACTGTATATAAACACTGGGGGGAAAATGCTGGTGTAGGAGCTATACACACATTTAAATGGAGCATGTATTTAGCCAAATGCATCAGTTAGTTCTTTATTAGTAAAGATTCACACAATGTACTGTATGTCAGAGTGAGTGAAGAAAGATGAATGTTTCTATACCGGAATCAGTAATTCCATTGTTAAATTTGATCGTATTGTCCTTAATCTGAATGAATTGGACTAGATTTAAAACGGCATTTAAAATGGACCTATGGGGCTCCAGTAGAGAAGAGCAGAATATAGAGCGGTAAATGACCTGTCTCTTGGAAATTATGTCCACAGTAAAAGTGAGAACTTTTACTGTGTTCGGACTATAATCACTGGCACTCTATTCAATTTCATTCAATTATGGTTTATTGGCAAAGCGTCAAAACATAGTGTTGCAGCCAAATTAAATGTTGCCAATTTAAGAGAAACATTGGTGCTGAGGTGTTGAGTGCTCCCTACTATCTCTCTCTCTCTCTCTCTCTCTCTCTCTCTCTCTCTCTCTCTCTCTCTCTCTCTCTCTCTCTCTCTCTCTCTCTCTCTCTCTCTCTCTCTCTCTCTCTCTCTCAAATACATCAATTGAGCATTGATTATTTGGGTGCCTGAGCTGCCAGACTGCTACAGTAGACATACATGAAAAATGATCAAGTATAAAAAACAGTTATTTTTGCTTAAATGTAATTTTTCCTCAAATATAGAAACTTTAATCAAATAAAAGTTTATCAATTTTATATTTATAAGTTTCACTTGTTCATAAAATATCGCTCAAAAAACATTGGAAATAATCAGCGAGCTAGGATTCACCAAAATGAAATAATCAGCGGGCTAGGATTCTCCAAAATGAGGCATCAGACAAAAAAACTCTGCCATCAGTCGGGCCATAGTTTGTATGCACAGACTCAGTGTGTCATTCACTCACTCACCCAATCACTCAGTGTGCGTGCGTGCGTGCGTGCGTGCGTGCGTGCGTGCGTGCGTGCGTGCGTGCGTGCGTGCGTGCGTGCGTGCATGCGTTCCAGGTGTTCTGCAGCAGGTTTGATAAGAATCTCTGCCTACCCGTTCTCTAGATGATGGGCCCCTGAATCTGCCAACAGGAGAGAGGTTGACCCCAACCATCTCCTGACCTGGTGTCTTAATAGCTGAAATATTCATTACACACACACACACACACACACACACACACACACACACACACACACACACACACACACACACACACACACACACACACACACACACACACACACACACACACACACACACACACACACACACACACACACACAAAGAGAGATCAGAGAGAGAGAGAGAATTATTTAAAGGTAGAATAGAATAATTTGTCTTTTCAAATTCATAAATCTGGATAAGTATAACGGAAGGCTGAGCTTGATCTTCTTTCAGCACCATGTAAGTAGATTTTACTTTTAATCATGACGGGCTACTTGTGGAATGTATTCACCATGAGTCAAGAGTGGAGACCATTTTGAGCCTTGTTCATACGGTAACAGTTCCAACACTGCGGTTTCTACAGAAAACTAGAAATGAAATGGTTGCTTTCACCTCAGGATGGTTTCTTGTAAATCAGCACACAAAAAATTGCTTATTGTAATAGTTTTCTCACATGCGACTTTTTATCGAAATGTAAAGTAATGCCGGCAATTACAGCTTGGCTCGGAGTCTGCTTGGTAAATATCAGGCTAAAATCGCATTGTTCACCTACGTTTACACAGAGACGTAAACGTTGCTGTAGGCTACACATTTTATTGGCCACAATAGAATTCTATTACCATTTTTGCAGCTCAAAAAGACAATTGAAGCCATATTAGAGGGGGAGAGATGGAGGGAAAGGGAGACGTGTGTGTGTGTGTGTGTGTGTGTGTGTGTGTGTGTGTGTGTGTGTGTGTGTGTGTGTGTGTGTGTGTGTGTGTGTGTGTGCGCGTGCGTGCGTGCGTGCGTGCGTGCGTGCGTGCGTGCGTGCGTGCGTGCGTGCGTGCGTGCGTGCGTGCGTGCGTGTGTGTGTGTGTGTCTGGGCAGAGCCCATGGGCCTGGCTGTGATTAGAGCCTGCATGTTAAAATGGGAGGCAGCTGAGGGTAAACCTGGAGCTGGTTAGTGACTGCCGACGAATGGAGAGAGACCAGGAAGATTTTTATCAAACACATGTGAAGTGGTGGGGGGATGTCATTTATTTTCCCATGATGGCAGCACACACACACACACACACACAAGGAAAAGGAGAACCAATACATGTATGCAGTGCACACAGAGAAACACAATGTGATTGGGAAGTGATCAACAAATAAACGGGAAGTGAGGAAAGGGGAAAGCAATATGCATGGAATCAATACGAAATGAAGCCATGGGGAGACTGTACTGTAGCAAGAGGTCGTAAACGACAAAATGGGTAACGAAAAGCAAATGAAAACTCTTGAAAAATGCTCTCAGGGAATCTTCCCATTGTGGAGTTTAGCCAGCGGTGATATGTCATGGTTTCATTGCATCTCTAATCTGATAAGGCTTTATGGTTCCTCCTGCTATTAGCGTCATCTATTGTCATTTGAGGTGGCAGGATGGCAGCCCGTGGCAGTGCACTGACCTCCTGGAGAGCCCACATTCTCCCACAGACGATGGATGGAGTTGGGAGCCATGCCATTTATGACATAAGTGTCTATTTGGGATGTTCGGGGGCAGTGGAATGAGTGATTCACTGTTGCTCACATCATGGGAGGGCAGGGAGAGCTGATGTGGGTTAGGGTGTATGTCACGTTACTGTATGTCTCCCCCAAGAGGCAGGAGAGTTGTATGCCCTGTGTTTTTATTCTCATACTGTCTGTCAGCCTTCCCTAGCGTCTCAAACTAATAACGGACACCGAATGTGTGAAATTTATTCTTGTTTCCTTGAGATTTCCAGAACACAGCATATTTGGTTTTACAGGTAGAGGTTGGTATAGAGGTTGGGTTGAATTCTAAAATGTATTTTGCAAGAGTGCTTGCAGAAGAATTCCAAATATAAAAATGCACCAGCCATAGTTTTTTGGGAGAAATTTGACCCTTACATGTATGATTTATTGCCGGTCTTATTTTTTCCACGGTACAGTAATGCCATGAAATTTCTGCACAGATATATCTACCGACTCAATGTTTACCTATGACCTAAACCTTTTAGTCAATGATAAATCCCCCAAACTATGGAGGATAAAATCTCATGAGCTTATATAGTGAGATGGCTTTCGCTATTGTTGCTATGAAATGGGTATATCCTCTTGCGATATTTTCACGGTTAAACGAGCACCATGCCTACGAGTTTGGTCCCGTATGTTATTCCATTTTCCTCCCAGAAATTAATAAATGTTTAGATCATGTTTCTCTGTGGAATTTTGCACGGGGAGTCTGTCCCCCAGTCCACCTCTTCCTGCTCTGAATTAACTGGAAACATGTTTCCTCCACTGATAAGTATCGGAGAGGACAGGCCGCAAGATTACTTTGGATCTCCGAACCGCTTCTTTTTGCTTTTTTTTTTATATTATTTTTCATTCTGAGCCGGCAGATAAGCGAAGGTTGAACAAACAGGCCGGAGAGCCTGCTGCCGCCCCACTGTCGAGGGGAGGTCACATACTTCTGCTATTCCACAGAGGGGAGTCCCGCAGAAAAGAAAACTTTTTCTAATTAATTCGATACCACTTTACTTGATCACTTCGGAAAACATGTTTTCGGTTTCGACAGTTTGACATCGGACATAATATGTCTCCGTTTGGATAAGCAGCTAGGAGAAGCCCAGATGGATCCTGCGACGTCTGACTGATATAAAAGCAATGTAATTCTATATACCACTGATGGACGTCAAGGATCCATTAGAGCGATCACTGGCAAAATGGCATGCAGAATGCATTTAATAATGCTCTAAATGCTAAAAGCTTTGAACTTTTTTGCCCGGTCGACCGCAGTTAATGGACTTAATGAAATAATAAATGGCTGTGATTGGCCACTACAGAATACCTTTAAATTAAAGTCAAATTGAAAACAGTAAGCCAATTTGAAAACTCAGAGCATGCCGTACATTTTCTTTTGAAGGTACAAATGAGCATCTTTGCTTCTGATTAGATATACTAGTTACAAGTAGAGCCCTGAGAGTAGCCAACTAGACCATGGATTATAGATGTTTTGACTGAAAGTGCGAAATCTTGAACATTACATTACATTACATTACAGTCATTTAGCAGACGCTTTTATCCAAAGCGACTTACAATAAGTGTATTCAACATAGGTAGGGAACAAAAACTACTAATCACCAGAAGTCTTTAGTGCATTTTCTGCAAAAACAAGCAACCAAGAGTATACCTAGCGCTAAGGTAAAAGTGCAATATATCAGCTACCTATTTCCTTAAACAGATGAGACAAAATAGCTAAATCAAATGAGCATGAGCTAAAACAATTAAGTGTATCGACTAAACAAGATCCAATAAACAATACAACAATAGAAAACAAGCGTTCGTACAACTAGTTAACAACAAGTAGGTCAGGCAGAGAGGAAGGGTAGTGTTTCCTGAAGAGGTGGGTTTTCAACCTGCGGCGAAATATGGGCAGTGACTCTGCTGTCCTAACATCAGTGGGAAGTTCATTCCACCACTGTGGGGCCAGAACAGAAAAGAGTCGTGACCGTGTGGATCGGCCAGAAGGACCCTTGAGTGACGAGGCAATCAGTCGCCCCGAGGTGGCAGACCGAAGTGGTCGGGCAGGGGTGTAGGCATCGACCATAGCCCGGAGGTAGGAAGGAGCTGTTCCTTTGAACCTCAGATTTGTTTCAATACCTGAGAATTTCACTTTTTATAGATACTGCTGTTGTCTTGTCTGTTTGTGGCAGAAATTAAGTAATTTGAATTGAAATTTACACACAGTTAAATTAAAAACGTAGGGGGCCCACTGGCCTAGTGGTCCAGGCGCATGCCATATATAGGCTCTGGCCTGACAGCGTGTCGCGTGTTCGAGTCCCGTTCATGACGACCTTTGCTGCATGTCTCTCCCTGTCTCTCCCTCCCACTTTCCTGTCTATCTTCACTATCAATAAAGGCAAAAAGCCAAAAAGAAATCTTTAAAAAAAACTTAAATCCTATGTACTGTACTTAATTGACCCCATCAGGGGTCTATCCTTGACCTCCATCCTATCCTAGACCTTCATGTCCTTGCTTTTACGACCTCACAAGTCACGATGCGTCGCAACACAAGCTTTATATAATCGGTTATTTTCAACTATTGTTTGCCTATTTTCAAAGTGTACAAAATGTACCCTGTGTATATTTACACGTAATTTGATCATTCTCACACACAGGTTTTCACAAGGGGTATATAGGATATACTGTACATGGAAAGCTGCCATGGTGGTACCATCCGTAGGTGTGCATGGTGGTGGACGTGGGTGTTCAGCTGTTTTACATCACAGATAATGAGATGCTCCCTGACCCTGCGGCAGTCGCTACGGGCCTGAAGTTGATCGATGAGATTCCCCCAATCCCCCGTTGACCCTTATCTAGTGTTGTCGGGCTTCACGATACAGCTCTACATCTGGAAGAGGGATCATGGCTTTTTCATGGCTTTTGGAAGAGAACGTGACCAGACTGTTGCTGACTCGGATTGTTACAGCCAAGCCACCAGAGTTGCTCACTTCCTCTCCAAGTTTTCCATCGGGGGAAAACAGCGTCTGAAGTCTGACACGTCATTCATGGTTTTTGTTGATGAATGAGCAACGGGACAGATGCGGAAAGTAGAGGAAATTGTCATTTCTGTTTTGTTTTATGCGTCCCCAAACATTTAAAACATTCAGAGGATTATGGTTTTCATTAGTGATACAGATGGGGGAAGGTTGCTTCATCTTTCAATTTTTGTATTAATTTATTTTTTGCTGACCATCTCGTTTGTGCTGAATCACAATGTTTCAGAACACTATGGGCAGTATTATGCTTGTCTTAAGTACCAGGTCTTATTACTTAACTTAAGACCTGGAGGCGTGATCAATGCCATTTGGCTATTCTGAGTGGCCAAACAGCATTGACCACGCCTCTAGGTCTTAAGTTAAGTCATAAGACCTGGTACTTAAGACACGCATAATACTACCCAAGGTCTATATTTGGGGTCCGTGGACCCCCAGGGGCCCTTGTGGGGGTCCCAAGCTAATTAATTGATTGTTAGGAACCAAATGAACCCTTATGGGTTTGTAACTCTAGTGTAAAACCAAGTGGACCCATAAGGACCCATTTGGTTCCATTGTGCAATCTCAGATAAATGAACGCTGACAATTTTACTAATAGATCTAAAAATGCATAAAATGGGATTATGCAGTTACTCTGTTTGTATTTCTCAATTTACTTCTATATTTGTAAAAAAACAAAAAATGAATAAACAGAACATTAAAAAAAAAAGGGATTATGCATATCGAAGCATATCAAACTCAATCACTGTTGTGAAACACACCATGTTTGCTGTGCCACATTTACCAATCACAATACTTTTGATTGCACGGCTTACATTTTGCAGTGATGGTATTGGCAGCCTTTTCACTGAAGCCTACTCTGTGCAGCTCTGAAGTGGTTTGTAGTGTTTAAGAGTGCCATGGGTAGAATAATGACAATCAATGCTCAACTCTGCCAGGTCCACAATAATGTAAAAGTTAATATTTCATGCTGGATTGCCGGTTATATCCTCTGCCTCAAAAAAATGAAATAGCAAACGTTCTTACAGTACATTTCACACAGCGTAACGACCTCATTCAGCAGCCATATTTGTTAGAAACGACTGGAACCCATTTCTTGACAAAAAGAAATATGTGGGAGGAATGGTCCAGAATGATTGTGTCAACACTTTTTCTTCCCTTTTGGCTTGGGAGCTTTGGAAAAAGCCTCAGCAACCGTGCACGCTAAAGAAATAAAACCTGGTGAAATCCCAGGTTTCCCTCTCCACATAATAAGAATGTATATTAATTAGCCATGTGAGTGCAAGCTCAGCAGGGAGGTCTAAGTAGCATCTCTGCTGTATCCCCGATCATCACCCAATGCTGTAAGCGAAAATGAACAATGAATATCAGTTCATTAGTTTTTCTTGGTTTTCTTGGTCTGAGATCAAATGCCCACTGGCTAAATAAAGGCCTGTACAGACCGGGCTGCCTATCCCCAAGGTAGTCGGTTTTGTTTGTGTAATAAAAGCCAATTTGTTGTCTTGCCTTGTTAAAGGCCAAATAAAAAACCTTAATATTTTCTTCTAGGAGATATAAACACGGTCACTGTGCAGTGTACTGTGTCTGGGTGGAACTCATAAAAACAGAACCGTGCATGTGTGATCACAGCTTTGTGTGAATGCTGTTTGAATGTACTTTATGTTTTACTGATAACATGATTGTGCTGGCCTGTGCGTGCGTGCGTGTGCATGAGTGTGCGTGTGCGTGTGCGTGTGCATGTGTGTGTTTGTGTGAGTGTGGGTGGGTGCATGGCATGCATGCGGGAGTCTTTTGCCCTTGCGTGCAACAAACTGAATAACTCATAAAACATGTATTTTATATGGCTTGTTTGGCTCATAGGTGAAGAATTGAAGCAGCAAACTTTCCACAACTATTTTAATATTCAAGTAGCATAACATTTCAAGGGTAAATAATAACCTAGAGAATGTATTATAGGGTCTCACATCTAGCCCCAGCTAAGTTAAGGGCAATACTGTAGATAATGTGCATTCACACATGCTACAGTACCTGAGAAACGCTCATCATGCTGTGAAATCCATTTGTATCCCTTCTTCATCCATATCCACATGAATAAATAACTTACACACACACACACACACACACACACACACACACACACACACACACACACACACACACACACACACACACACACACACACACACACACACACACACTTTAAATAATCGACATGCATTTCTAATGATATATATTAAAATTTCCAAGAAATACATATACTGTATGTGGATGACTGCGCACATTAACTCTTAACATGTAGTGCAATTTCCACAACTTTGAGGTACACAGCTGTCTCTCATAAACTAATAAACTATAGTGATTGTTAATATTCTCACCACAAGTAAAAGGAAAACTCCCATATACTGCAGTGTGTATCAAATCCTTAATTTTCTATCATCATCAGGTTTAAAGAGTCCATTAGAGTTAATGACAGACTATTAGTGGGAGCAAGAGAATTAAAATGTACTGCCTGATGATTTCACTAATTATCTCAGTATTTGTTATAATTATTGTGACAGATCATCGTAACTTTCCAAACACTGAACCATGCGATGTTGACATTAACAGGAAGGACATATTTGAGTATACCCAAGAAGTAGACCCGAGTATAGACCCACAAAATGTAAACATGACCACAACACAGTTACAACCTGTTACACTTAGGTAGTGTCTATTGCTCAAATTAATTTAGCCAATCATGGGAGTTTTTGGTGAGAGGTTCGATGGGAAAAACCAAGAGCCCACCTAGGGGCTTGGTGGTGGGCCCTCGACCACATAATGGAATATCCACATGTTGTACTAATTTGTTTTTATTGCACTACCCAAATGGGTTTGCATTTCAACGGAGCGGGAAAAATAATAACCATTGAATAGTAATGCAGGACCACAGTAAAACGAGTGCAATCACATATTCTCTGCCATCAACTATCTCTCTCTCCCTCCTCTCTCTCTCTCTCTCTTGTTTCTTCACTCTTAGCCACATCAAACGGTTTTCCTAATAGGTCCAATGAGTGAGTAGTGGGATATATATTCATAGCTGACGTGAATGACAGAGCAGTGAATGATAATGATCATGATATGAGCTACATAGGAGAGGCAATTACAGCCACCATGGCCATAAATAGGAATTGCAGAAATCTCTATTGCTACAAATAAAAATACCACTCGCTACTCTGTAGCGAACATTCACTGAGAACAAGGTCTACCTGCTGGCCTACTTGTTTTATCGAAGAAGAGTTTGCCAATTTTTCCAAACCAATCACTCAATTACTCCTTCAAATATGTGGTCGTGTGGATACATTATTGACTGTGCTCAGTGATCAGTTGTTTATCTCAAATTGACTTTCTCCCTACAATTTTCCATGGTGTGCATATGGTAATGGTACACCAACTCAATTATACAACTTAAATGAGTAATTACTTCATGTTGAGGATAACTTCCCAATAGCTTCCACAATTTTTTTTCTTTTTCAGTGTGCGTCTGCTGATGTGTAGTGTGTGTGTGTGTGTGTGTGTGTGTGTGTGTGTGTGTGTGTGTGTGTGTGTGTGTGTGTGTGTGTGTGCGCGCGTGCGTGCATGCGTGCGTGCAAGAGCATGCACCACATACACCCACCACACACTTGTCCATGTGCTTTGATGGCTGTGTGTGTGTGTGTGTGTGTGTGTGTGTGTGTGTGTGTGTGTGTGTGTGTGTGTGTGTGTGTGTGTGTGTGTGTGTGTGTGTGTGTGTGTGGGAAAGAGAGGTGGAACGGTAACACATAGAGTTTAAGGGTGGAAGATTGATAGTGCAGCTCCTCGCGTTATAACTCATTTCAAACTGAATTTCCTGCCTGTGTGAATGCATCCTTCCGTAATGCCCTTGACAGAATGGAAAGCACAACCGATGTTCCATGTCTAAAGACAGACATTTTGGGGTGCAACTTTAGAATCAGAGCTTATAAATTGCCCCCTTATGAGGCAAAGCAGTTGTCCCATGAAGATACGGCATCCATAATGCCTGTCTTCGCAATAGAGGGGAAATAATCTTTAACATCAAATAAGGATTATAATTTAGAAATTCTGTCCACTAAATTATTCATGAATGAAAATGATATGTGCCAGTGGTTCACAGAACCAAACACTGTTGAGACTGCATGGCATTGTTAGTGTTATGGAATCCATTTAACTGACAACTTGTAAAACAGTCTCTGCAAAGTTGCAAACAAGAGGGAATAAAAATGGTAATTAGATTGCTTAGGAGCCCAGAAATGTTATGACATGGGGAACCATTAACTTTGAACTCTCCCAGAGGTTGAGTCTTCTGCCATTCCCAGTAGTCAGCGAGAACAAGCCTTATTGGCCAGGTGAATTTATTTGTGTTAATTGATGAATGATTTAATATCTTTATAATCCAAACAAGGTGGAGCCTGGTACTAAATTGTGGATTACCATTCCATGTTGCCCTGAGGGTTGCAGCTGTGTATTATACGCACTGTGGAGTGAAACTCTCGCTGGAGAACAGCTTGACCACGTGTGTGTGTGTGTGTGTGTGTGTGTGTGTGTGTGTGTGTGTGTGTGTGTGTGTGTGTGTGTGTGTGTGTGTGTGTGTGTGTGTGTGTGCGCGTGCGTGCGTGTTACAAAATGTGAGTGCATGTCCACAAACCTATTGCAGTGTGCACACATGCATACAACTTGCTTGATTATGTGAACCATGTAATATATGTATGCGTGAACGTGTGCATGTGTATGTGCACATGGGAAAGAGAAAAAGAGAGAGAGAGACACACACACTTGTGTGTGTGTGTGTGTGCGTGTGCGTGTGCGTGTGCGTGTGCGTGCGAGCGTGCGTGCGTGCGTGCGTGCGTGCGTGCGTGCGTGCGTGCGTGCGTGCGTGCGTGCTAACTCAAAGTATAGGGATCCAGATAAAAATTCAAATACGCAGTGACTTCTACAAATAGTGTTTCCCAGCATTCTGCAGCTATTAACTTCTTTAATGAATGCAGGTCACAGCCTGCACTTAAACTGGGTGTCTTTAATATAATAACTCAGCCTTACAGTGTAGTGGGAGTAGTTTGTATGCGTACAGTGTACATTGTGTGTGTGCGTGTGTGCGTGCGTGCGTGCGTGCGTGCGTGCGTGCGTGCGACCGTGCGTGCGTGCGTGCGTGCGTGCGTGCGTGCTTGCGTGCGTGCGTGCGTGCGTGCGTGCGTTCAGAGGTACAAGTTTTAAGGCGCTGATGCAGTTTGGATACAGTTTTCATGGCTATGCCGTTATACTGGTATACCACCCAGTGCAGTACACAAGCATGAAACATTGTGTCACCGCTAAACCCCTTATCCCTAAACTTATTTGCCTTTTTTTACTATTTTGAAAAACATTTTTGAATAGTTCAACTAGCCTATCTACATTGACACGTTATGAGGTTGTAGACTGGCCATTTTAACTATTCAAAAATGTTTAGCAAAATAGTAAAAAGAAAAAGGCAAAGATGTTTAGGGATAAGGGGTTTAGCGGTGACGAAAATGGAGCCCATACTGTACACAGTGTGCACACACACACACACACACACACACACACACACACACACACACACACACACACACACACACACACACACACACACACACACACACACACACACACACACACACACACCCCTTGTGCACATATTCAAGCAAGTACTGTATGTGTATTGTGTACACTGGTGTACACTGCAAACTGGTTTACATGCACACACACACACACACACACACACACACACACACACACACACACACACACAGACACACACACACACACACACACACACACACACACACACACACACACACACACAGTACTGTTCTCACGCACGCACAATCGCACATGCACAGACTCCTTGATACAGCACTCCATGAATCAGCAGTCTGTCTAATTTCTCAGCACATTAAAGGGAGGATGGCCTCTTAAGACTCCAAATGAAAGGCCTAATGCCCCGCTATTGATTTTCTCTCCTTTAATTTGTGGCTTATTTATGGCCTAAGTCACTGCTTTTTGTGAAAGGGAAGGAAATAAAAGCGAGGGACGGGCACTGGAGGGGCCACGGGTGAACAGGTACGTACTGTACATGGTGCAGTGGTGGCAGATAGATGGGGGACAAACAACCCACACAAACAAACAAATGAGAGAGAAAAAACGACAACTCGATCCAATGCTCTTAATAAACCATTCCTCACGTCCTCAGCATTCCAAACAACCAAGGCAACACATTCTCTGTCCCTCCATTAAAAGTTGTGTGGAACAAATAACCATATGTATGTGGCTGAACCCCTTCTTTTATGCAATAAAAACAGTGATGACTGCCTTTGTCTTCTTTTTTCCCTCGCTTATATTATCTACAAGTATGAGCTACTGACAAATCTGTGTTTTCTTGCATCCCTATACAGATTTTGGTCAACCTGACACGTTGGAAACCCTGTACAGCTTCTTACGGATTCCTCTACTTCCCCACACACATTCATATCTACAGTAGGAGCTGCTCAATACAGACACAGACTACGACCATCGGACCATGCAACTCCACTGCAGCACCAGGGCACATCGCCAGCCGTTCAGAGCATGCACCGTGCACACTGTAGAGTTTCTCAGTTGCTCTGGCAATTTTAAACCAGCTTGCAGTCAATCACCACCTTACTGATTGCTTACAAAATTCAATCATGTTAGAGAAAACGAGGACAGATTATCCTATCTTTCTGCGCAATGGGTTTTGTAGATATGACACCATATCCATCACTGGTTAACAGCAATATGTTGGGCAATGATAGTGACTCACTATTAGTGAGCTGTGATATCGTGTACTCATGACCTTTTCCTATAGCGGGCAGTGTATTCTGTACTGACAATATGAAGTAATACCCTGGTACGAGGCTGATAGTCGACTGAAAACCACTTCCCTGCAACTAAATAATAGTGCAGGTACCGTAGAGATGGGAAGTGAGAATGTTATAGCTGGAGAATAGCTTAGGTCTGCATGTGGCACATACAGGTAGAGTTTCTTTTCAAGCGTCTCTGTGTCTCTGTGTCTTTGCGTTTATGTGTCAGGGTTTGTGTGGGGAATTGGTGCAAACTCGCTTGCAACAACATTGACTGCAAGTTTGAAAGAACCTTAAAAGCTTGCATGAGGTGATACAATATTTGCACAGCCCAGTCCAATTTAAGCGGTCATATCTACATCTGTTCCTCTGTGTATTTGAAACAGGAATTGGGAACCGAGATAGGTCAGCTGTAGGCATTTAAGGTATGGCAGAGGAAGGCAGGCCCACCGCTCTCAAACCCCCTCAACCCCAACATAGCTTGCCCCAGTTAGTTTGCCAATTTGTCTCCTCCATCCCCCATATAGAGGAAAACAGTGCAGCACGTTGTCTTAAAACTAATTCATTACCCAGCAGTCATACTGTAAAGTTTGACTGTTGAGGGTAGAAAGAGCTAATGCAAATATACAGACCATCAAATCTTTAGCACAGCACCTGGAAACCTGTTGAAGTCACCTTTTAGGAGTAATTTGGGGGAGCCGGCATGTTTGTCAAGTTTTCATGGTGAGGCTGTCACATCGCTTATGCAAAGAAAATACTTTATGTTTGACATTGTTATTGTTCATATGCGGCATGATTTTAAATTATGCTTTTCTGTTATGTATGTATGTACAGCTAACATTTACAGGTAATCTGCCCCTGGCAGTGAATTTCCTTTGCCGATGTTCAGTGGTGGCTTAAATAAAAATGTATCAGATAAAAAGAAAAAAAGGTGATTATAGGGCCAAATCAACAGACATTATGTTTTGATAGTGGTACATTTTAGTGACTAATGCAAGTGAAAATAGCAACCTTTGAGCAATAATGTTTTTGCAATATTTAATTATTTCCTGATTCGTATCATAGAGAATATTATCTTTGCAAGAACACAAAAGGTGCGTAGGTGGGTTGCTCATTTTACTATAGCTTTTTCTCCAAGGGCAAACAAGAATGCAGGAGATCAGAATGATTACGGCTGCTATTCAGTGCAGGTGTCTGAAACATAGCAAGTGTGTTGAAATAATTATGGAAAGTGTGACACATTTTGCCTTGACATGAACACACATTGTCAGGAACATGTACTGCGCCGAGCAGACCATTACTAGCTATAGCAGCAAAGAAACAAGTAATGACAACCCAAGCCAAACAAATCTAGGCTGCCGACATCAAGGCTGACACCCAAGGTCTTCCATCACCGCTGAACTGCCACTGCTGTACAGCTCTCTAGATGTAGGTATTTTACCTCAAAACCTCTTCCTGTGTGTGTGTGTGTGTGTGTGTGTGTGTGTGTGTGTGTGTGTGTGTGTGTGTGTGTGTGTGTGTGTGTGTGTGTGCGTGTGTGCGTGCGTGTGTCCGTGCGTGCGTGCGTGCGTGCGTGCGTGCGTGCGTGCGTGCGTGCGTGCGTGCGTGCGTGCGTGTTACAAAATGTGAGTGTGCTAAGCTTATATGAATGTGACAGAGAAAGAGATTGAGTGAGAGAGCGAGGAATGTGAATGCATTAAAGGTTGGCAGAAAGTGAAAGAGTAGCTACGACGTGCCATTTTCAGGGTCGGTGACATTTCTGCTGAGCGCTGGTCACCCATGGCGGTCAGCGCAGTGGTGACATGCACGTGACAGAAATGCTGACCCCGTCGGTCGGTCCAACAACCACACTGCTGCTGACACCTCACTTTCTGGAGGTTTCTCTCTGGAAATTCGACACCCACGGCTTCGGTGCCTCGCGTATTTTGCATGTCCGAGATACCTTGACAACCAAATGTACCACTGTACGAGAACACACATCTGTGCTGTGCCTAGGCCTATAGGAACATGCGGGGAGTGGGGACAGACTTCAATCGCTCACACCACCATTCATTTGTTTTTAATTCTATCCAGCGGCACCATATCGTGGCTGCCTTGGAGAGAGAGTAGTAAATCTGAGAATCTCTGAGGAAAGCCGCGGCCAATTCATTTACAGTCACTCTGCACTCGCCACCCTGTACTGAATATTAAACAGTGAATGTTCCCAGTATCAAGCTGGCACCCAGTCCAAACAGATGATGGATGAAGCACCACCTGGGCTATCTCTCTCTCTCTCTCACACTCACACACACACACACACACACACACACACACACACACACACACACACACACACACACACACACACACACACACGCACACGCACGCACACACGCACACACACACGCACACACACACTGCCTCATCCAGATATGTGCTATCCTGATGATTTATACTTGGACGATTTCTTCCTATTGATCGTCTCTTTAGCTTCTTTTTCAGCAAGGTCTTGCTTTTTCCTCTTTCTCTGTGCTGTGCTTGTCTTTTCTGACTGATATTCCCTTCCCTTCTCTCTCGCTTTCGCTTCCCAATCCCCCCCCCCCCCCCCCAGCCTCTTTACTTTGTGCTGTATAAGCTATAGACTCTCTCTAGTCTCTTTGTGTAATCACAAAGATGAGTGGCCAACATTAGCACTATAGACGCAATACCAGTGGAGGACGGCGTCCTTACATCCTTATGGATCCATTTCCCATTTCATAGACAATTCAATTTCAATGCTGCTCTACTGTTGGTACTGTATCGGTCCAGATAAGTAACGCATCATAGTCAAAAGAAGAAGAAAATCAAACCTGTGGGTCGCGACCCCCCGGGACTCGCCAAATTATTTTGGGGGGTCCCCAAATTATTTTCTTCTTTTTTTTTTTTGCAACTGAATTAAATGGCTGGGAAATGGAAATTAAGAGTTTACATAGTACACATAGTACATGCATAAACTTTCCTTAATGATTAGATCTGGTTTAATTTATGATATATTTTCTCTATTATTATTAAGGTCACTTTTTACAGTCAGTTTGTATTGCGGGTCCCCAGCCAAAAATGTTGAGAACCCCTGTTGTACTGTACTACGTTGTACTGTTTTTCAGACTCCATCATGGCCCATAGCACTTACCCTACCCCCCTTAGACAGCACTTCTTAGACTTATATAGCATTTGAAACAGACTTATAGCATGGCATGTCATGTAGACAGCACAATAAGTGCATTGTATGTAGTCATAGCACTTCATAGTATATATGTACAGCATAGTATAGCATATATGTATAGTTTATATGTATAGTGTGATTATATAGATATGTTCTAGTTATAGTTTATATGTATAGTGTCATTATATAGATATGTTCTAGTCACGTTCTTAGCTTACGCATGTTTCGCGATAAATGCATTTTACATATGTGATGTATTCCCATGCTTTTTGTTCTTGCTTAATGTAAATCGCTCTGGATTAAGAGCGTCTGCTAAATGCCTAAATTGTAAATTGTAAATTGTACTGTACTGTACTTCGTAGTACTGTACTTGTACGGCAACACGTTGTGAGCTTGTAGATCTGAGAGAAACAACAGTGACAAATATGCTACCACTCAAAAGAGTGGTACTGTACTGTACTGTACTGTACTGTACTGTACTGTACTGTACTGTACTGTACTGTACTGTACTGTACTGTACTGTACTGTACTGTACTGTACTAGCTCTCCTCCCGGGCCTCTGTGTGTGTGTGTGTGTGTGTGTGTGTGTGTGTGTGTGTGTGTGTGTGTGTGTGTGTGTTAGGCTGCAGTGACAACAGTGACACTTGGTGATCAACAAACGCGATTTCCGTACTCAGACGTACAGATGGTACTCGGACACATGGACAGACATACGGACAGACATTGTTGTCTATAGGAGTGGCTATAGCACTACTCTAAATATCATAAATATATACAGATACATTTGGACTTAGACTGTTTTTCGTCTGTGGTACTCAATTATAAAGGCAAACGTTCTTGGTGACAGTGCTCCTTTGAGCCTGCCTGCCTGCCATCGGTCCCCATGCACCTACCCCCCCCACCCCCCCCCCACCCCCCCCCCCCCGCAGATGTTGGACACCAGATCGCATTCCTCCTATTTTTCTGAGCTTTGATAAGTGACTGCTGAGTTTAAAGAGAATGGGGAAAAAAGAGAGAATAGAGGAAAAATGAAACCCATCAGAGTCGTTTATGGCTCTGACCTTTCGCCATGCAGAACACATGCTTTATAACCCCACCTCTCTCTGTCTCTCTCTCTCTCTCTCTCTCTCTGCCTCTCCCTCTTTTCCAACTCAGGACTCATTAGGAACGACGGGTTTCCTGTGACATGTGGAATTCTTCACATACACATACGCACAGACGTGCCCATGTGCGCACGGAGACGTGCACGCGCACACATTCCAGGTTCTGTGGCGGTTATTAGTTTGGCTCGGGGAACTGGAATGACATCATGAGGCAGGCGGCGGTAAACACTCTTGATTGGTGGACAGCTGAGATTGCCAAGAGAGTGGGTGTCACTGTTGGTGGTCTGCGGTCCCCCCGTGTAGTCCTGCCCAAGGGCGACTTAACTAAATAAGTACAGTTCTCCCTCCGCTGAGGTCGAACAAGCATGTGTTGAACCGGTGGGACTGATGAGGGCATTTGGGCTTGTTGTGTTTGTTTGAACAGGGCTAGTTCACGTCCCAAATCCTTTTTTACATGACAACCTTACCTGGCTTGCAGACTTTTAATGCCTGTCATAAATATATGGTCTGGTGAAGTTTGGTTTGCAGATGTAATATTTTAAACCCATTGAGCACACAAGTCCCCCTGTGTCCATAGGGGTGTGTGTGTGTGTGTGTGTGTGTGTGTGTGTGTGTGTGTGTGTGTGTGTGTGTGTGTGTGTGTGTGTGTGTGTGTGTGTGTGTGTGTGTGTGTGTGTGCGTGCGCGCGCGCGCGCGCGCGTCTCTATTTGCACATTTAAGAGGATTCATCGGCCTCAACTTTTTTAAGCCAGGATTGTCTTTTTCATCCTTTTTGTAATACCAGAGTCAAATATAATTGTGTCGTCTTTTTCACTGGCTTACAGAACAGCAGCTTAGAGCCTTGGACAGAAGCCAAATGAAGTGTTCCAGAAACAGTAGTAAGAGGATCGGGGAGAGAAAAAGAAAGAAAGATAGACAGACCGACAGATAGACCGACGGACAGGCAGAGACAAATGGGTTGAAATGGAAAGAGCCAGGGCACACAGTTCAAGTGTGGTTGTAAAATATGTGACAGCCAAAGAGAAAAACTGTCATCCTGTGAGGTGGAAACCATATTGTTCTGGAGAGATGTATGGGGCCTTTGGGTAGAACTAATGTCAGAATCGCCAGCCCAGAACCTGCCCCCAGCGTTGCTTAGTGTCCGTTGTCTGATACAGACACAACCAATCGCCCGATTCATTGTCTGAGAGGAAACACTCTGTAAACATTAGAGTGACTGTGTGTACTTGTGTGCGGTCGTGCGTGTGTGCGCGCGTGCGTGCGTGCGTGCATGCGCGCGCGCGTGCGTGTGTGTGTGTGTGTGTGTGTGTGTGGTGTGATGGAGGCTACCATAGGGATGTAACGTGCAAAAGTTTGCAGAAGGACTGGATATTGGCTGTGACTGCTCCACTCTCATCCTTCATCGTCCAATGATATGCAATGATATCATCGGATGTCATTATGCTTAAATGATCATGTTTCTTTCCTATATATTTTAACCACATGAACCCAAATGTCTCTATTAAGGGGCGAACATAGATTGAATAGATCTACAAGCAATGCAACATGTTGTGAGCTTGTACTGTAGATCAGCTAGTTTTGGCAAAGAGATCTCTTTGCAAAGGGAAGACAGAAAGAGAATAGACTCCTGGGGGACTCCTGGGGGACTCCTGTCAACAAAGTACATGGTTTAAGTGGTTAAGATAATACTGTATTGAATTAAACATTATTGTGATATTGTGTACTGCATATCAGAACAACAAACAACAGAACAACAAAGTGCCATACTATTGTTGGTCCTACTAAACTTTAGTAGGACCAACAATATATATAACAGTATTGTGGCACTTTGTGCTTTAGTAACTAAAGCACTAGACCGCAGTTACTCATAGAAGCGGAAGGGAATGACGCAGGCAGCGATCGGTCCAAACGACTGTATGCATTAAACAAGATAGTTAGAATTCCAAACACGAGAGATCCATGCAACACTCAGGCAGGCATACAGGAGTCATGCAGTGTGCTATTTTTGTTGTATGACAGCCATCATAAATGAATAGAGATAAATAAATAGATATATATCTATATTTTATATAACACACAACTCACACAGTAAATAACAAATGCCAAAGACAAAAAACTAAAAATTACAAACTAAAAAAGAAAAAGACAAATTGAAAACACAAACAAATACATTGTAGAGGATGGACAATACATAAACCTCACACAGAACGAAAAGCTGGGAGAAGACGTCGTCTTTAGATTTGATTTAAAAATGTCTATGGTGGGGCAGGACAAAGTTTGGGGGCGGCTACAGAGAAAGCCTGATGACCTTTGATTTTTAGGAGTTTGAGGGACTGAGAGAAGCTGTTTAGATGATCGCCTGAGTGCCCTGGCCGGGGGCAGAATATCATATGGCTCCAGCAGGTCAGCAAGAGATCACTGACCTCTGCCCATGTCTCAGTTTCAAATAAAAAACCTAACTGACGGGATGTGAAATTCTCATTTATTTATTTTTTACTTGAGTTGAGACATATTGCATGGATATTTATAGGGGTGAAATTCACTGGTGATGACTTGGAGATCTGCTTTAATAATGTTGAAAAACAATATTTTAAGAGATTTGCTGTGTTTACTCCACGATTCATACATCGTTTTGTTTATTTGTTTATTTTCACATACAAAAATATTTAGGAAATGATACACAAGGTCAATAAAAATGTGAAGGAGAAAGCCTAAAAACCCTCCAGGGGCTTGCAAGTGGCATTCTCCAGGCATGTTTATACATTCATAGTTTTATTTTTTTTAGTTTAAAGAAAAAACTTCATCATATTGCAGACATGCAGATCTTAAACATGCAGATCTTAAACTTCATCATATTGAACATGCAGATCTTAAACATTAAAATACAGGGACAGTGAGAGGACAAAAATATACTGTATAACAAGAAAAAAGCACAATAGACAGAAGTCAGACAATAAAACCGCTATAGGAGAACATTGAGTACACCAGGTTAATTTAGCAGACCGTATGGGAAGTACTTGGTGGTTAGGAGAAGTGATTTTAGAACCTTCTTGAATTGACCGTGGATCATATTTACAGGACGGGAGAATAAAAGAGGATTGCTTCCAAAATAGATTAAAATTGTTGGATGGATTTTATTTTGTCATTGAACACAAGTGTACAACGAAATTTACTTGATGGCATCAATCCAATGCAAAAGGTGCGACATAATGCATTCAGCTGAATCGCCCAGATCCACGGTCCAGCAGGGTAATAGGAAAAAGGGACTTTTTGCTGCTTTTGAGAAACTCAGTCAGGTGGATAAAATCAGCTTTCGTAATCTCAGAGTGTTATTGGAACAAATCATTTGTCCCCAGGTGCACAATAAGTCTGGTGACACACGCTGGGAGTGAGGACAACAGGTCAGGGGGCTTTTCAATGATGCTGGGGATTGTTGCTCCAGGAAAGCGCAGAGTAACCACATTATTGTCGAAGGAAACGTTTCTGATAATGGAAGATTCACCAAGTATCAGTGTGGTGGGCGGAATGAAGGGAATGAGCGGTGGAACAGCGGGTGGTCAGCACTTTTATGCATGGGATTAATTGTGGTATCCTTCTCCAGTTGTGGTGAGGAGCTACAAACTATGGGGGGCCGGCCACTTTGTAAAACAAGTCTTACTGGCAGAAGCCCAAAGAACTGTGTTGGATCAGCCTTTGAAAAGAAATGTTGATTAGGTGGTCTCTCCTCTTAGTGGATGTTGATGTTGCTAGCATCCAGCTATCCAGCTGTCAGACTGGCTATAGCACTGATCCAGACCCAGACGGGCGCCAACTGCTCGTCTCAGTTGAGACAGGTGCAGGTAACTGGGGTTGCAACCACTACAACTTACGATCAGAGCGTCCGATCATTACAAACAGGAAAAAAAATGCATTTCTAGGGATGCTACTGGCGGGTTGCTGGTGGCTGCCACAAGTGCCACATGCATTCTCTCTGACATAGTAGCCTACATATTTAAGGAAAGATGAAACAATAAATATAAACACACAAATGATGTATACTGTACAGTACTGTATGTTAAGCTTCAATAATCGCTGTTTTTGATCACTTTTAAGAGATACATGGTTTCCAGCAGACACAGGACACGTTTGGATCACGTGACCGGACAAAAATCAGTCACACAGGGTTCTCAGGCTTCTGGGAAATTGAGGCACAATGCAAAGTAAACGAGGGGCAATGGCCTCGCCCGTGTGCCCCAGTTCCCAGCTGTTGTTATTGTCGGGACTGTGGAATATTTTTGTACACTATTTCAAACGATTGGAATAGAGAGTATGCGCATGCTTAAAGTGAATGGCACATCGAGTGGCAAATCGAGTGGCAAAGCAACAGGCAAAGTGAGTTTAACATTGTTTAATCTTGTTTAATGCAATCAGATATGACTTTTCTGTGTAGATGTATGGGCTGTCAAGGCCAGAAAATATTTTTTTGCCACTCAGTAGGTGTTCCTGCATAACTTCCTGGTTTGATGATGATATCACGAGCATACCCTCTATATATTCAGGCGGATTTTCGTGAAACGGACCTACATTAGCACTGGGATGATTCTTCAAAGGTTAGTGAAATACTCAGCAGTGAAGGTTATTTCATGATTTCGATTCTCCGCAGTCAATGTGTTAGCTATACAATGATGTAAATAAAAATGAACTGAACCTTATTTCATTTAGCCACTTAAGCCATATTGACATTTTTTTCAAAAATAGATACAATAGTACTAGCTCACAATGTGCTGTAATGCAATACATTGTGCAATTGTAGTGCTACTATATTTGTGATTAAAAACAGGAACACACATCCAAAATAATACGGTAATAATAATGGCCGATATCAGTCAAACCGATCGGTAGGGCTGTAATTTTGTTTGAAGTGGGTCACATTGTTTTCCAGATCCACCTATAGGAAACAATGTCTTTTTATAGAACCATACTGTATAATGGACCCCACATGTCAATGAATGTACAGTTTTCCATTAAAATATAATCCCCCATGCAGGAAAGATGCTCACAACTGAACTGAAGTTCATGAATAATTCTTGGACCTGAGTATGTCCATTTTTACACAGGCAGGTAATGTATGTTTTATTTAATAGTAGGAAACACAATATAGCTGCTATAAGTGCTTAGTGGAGGCATTCTTTCCTATGTACTCATAAGGTAAAAGTCTGGGGGAACAATCCTAAAAAAGAAAAGCCTGGCCTATGCAGGCCAGTTTATTTTTCCATTCTCCGTCTTTTAACAGCTCTCTGAACTATGCTGTGAAATTAGCACAACGACTCAAGGAAATGTGTATTAGGGACCATTTCCCTAAAACGTAATTTTCATGAAACTGACCCTAAAAGTTTTTTCCAGGGACACAAGAAAGAAAGAAAGAAAGAAAGAAAGAAAGAAAGAAAGAAAGAAAGAAAGAAAGAAAGAAAGAACGACCGACCGAACCGGTCACGTTTGTTTTGGGTGAGTATAGTGGGCATCTGGTTGTGTTGGTGTGTTATCCTTACATTTACATGGGCGTGTAATTGTTGAACTTAGCAGTGTGTTCTTTCATTAGAGAGTGCTGTACCTCCCCAGTCCTTCTCCTCATCTCTCTCCATTAGCTCTGACAGTAATGACTTGCCAGGCCTGCCCTCTTAACTGGCCTGATGCATGCTTGTGGCAAGCCCACTCTGGCTAGTCTAGCTAAAATGGAAACATGCTGTTACACCATTTTCTCTCTCTCTCTCTCTCTCTCTCTCTCTCTCTCTCTCTCTCTCTCTCTCTCTCTCTCTCTCTCTCTCTCTCTCTCTGTGTGTGTATTCTCTCTCTGCCTATTTCAATTGAATCAAGTTTCCAGCAGGTTGTGGTGAATGTTTGTTTATGGAGTTGTCCGTCTGAATTAAAGACACTGAGGGAGAGGGGGTCTTTTTTTTCTCCTCAGGTACAGCTGTCAACAAAAAAAGGTTAGACATCAATTTCTTCTTGTGTTGCACTGATCAACATGTGGAGGACATTAGTCATGTGGAAAATGAGGCTTATGACTCCCGTGGTGCACGGTTCCTCCCCACTCTCCACTGGAACAAGAACGGGTCAGTGAACATGCTGTTAATCCAAAGTGTCAGCTTCCAACTTCGTTATAAAAGATCATTTTGAGGTTTCCTATAGGCTTGCCATACTGTCAATGGACGTCTGTGTGCTTGGTAGTTATTGTAACCATGGATTCTGGCTTATCTACAGTATTCAGCCCGGGGAAGCAGATCCAGTCCACTTGTACAGAACATGATATTTGCATGGCTACAGTACATACTGTATAATACACAGCATACTTTGTCAGCCCCCAAAAATATGCTACATATTAGAAGCATTTAGGTCAGAGTGCGGACTCCGGAGTGCGACAGAGTCCTTCGATCCACTGAACATTGCAGATTTGCAGGAACCTTTTCACAAAACACTTAGCCTATATGTGCTTTCTCCCTCACTCTATCCCAGAGGGTGGAAAGGATACATGAGTTCAGCTATGTGATTCCTGACTGGACTGCAGAGATAAGGGACCCCAAATAAATCTCCACCCCTCCAAATAGGTTCCAGTGACAGTGGAAATAAAGAGGTTTTGGTTGGCCAGCCGGATGACTGACGTCTTGGTGCTGTTCCCACCTCAGTGACCAGCAGATAAACCCAGGATTAGAGAGAGACTATTAGACTGCCGCACGCACGTGCACACGCACGCACACGCACACGCGCGCACACACACACACACACACACACACACACACACACACACACACACACACACACACACACACACACACACACACACACACACACACACACACACACACAGTGGATATTATGTACATATATATAATCACGCACTCACATTTATATCGCCACATTATTCACACAGACATATAGTATAGTGCACATGCACTTACCCACATGTGAGGATGGGGATTTGGACCTTTTTTGGTAAACCTTAAGCTGGAGTGCCGCACTTTTTCGGTTTTGTATGTGTCAGTGGAGTTACCAGAGTAATGTTAATAGACCCCCAGGTGTGGTTATAATATTCAAAATAAATATGTCTTCCCTTTTGGTTTCTTCCTGATAGCTGAAAGCATAGATAAAGTCTAGATGGCTCAAGGCGGAGTTTCTGACGTCGTTCACCCGGCGGCCATCTTACTTCGGGGTATGTTCAATGGCAGCTCAAACAAAAACAGTCATAACTCGCTCAAATCTTGACGGATTTACAAACGGGTTGGTTTATTACAAACGTTGTCAATGTGGCTATGATTCAGGACGCTTATCTGCTTAATGTATATTTTGTATATGAACGTCGTATAAAAGCATATAAGTATGCAGACGTCTCTGACGTTTATAACAAACCAAACCGTTTGAAAATCGGTTGAAAATTGAGCAAGTTGTGGTTATTTAAAAGTACATGCCCCATAGACAAAATGTTATGTGGCCCCGAGGTAAGATGGCCGCCACGTAGCAACGTCGCTCTCCATTGGCCAGAGCGCGGGTGAGCCATCTAGCTTTCTTATATATATCTATGGCTGAAAGCCTTTGAGTCAAAAGGCCCAACCGAAACACACATCATAACCCTAACCCCTCCCCTAACCTCTCCCCAATTATCATACAAAAATCACACCTGTGTGAAGTGAGGGGCGCTAATATATTAAACTTTAATATATTATGTTAGACTTTAATAATTAAAGTCTAACTCATGTTGATTAGGTGATGTAATGGCGATGTAAAACAAACAGTGACAAAACAAACACAAAAAGCCCTAGGGGGTTTCCGTTCTGTGTATTCAATTCATCAAGTAACCAAGTAACCGCGGTTAACTGCCTATGAGCAATAAATCCGTTAATTTTGGTTGTTAACTGACACACATTCCGGTGTCCCTTCCCCGCACACGTACAAAAATGCTGCACAGCAGCACACACACACACACACACACACACACACACACACACACACACACACACACACACACACACACACACACATGCCTGATCCCATCATTATCAGAATTTTAATTTAACTTATCTATTTTACTGTTCTTTTTCTATTCTTGGCAGTCAGAGATCATTGTTCAAGAAAAGCAATGGCTGGCTGCAAAAAGGTTTGGGTGAAGGCAGACGAGTTTAGAAATAGAGAGGAGAAAAAGAAAAACACATTGGGAGTGAGATGGGGGAGAGAGAACGTTGGAACAGAGAAAGCGCAGAGATGCTATCGGTGGGGGGGGTATCAGAGAACTGTCGGCGCTTCGGACCTCTTGTTCCGAGCTCCTGGCAGCCCGACCTCAGATGATTACAATCTGTCGTCGGTCAGCAGAATGACATCCCGGGGAGATTCCCCAAAGTGATAAAGTCAATTGGACAGATTCATAGAGCATACACCTGTTTCCCGTGTACATAGTGTGGCAGAGCTGAATAATGTACCATAGCAACTAAGCGAAACAATACTACACTAAAAATGATACGCTATTATTAAAAAAACACCAGTTTGGAACGCAAACTCTTCCAGACATTCAATTGTCAGCTATAGCGTTCCATTTCGTAAATCAAACTTTTTCCACCCCTCTCTCAGCAAGTTCAAAAACAAATTATAGGCATTAGATCAGCCTATGAACAACTGGTTTCCCATTTGGATGACTATTTCAGACCTCAGCTGTGTTCCAGAACAAATTACTGCTGCGTGCCGTGGTACCAGAATGAAGCATAATGGGTAATGTGCCAATCTAGTGTCAATAACGCTCAGTGTGATTGGCACTAGGACAATAATAAGTCAAATGAAGGGTGATGTATACTGTTGTGTCGCGCATAGAAAATAGCCAATCTACAAGCTCACAACACATTGCAGTGTGACATCGGCACAGCAGGCGCAGCTTGAGTTGCATCATTGCAAGAATATGTGTTTACTACTGCAATGCCAAAGGTGTAGAGGGAAATTTTACCAGTGCAGTATCTTGTCAGCAAGTACCAGTAGGTATCAGGTTTGTGATACACTTTTAAAAAGGCAAGACATTTAAAGAATCATATTGAATATCTACATGAAATTAATATGTGCATTTATCATCTTAGTTGATTACAGAGCTCTGTTAATAACCATGCTGTTGTTCATACAACAAAACAGAGATAAAGGTGGGTCGAAAGGAAAAGCATAGGAATGGAACTTGTTAAAACTCAAGAAGTGTTTAGAATGGGGAGATCATTATGATGACATCCTGTCTATAGACAGTTTACAGTTATCTATTTTGTTTGTTTCTTTTAACTCTTCTTGTTTTAATCTCTTTTTTCATTGACCTTAGATAGAATAACTGTTTATATCGTATGCACATACTGTACGTGAAATCTGTCATCTGCATTTTACCCATCCTATAACTAGAAGCAGTGAGCAGCAATTCAACGGCCCTCGGGGGGCAATTAGGGGTTAAGAGTCTTGCTCAGGGACACACATCGACACATTGCTAGCCTGGCCTGGCACCTGCGACACCCAGGGGCTCTGGCTCCCCAGGCGGGCTCACTAACCAGTGCTCAACTAGTGGCGTACGCCTTGTATTTGGTCGACCAATTGGTCATATGCGCTTTTTGTGACTGCAGGTCGCATTTACTATGAAATCGTGAATTTCCCGTCAGTCAGTCACTCAAAATCCCCATACATGGGAATAAATATGGTGCCCAGGTCTCGTGACATCACGTGACATCATCAGGGATGGAGATCGCTGATGTCATAGTAGATGCGACCTGCTGTCACAATTAAGCCCATATATGGAGATCCCTGATGTCATCAACATTGGCCAGCAACTCTACGTCTGACCTCAAACCCTTAGATCTCCATATATGGATTATGTCAGAACCTGGCTGTTCTGACATTCCATATGTTGATCCATCCTTCCTCTTCGATGTCTCCCTTTTTACTGATACCTGTCCATTCAAACTCTAGATGGGCCTGCCCCAAAGTTATTAGTGCAGCCGCACCTGGCAGCCGGCGAAAACCCGAAACCCGAAAATCAGGCCCGGCCCTCATCAAACCCTGTACACTCAAGAGGATGTCCCCGCTACCACCCTTATATCTCCATATATGGAGCTGACCTGTTCTGATATTCCATACACTCAAGACTCGCTCCATTACAGACAGTACAGAATTCATCTTAGCTTTTACCACCAAATTAATTAATTAATCTAACATTCAATGAATGATTGGCATCTGATTGGCATCTGCCAATCAATCAGCAAGCCCCCTCTAATGCTGTTGGTTGTGGTCTTGATGCTGACCCCGGACTTCCGCTTGGGTCATCAGAACTTGTGTGTTTTCTTATGATACTTTGTGAGTTTGTAGGCTACTTATACACCTGGCAAGCAGCTTATTTTATGTTTCTTAGCACTGAAGTATAGAGAACTTTGAATGAAAAACCCTGCTGTCCTCTGTTCACGCCTACCAAGCTCCTTTTACAATACACAATTGCTTATCCATTAAAAGCATATGCCGGATTGATTGAGTAAAACCCTTCCCTTCATGTTGGTTTGTATGCCTTCAGTGCTAGCTGTTGATTATCAGCTGGGATAATGTTGCACAGTTATGTGGACGCCACACCCCGGAGAACGGCCCTTATCTTCAATAGCTCTACAAAACTCCAGCTGTTTTTTAATTGCTTGCCAGGGCGTGTGAACAACAAGTAGGTCCCAGCAGTGCTCCATTCTGTGATGGAGAAGCAATAATCCATGGCACGTGGCCAGGAACTCCAGGGGCTGCCTGGGTCAGTAGGAGTAATAGTTGCTCTGTAAGTCGACGGTGCTCAAACCTTGTCCCCTGAGAGCCAAACTTTCCACGAGATTCTTTTCTCATGACCCAAAGTGATTTAGTTCAGTATTGAGTTGACTAATCAAGCATTATTTATGTAGCTTGATTTCAGACTACAAGCTGTATTATATTATATTATGCATGCACCCGACCCCATTTGGTGAGTCTTTAGAGTGCTGGGAACACAGTTAAATAGTTTCAGTCCAATTAAATAATTCAGCCGTTAAAATGAGTAGATTTTGCGGTACGCCTTCGTAATGATAACATCATAGATAGATTTGTGGTCCGGCAGTACCCCATGTGATGAGTTCTCCATGGAGCCCATATGGGCTCTGGCAGCAATAGCCCATTTCTTTTTCTTTTTTTCTTTTTAAGATTATTTTGGGGCTTTTCTGCCTTTATTGAGAGTTCAGTGTAGAGAGACGGGGAGTGACACGAAGCAAAGGTCGTTGGGATCGGGATTCGAACCTTGGAGCCTATATATGTGGTCCTGGACCGCTATAGGCCAGCGGGCACCCCTCAATAGCCCATTTCTATCCATGAGGTTTCAGCATACTATGACTAAGTGATGGAGTGACAACTTTAACAGCCACAACAGTGTGGCTTGTATTTTCATCAATGTAATAGTGTCACAACCGTGCACGATGAAGTCACAACACTTTACAGGTGTGTAGCTCAAATCATAACATACGCGTTTTAAGCTTTCATTAGTGAATAACCGCAATGACGATTAATACATTTTCCACTATTTGACCAGTACTTGGCTGATGCACACCTTACAATCTCTGTTGGAATTTCCTGTGGAATCAGTATCAGACATTAGTCTTCCTCAGTCTTTCCCCAGAGCTCGAGGTAACATCAATTGTTTTGTCAGACCTGCTCCTCCAGTGGATGGTTCATCATCCATGAGATGCAGAGTATGTAGTATGTAGAGTATGTAGAAACTCACCCCCATGGGTCCAGTTCTATGGATTATACAGTGCAAAAAGCTACAGCTACAGGATCCATTCCTGGATCTAGCCCTTTCTTGCGAAAAATCATCCGTCAGACCTGCTGGCAAGAGCCGATCCATCTTTCGTCTCGCACTTTGTTCAGCGTCAAATCTGTTGAAACTGAAATGTCACTATAGCTCTCTGCCAGCACTTGTCACTGCAGGACCATTTTTGTCCCCCGGCAACGGCACTGCTGTGCTGTTGCATGCAGCAAGACGGCTGTTCTACCCCATCTGCTGTTCTTTCAACAGCAAACCTCCTAGTCCCTCTTCTCTTTGAATGTACTATAAGTGACCTTGAGGCCATGCAGGAAACAGTCTGTAGGCTACTACTGTTGGAACTACTTCAACCCATGGCGTTCCTACTTTGGGGATGTCATTATAGACAAAAATAATTTCCATGTGATACCATTGTTGTATGAAGTACTGTACGGAGTCTAAAATAGGGTTTAAGTGGTTATGTGAAGTTATATGATGACTACTGGCTTCTGTGACCCACGTGCACAACGGCCATTTATAATAACTGTAGGGCACACATGCACATGCAATTCACACACTTGACCATGCACGCACACACACGCACACACACACGCACGCACGCACGCACGCACGCACGCACGCACGCACGCACGCACGCACGCACGCACACACACACACACACACACACACACACACACACACACACAGTCACACACACACACACACACACACACACACACACACACACACACACACACACACACACACACACACACACACACACACGTCGTAAACACACTCTAACATCACCAGGAAGGTAAAGTAACCAATTTCGACAGGCATGACACCTGCAGCAGTGTTCCCTTCTTCCTTCCCTTACTGTGCTCCCTATTCCCCTCTCATTCTTTCTTTAGCTCCTTCCCTGACTCACACTCTCTCTCTCTCTCTCTCTCTCTCTCTCTCTCTCTCTCTCTCTCTGTCTCTCTCTCTCTCTTTCTTTCTCTCCATCTTTCTTCTCCACTTCCTCACCTGTCAACCTGCAGCGAAGAATTCATTCACAGTGAGGACAGGGACCATTTACAGGTCTGGAGAGTGCTTGGAACACTACGAGCAGAACGGTGAGAGATTGCCTCTCAAAGCTGGAAATCAGAGAGGGATGGTTTTAATTGAAGCCGCCAGACAAAACATTTCACCTGCAGAGCACGTGTAGAATTTCAGCTGATGCATAACATATCTGAATATTTGAGTGCTGCTCAAAAAAGTATTGGTATAATAACGAGCTGCTCTATTTTCAATGAATTCTAATTCGTTTTTTGTAATAGTGGTATTACCAGATCTGAACATCGCCTTCCTGGATGCGGATCTCTGTCACTGTTTGCAATCCATTTATTTATGGAGCTGTGTGTTGCATCAAAGAAGAGGCATCATATCGACTAGGGGGAAAGGGGCATTTGTAGTGATCCCTGTGGGGAAATTACTTCTCTGCATTTGACCAGTCCTATTAGGAGCAGAGTGTAGCTCCAGGGGGCACACCGGGAGCAATTAGGGGTTCAGTTGTTTTTCTTTGCTCAGAGACACGTCGACAAGAAGCCTGGAGGAGCCAGTGATCGAACCGAGAACCTTCCAATTAAATTCCCAGGCGGCTGCTTAAACTCCCGAGCCACTGCCGCCCTAGAGGACCTGTGCCAAACAAAAGTCCACTGTGTCATCTTATTTCTTAACAACTATACTGCCAGTGCCCTGTGGTATTCACTTCTGCAGTGATGAAATTCCTCAAACGAGTTGTCATTTGCTAAATGTACTGTAACAGCCCTGACTCCTTTGATCCATTTCTGTTTGCTTAGTAGATCTGATTTAAGATTTGTATTGAAGGGAGAGCCCCTTGAGATGCATGCAGCTTCTCATTTTCGGTCCCATAAAAGCAGACATAGACACAGACATCTGTTGATGCAATCTCTCTGGCCCTACTGCATATTGCTGGAAAATGTAGAGAACTGGAAGACATAATGTTGAATGCCATTTGTGGATTATAATTTGACCTGGATGTCGAGTTATATGCTTTGAAAATCTGTATGTAATGTAAGATACCCACACCAGACAGTGTTGCAGAGGTGACGAGCATGTTGAAGAGATCAAGAGCTAAAGCAGTCATGCACTCATACAGAGATTTAAAAGACATTTTGACAAAGTCTTCTTCAGGGTATAAAAGGAGCATGTAATCTCACCAGATTTACATAAGGAAGATGGGAAACAGGTAAACTGAGTTATGGGGGGGAGTGCCCTCAATCAGATCTGCACACACATGTATAGGAGGGGCAGGTAATTGTCCCCAACAACAACAACAAGTGTATCAAATCATCTTCTTAGTATAAACAGAAATAAACAGCTGAGTCTCGAATACAGTAAACGAACAAACCTAATACAAGGGGAGACACGGGCAGAAGGAGTAAAGATGGACTTGCAAAAGGGCATAGTATGTAAAGATACAATAAAGTAAAAAAAAATAGAATTTTAAAAAGATAAACTTGTACGCATTGTGCAGTGTGCACGAGTTTGTCACACTTGGCCACATTCATATTTTAAATGTGTTCTTCTACCCAGCACCTGGGATTTTAATGTTTGGATGAGGATGAGTGTAATTTGTGAACTATTTTCCAGAGAGTCTAACAGACCTCTGGAAACCTCCACATTTTTGGAGACAAGAGTAAATTACTGTGTGTGCAATTTGTGAATGAATTCAAGCCACACAAATCATACTGCTGTTCGGTGGTGAAACTGCATATACAGGCTGGCTGTTTGTGGATACAGTATGTGGTGACAGTCTCTATGTCTCCTTTGGCCAAATGAAAATGTCATCACTTCACTAATAAGTACAAAAGTGCTTTACGAGAACGATGTTGGTGTAAGTAAGAGATCCGCTGAATTATTTTCTTTCTACATGCATAGATTCTCAACAACTCCTCTACATTCACACTCTCCTTTCAATTCACCAGGTACAGTATGTCCAGGTGCAGATGTGACATCTATTTCTGAAGAGACAGACACACATACTGTACATATGAGGCCTACAGTATAGGGAGGAGGTGGCAGGCCTGCTGCAGTGGTGCCTCGGAAAGACCAAGGATATGATGGTAGATTTCTCTAATCAGAGGCAGAGGTCTTACATCCCCCAGCTGATCAACGGGGCACCAGTGGAGACGGTGGTCAGCGTCAAGTAGCCTACCTCAGGGTGCACATCAACAAGGACGTGACTTGGAGAAGGTACACAGAAACTGTGGCAAAGAAAGCACCACGTCAGGCAGGTGAGGAAATTCAAGGTCTCAGAGAAAGTCCTGAAGTCTTTCTACTCTGCTACTACAAGTAGTAGTAGCCATAGCTCTTCCCAGTATCTGCAACTAAGTGATACAGAAGCTGGTGAGGTCGGCTGAGCACACCACAGTGAGCTCTCTCCAATTCATGCAGGATGTATACCAGAGAAGGTGCTTGAGTAGGGCAAAACGTATTACAAGAACAAACACCACCCCCGTAACATATTGTTTGTGACGATACGAAATGGAAAGTGCGGAGGTGTCTCATATAGCCAGGAGCTCAAGGCTCAGAAAGAGATGTTTTACCCCCTGCGGATGTCAGAACCCTGAATGAGGACAAGGTTAAAAGAACAAAAAGGCAGACACGAAATGAAACAAAAACTGCATTTAATCTGTAAGATTTCCGAGCAGCTGCTCAAAATGTTACTTGCACAATTTATACATAGAAAAGTGAAAGTCAAATTGATGCATATATACTGTACATTATATGCCTTCTGCCTTCTTGTACATTCACTATCACTGTTAAACCACCTGCCTTAAGATCTTTATCATACCTACTTTTACTTTTTTGTTTTTTACCTCATTACAGTGTTATCATTTGTATCACTGTATTATCTTGTAATATTGTATTGTTTGTTCTTTGCGGAACATGCCAACCCACCAACATTTTGCTGCTTGTACATGTATGAGTGAGTGACAAATAAAACCCACTTGATTGACACAAATATTAGATACTGTTCTGCCCACTGTTAGTGTGTATTGTTGCCACCTAGTGGTGGTTTTCTTACAGTTTAGTTTGCACCATGTGATGTTTTTGACCCTTCTAGCTTGCCATAGTTTAGTGTGTGTTCAGTCTATGCAGGACAGCAGAGGAGAGAACATGCTAGATCCTGTTCTTTTGGCAAGCCTTTTGAAGTATATGATTGTAAGCATATTTCTGTTGATTTCTTGAAGTGTTGTTTTGTTGTAGTCTTCTGTTGGTCTATTTGGTGATGTTTATCCATCCATATGATTTGAAGCTACACTACATGAAGCAAATATTGATATTTATGTTTGGAGCTGGCTAAGCTAATCAACCTCATTTGTTTGCTACAACTGCATGTAATTTAGGTACATTACATTATATATGGTGGCAGCTTTTGTATGTTTTTTCTTTTCTATTGAAATATGTTGTTGTTTTGACATATTAATATTACAGAGTGCATATTTTTCTGTATTTTCTTGTTGCAGTTTTACAACTTATCCAGTGGCAATAAACAAGACTACTGCAAACCGTTTGTGCTCATTGGAAAGACTGTTCGCTATCTGCCAAACTAGCCTGCTAATTCACCACTAGGGAGGGCAGAATAGTAAAAAATCATACATCACAGCGGGCTTTCTAACAAAGAGAGGATCAACAACACTGAGACTACAGTCTACAGCAACCCTACAAGCACATTTCAACATGGCCACTTCTAAACAAATAGATGAGAATTTGACAGTCAGGTCTGAATGCTCTGGTTCTACAAAGTCAAGCGGAACCTCTACATCTAGCATACGTGCTACCAAAGCACGGGCCAAAGCAGAGGCCGCACGGGTCCAATTTGTCTATGCCCAAAAGGAGGCAAATCTGTTAAAACAGCAAGCAGAAATGGAGTTTGAACAAGAAAAAGAAAATCTTCTTTCTTCTTTGAAAGCTACAAAGAAGAAAGCTGAGCTACAGGCAGACTTGCAAGTGCTTCAGGCAGAGAAAACAGCCGCTGCAGCACTAGCTGAAGCTCAGGTTTTGGAGGCATTTGCCGAAGAGGAAAATGGAGAACCTCAACACCATCAGTTAGAGACTAACATGGTGCCACTCAACCCTATGCAACGCACCATAGAGTACGTGAAACAACACACAAAGATGAAGCATCAACCGTCACTCTCTCATGCAGCCAAATCAGAACCTGTCTCTCCATCTAAGTGCCAGCGAGATATGGATGACGATGAAGAAAACAGTTGCTCTCTAGAGTCTGGTGAATGCAGTAACCTAGAGTTCAAAAACCTACCTTCACAAGCCCGCATAGAGACTCAGGTTGCAGGAAATATATCAGCACAACACACTTGTGCTGTAAGCCCCAAACGAGAGTACAGGAGTTTGAGAGAAGAGTCACGTGACACAAGACACACAAGTAGAGAGGAATTCCATCATCTCCAGCATGATTACTCCAATCCTCCTACGTCTGACTTGGCCAAGTACTTAATGAGACGAGAGATGGTCAGTTCTGGCCTACTGAATTATGATGATCGCCCAGAAAATTATTGGGCATGGAAGACATCCTTTCTCAGCTCAACCAGGGACTTGGACCTATCACCTCAAGAAGAGCTTGACTTACTTTCAAAGTGGCTGGGACCTGCGTCAGCTGAGCAAGCCAAGAGAATAAGAGCAGCCTACATCCATAATGCAACTGCAGGCCTCAACATGGTGTGGCGACGGCTGGAAGATAGCTTTGGGGCCCCCGAAGTTATAGAGCACGCAATGCTGAAAAAAGTTGAAGATTTTCCACGCATCTCAGTCAAAGACAACCAAAAATTGAGAGACTTTGGAGACCTTTTATTAGAACTGGAGGCAGCAAAAATGAATGGTTATCTTACTGGCCTATCACATCTCGATACAGCACATGGAGTTAATCCCATTTTAGCGAAGCTCCCGTCCTATCTTCAAGAGAAATGGGTAACTGCAGGGTCGAGGTACAAGAAAGAGCATCGAGTCTCATTCCCACCATTTACTTTCTTTGTGAGGTTCATATGCGATGAAGCCCAAACTCGCAACGATCCAAGTTTCGCCTATGTCACCGGCGGAGGTGAAAACAGAACACCAGTATCTGTAAGGAAAACTGATGTCTCTCCAGAATTTGATACCAATCAAGGCTCCTCATCAGAAAAGTTAGAGGACATAGACAAGCAGTGTCCCTTACACAATAAGCCCCATCCTCTGAGGAAATGCCGCGGTTTCCGGTGCAAGTCCTTAGAAGAGAGAAAGGCTTATCTCAAAGACATGCATATCTGTTACAGATGCTGTGCTTCTACTCGCCATATTGCCAAGGACTGTGGCACGGCAGTACAGTGTAAGGAGTGTAACAGCAACAGGCATCCCTCTGCACTACATCCAGGGCCAGCCCCTTGGGAAGCTGAGAGGGTCGACACTGACAGCGATTACGGCGAGGAGCAACAACAGGATGACAATCCAGCAGTAACATCAAAGTGTACCGAAGTGTGTGGAGATACAACCAACTTCAGATCATGTGCAAAAATATGTCTGGTCCGACCCTGCTGGTCATAGAGAGAAGGCTACCAGGATATATGCTGTTCTTGACGAACAAAGCAATCGTTCTCTAGCAAAAGCAGACTTCTTTGACCTCTTCGGTATCAAGGCAGGTGCAGAACCATATACCCTGAAAACGTGTTCAGGAGTCACAGAGGCAACAGGGCGACGAGCCAGCAACTTTGTCATAGAGTCAATAGATGGAAAAATGCAACTGCCCCTTCCAACACTCATCGAATGCAACATGATGCCTGACGACAGGTCGGAGATTCCCTCTCCTGAGATAGCTCACCACTACCCCCATCTCAAGCCAGTGGTGGGCAAAATCCCAGAAGTTGACCCAAATGCTCCCATTCTGCTTCTCCTCGGCAGAGACATCCTGCGTGTGCATAAAGTCCGGGAGCGTTATAATGGACCCCACGATGCACCCTATGCACAACGCCTTGACCTTGGGTGGGTCATCGTTGGCGATGTGTGCCTGAGAGGAGCCCATAAACCAACTAGCGTTAGTGTTTACAGAACCAATGTTCTTCAGAATGGACAAGCTTCCTTCCTTAGTCCAAGCACTGTCTTCCAAGTCAAAGAGAAGTTTGACATCTCAACACCTTACCATGATCATCAGAGTCCTAAGGAAGCATCAATCCAGATGGAAGAGATAGATGACTTTGCCAGCAGTGTGTTTCAGAGAACACGTCACGACAAGCCAGCCTTTTATGTTGAAGATGGAGTCTACATAGACAATTCAAATAGCTGGATAGCCCCCGTACCCTTTCATCCACAAGTTATCAATTTCAGAACCAAAGTCACTGAAATCCAGCCTAGCTCCAATAGGTCTGAACGGTTCTCCAGCAGGAATTTGTTAACCCAGGTTGTACCCAGACTCATTCAGCAAGCCAAGTTGGTTGACAGCACCAGAGTTACAGAGAGTGGCAGCTGCAAGGTTGAACACGAGCATGTGAAAATACAAGTCAACAAATGTGTACAGAAGGAAGTTTACAGAGACGAACCTGGAAGTCTCCTCAAAGGTGAACAAGTGTCTGTCTCTGGACCCCCTGGAGAGTTAAATCCCAAAGACCTCCATGGCAAACAATGGAAGCCTGGCCTGGCCAATACACTGGAGACAAGACTATCTTCTCACAAGAGACTGTGTAATAATTAGTGGTATGAAGTATAATACCAAGCGAGGAGTGTTCTGCCCACTGTTAGTGTGTATTGTTGCCACCTAGTGGTGGTTTTCTTACAGTTTAGTTTGCACCATGTGATGTTTTTGACCCTTCTAGCTTGCCATAGTTTAGTGTGTGTTCAGTCTATGCAGGACAGCAGAGGAGAGAACATGCTAGATCCTGTTCTTTTGGCAAGCCTTTTGAAGTATATGATTGTAAGCATATTTCTGTTGATTTCTTGAAGTGTTGTTTTGTTGTAGTCTTCTGTTGGTCTATTTGGTGATGTTTATCCATCCATATGATTTGAAGCTACACTACATGAAGCAAATATTGATATTTATGTTTGGAGCTGGCTAAGCTAATCAACCTCATTTGTTTGCTACAACTGCATGTAATTTAGGTACATTACATTATATATGGTGGCAGCTTTTGTATGTTTTTTCTTTTCTATTGAAATATGTTGTTGTTTTGACATATTAATATTACAGAGTGCATATTTTTCTGTATTTTCTTGTTGCAGTTTTACAACTTATCCAGTGGCAATAAACAAGACTACTGCAAACCGTTTGTGCTCATTGGAAAGACTGTTCGCTATCTGCCAAACTAGCCTGCTAATTCACCACTAGGGAGGGCAGAATAGATACACTGTACTGTACAGACAAAGCCTGTTCTAGACAGCTTGGCCCTTGGCCATGCTGTAAAAGTTCTGAAAACTACTCAAAAACTCACTGCCTCCGATTCTTCCAGCAAAAGCAATGCACAAACACTGTTCTCACTGCTGCCATCGGGCAACCATACACGTACCATATGAACAAGGACCTCAAGATCCAAGGACTGCTTCTTCCCCCAAGCCATTCGAATGCTCAAGCCAGGGCCGTTCCTGAGCAATCTGGCGCCCCAAGCAGGATTTTTTTACTCTGTCCCAAAAATTGAGGAGACACTGTGGAGGCACTGGGGGGACAGTGGGGACACTGTGGAGGCACTGGGGGTCCATTGGGGAGGCACTGTGGGGACACTGGGGAGGCTCTGTGGAGGCACTGGCGGGACACTGGCACTGGGGAGACACTGGGGAGGTACTGGGGAGGCACTGGGGGGACACTGGGGGGACACTGGGCAGACGGAGTTGGCGCCCCTCCCCCCCATGGCGCTCGAAGCCGCTGCTTCGTCGGCCTGTAGGAAGAACCGGGCCTGGCTCAAGCTCAACAACAATAATACCTGGACTAATGCTTTCACAATACTGCACTGCACTCACACTACTGCACTTTATTGTTGTAGTCTCCACCAGACCGAAGGCATGGCATGGGGAGAGTATGTTTTGTACCCTGTCCATCTGTCAGTCCGTCTGTGTGTACATGTCAGCCTGTGATCAGCTAATCTCCGGCACCGTTGGCATAATTGCCGCGAAACTGTGCACACCCATTCCCTGAATGGACAGTGTATGCCCTCTGCCCCAAATATTTCAAATGGCCATATTGTCTTGTATGCATGTACAGTATGTGTGTATGTCATATTTATATTATAAATGTATATTTAAAAACAACCAAAGTGCAAAAGCAAAGCACTAATATAATCCACAAAAGCACAAGCGCACACACATAAATACATGTACAGTACTGTATATGCAGTCATTGTATGAAGTCATTCTCTCATGGTTAAATAGACACATGCATGTTTAAACTCGTGACAGGGTTGAATAGATTTTCTGTCCACGCCTATTTTCCTCTCTAGTACTGCCATGTACAGAAAGATATTTCACTAGGACATGTTAAACTACATGTAGCCTACAGACCATGTTAAAACTACATGTAGCCTACAGACAATGTTAAAACTACATGTGCAGATGTAACAGAGTTAAATAGTTAGTTAAATTGAGTTGATAATTTGCCCACTATTGAGCAGTACCAAACATATTTTTGTTGGTTCAAAGTTCAAACTAAGATATATAGCACTTTGGTTCACTGCATATCACACTGTATGTCCTAGTGGTGTTCCCGTAGCTGCTGCTCTGTTTGTGGTGTTGCTGTAGCTGCCTCAGTGGATTCCGTGCTCCTCTGAGGTGAGAGGGTTCTCTGAAAACACTGCGATGTTATTTTATGTTTTTGTTATGAAACAGTGTTCATTTCAGCTTAAATGAAAGCATACAGGTCTAATATACATATGACGTTGGGTCATTATGATAATATCAATTTGAGTGATCTGAATCTTGTTGTAAAAAGCTTTTGGTTTATCACGTTGGGACTAGTGATGACGTCATGCAGTGTTGTCTTTTTGCGCGAAAATAAAGTGAGTTTACTTTTGTGTTGTGTTTCACACAGACTGTCTGAGTCTCTGAGACTATGCAGTGGACCATTTCTACAACAAATGGTGTCTTATTTGTTGTGCTTACAGGTATGAGCTATATATATAATGTACCAACTATAACTTGTTTTATTTAATGTTTTGCTGGTAGTTCTTCTGTAATTGTACACTCAATGTTGAGCCCTGTATGCTGCTAGGGTATTCTCATTGCATGATTGTATTTGGATTTAAGACTATTATATAATAAAAAGAAAACATGTATTAGACAGAAGTTAATGTTATTGGTCAGGCTAAACAGACAGATGCGAATGTTATTGGTTAGGCTAAAATCAGTGGATTCCGTGCTCCTCTGAGACTGTCTGAGACTATGCAGTGGACCATTTCTACAACAAATGGTGTCTTATTTGTTGTGCTTACAGAATAAACGGTCTTCTGAGGTTCCTGTTCGTGTCCTTTGACTACCAAAAGAAGTCCGTTACACAGAACATCGACAGCCACTTTCTTCCTGTTTTTGATGACAGGTGGAACTGGAACATTTACAATATGTTCTCATCTTCTAGATCAACCATCAGCATACGGAATAATACCCGGATAATACCCGGAATAATACCCGGATAATACCCGGAATAATACCCATACGAATAATACCCATACCTCCTTTCATTACACTGAGTGATTATTTAAATGGTCAATTAAGGCAACAAGGTTCAAATTCAGGGTAGAATAGGAAAGTTACATAATGCAGCTTTAACTTCATTATGTTTTACTGAATCTGATCGTCCTTTTATAATGTTTAATTTGCTTAATGTTTGATTAACAACAAATTGAATTGCCTTGCTGTTGGGAGCAGTGATTGGCCGTGTTTTGTTCTATTGTTGGTGTGTCCCGCCCCCTCACTCTGATTGGAGCATCAGGGCCCTCTGTTAGTATTTAACAAGAGTTTGTTGTGCTTTGTGTCACTTACTTTAATCTCTGCTAGTTGTTAAGACCTGAACTTCTCCTTTATGCACTAGCTGAAGCATTTAGTTTTAGTTCTTAAAAAACTAGTATCAGTTTGTTTGGGCAGGTTTTGAGTTATGGCTTTACTACAAACATTGAAGTCCTTGGTCAACCAGAGACTATCTGCTGCTGCTGAAGAGATATTTGGGATCATTGGTAGAATTCTAACAGAGTACGAGGATGAAGCTTTCCACATCAAGCAAGAAACTGACCGCCAACGCAGACTACTGGATATGGTTTTACAACCAATCGTCAAACTACAAAGAGCAGGTTGGTAAAACGTTTAGTATGTTAAACTTGCATTCAAAAACATTATCTGTGGATATATCTGATAGCAATAGGTTGTAGCTAATGAAAAAAAATATTTGAGAAACAAGGAGATGCTTGTTTTAGAAATGAACCATTGTTGAAGTAAAAAACAATCATGACACTTTTTTTGTCATGTTCAAACATGTAATGATGTGTTTCTCCTCTTTATCTTCTGTCTAGACTCTATGCACCTCCTTGTGTGTAAAGAGGAGGTATTCCCTGAGCAGCAACAGGAGAGAACATCCAGTCAGGTCCAGGAGGAACCAGCGCCTCCACAGATTAAAGAAGAACAGGAGCAGATAACCTCCAGTCTGATCAAAGATGAACCAGAGTCTCCACAGATTAAAGATGAACAGGAGGAGCGAACCTCCAGTCTGATGAAAGAGGAACCAGCATCTCCACAGATTAAAGAGGAACATGATGATCTACTTCAAAGATCAGAGGAGGATGGTGGAACAACAGAGACATTACTATCAGTGAAACATGAAGATGATGATGAAAACATACAAACAGAACCTGTAGCCAGCACCTCATCTCAACACATGGGAACACATTCTGATGTAGAAGACTGTGGAACATCACAACCAACTAGTGATGATCAGCTCCTCTCTTCACACTATTCTGAATCTGACATCACTGAAGACAGTGCTGAGTGGGAGGAGACCACGGATGACCAGTCTGGTTTAAACCCACTGAAATCACACAATACACAACACATGGGAGGAAATACTTTGTCTTTAAGCAACAAGCTGCTCCATGACCTCAAATCACCAAAAGAAAGTAACTCCATGAGAAGTCACACAGGTAAGAAATGTTTTAGCTGTGCAGATTGTGGCAAAATGTTTAGCCTAAAGGGAACTCTGAAGAAGCATGCAATGATTAATTCAGGCGGAATGCCATTTGCTTGCACAGTGTGTGACAAGGGCTGTAGTCAAAAGGGTGATCTAAAACGACACATGACGACTCATACAGGGGAAAAACCATTTACGTGTACAGTTTGTGGCAAGGGCTGTAGTTTAAAGGGTGATCTAAAAATACACATGATGACTCATACAGGGGAAAAACCATTTACGTGTACAGTCTGTGGCAAGGGCTGTAGTTTAAAGATTGATCTAAAAAGACACATGATAACTCATACAGGGGAAAAACCATTTACGTGTACAGTTTGTAAAAAAGGCTTTAGTCAGAATGGCAATCTAAAAACACACATGATGACTCACACAGGGGAAAAACCCATTACATGTACAGTTTGTGGCAAGGGCTGCACTCATAATGGAGAATTAAACGTACACATGAGGACTCACACAGGGGAAAAGCCCTTTACGTGTACAGTTTGTGGCAAGGGCTTTAGCCAGAATGGGGATTTAAAAGTACACATGAGGACTCATACAAGGGTAACCCCCTTTACGTGTACAGTTTGTGGCAAGGGCTGTATTCATAATGGAGCATTAAAAGTACACATGAGGAATCATACAGGGGAAAAGCCCTTTACGTGTACAGTTTGTGGCAAGGGCTTTAGCCAGAATGGGGATTTAAAAGTACACATGAGGACTCATACAGGGGAAAAACCATTTACGTGTACAGTTTGTGAAAAAGGCTTTAGTCAGAATTGCACTCTAAAAACACACATGAAGACGTGTCATAAAGAGGAAAAAGCTGTTAAATGATGAGTGTTTTTTATCTTCTTCAAAACATGATGGAATATACATCAATTGTTTTATTACATTTTCAACTTGCATAATGACCTGCTGATATTGATATAACAATATGAGAACAAGTATTTGCCCACATTCTTCAGCAATTAAAATGTCACATTCATTAATATTCACGGACTAATGGTGCAATTGTAACTTGTCTCTGTGTTGACATGTGTTGTTTGGACTAACATATCATCATAGTGTATTTCAATGACTTGGTTTGATTATATGTTTAGATTCTCTGTTTTATGTTGTCTTCATAAAATTGTAACAGAAAATATTTACTGTAAAAAATACTGTCCGTAATTTCTTCTTTTTCAAATAAAGGTTTGACAGCTACACATCCTTTGTGTGTTCATTACAGAAAGCTCACCACAACACATGTGCTTCACCTCCTTTACATATGGACATCTTGAACAATACAGTGACAAAAACCGCTTCATTTTACATCCTGCATGCCAAACTATTACTAGATCATGATAGGAGTATTAATTAAATTAAACAGTCTACACATATTTCACTTTACATACTGTACTTAACCTGTAACTACGTGTAGATATAATAAGAAATGCTTCATATTCTAACAATTGTGTGTAAGGATGGTGACACATCCCTTAGTCATACTGAGGGTAAAACTATGACTAGTTGTGGACGTGGAGTTTTTGATTGATTGATTGAAAATTGTATTAACAGTTTGCAGAATTACAGTACATTTCAAGCACAAACTCAATACAAAGGCTGTTAACTGTGAGTGGACGACCCAATTAAGCATTACACTTGTTTACAACAGGGTCCACCATGTTCAATTCATCAAAAGAGTTGATATGTTATCTGACAATTGGTATGAATGACACATGTGAAACATGTCTTTCAGATTGACCATTTACTCTTGATGGATAATTGAGTAAGTTGTGTGTAGATGTGTGTCTTTATGTACGGTAAGCATGATGCTACTGTACAATACCAGTGCATTAGTATTTCTAGTCTACCTTGTTAGAAGACATGGGTTGTGAATAAATGGTAAATGGTGCATTTATATAGCGCCTTCATCCAAGGCGCTTTACAGAGATTGTGCATTACATTCACTTATTCACACACACACATTCATACACCAAAATAATACATGAGTAAGCCCCACCCATACACCTGAAGGCTGTGTGTTGTTATCACAAGCCAGACAGACAGACACATAGTGGGTTGTTGTAGGGCCGGGCAATTAAGTGAAGTAATTTCGTTACCTCCCCAAAAAGGGGACAGTGCACTCAGTACCCTCAGGGCTGGACGGAGACAAAAATGTGGCCCTTCCGACATTTTCGCGGACAACCAGCGCGCAAATACTCGAATGACTTTTCGGGTCGAGGTCCATACAAATACTTGAAATACAAGCCCTTAACACCACCACATTTACAGTACAACATGATACACAATTAACAGTCAACTAATTTAACATTGCCTGGTACGTCCTGTGGCCAGTCCAATGCTCTTAACACAATAATGTGGAATGCCCTCACGCCATCCATTAAAATTAATGTACAACACTGTTTTCTTTCTAAATTGGACAAACAAACAAACACACAAAAATCCATCAGGAGACTAAAGGGTGAGGTAAATGTAAAATTCCCACCTCTTTTAAGCAGAGTTTTGTATTTGTTGATGACATTTAGCCTATTATTCTGTCATTGTGTTATTACATGAAACATGTATTTTCAGATTGACCCATTACTCTTGATATGATGGACTATTGAGTCAGTTCTGTGTATATATGGTAGATGTGTGGTTTACCTGTAAAATAAGCATGGTGCTACTGTACAATACCACTTATAATACAACTTATTCCATTATGTCTGGTGGTATAGGCTATTTAAACAAATACACATTTTAAAAGCGTTAGGACCCTGGTTGTGAATGTTGTGGAATGTTTTGGGGGATGTCTGTCCCATTGTTAACAGACAGGTGATAATGGGTTAGGGTGTGTAACCCTATTGCTGAATGGATCGACCAACCAATTTGCATGTGATCCTTTTATGATAAGTAGAGTGGCTATTGCCTACTCCTACAGTATAGTGTGAATGGATGGAGTGGAACATGTATATAGGATTGGGAAGCATTTGCATTCAAATGATTTAGACTGTAAAATACTTTGCCTCCTGCGACAACTTCTGAAAGGTGACAACAACAACTTGAGCTATTGGTCATCCCTACATTTGGACTTTACAAGGTTAAGCTTCCTTAAGATCACTGTACCAACTGCACACAGCGATATATGCAGTCATTGTATAAAGTCATTCTCTCATGGTCAAATAGACAAATGCATGTTTAAACTCCTGACAGGGTTGAATAGATGTTTTTGTCCACACCTATTGTCCTCTCTAGTACTGCCATTTACAGAAAGATATTTCACTAGGACATGTTAAACTACATGTAGCCTACAGACCGAAGCTGAGAACATATTGTAAATGTTCCAGTTCCACCTGTCATCAAAAACAGGACGAAAGTGGCTGTCGGTGTTCTGCACATGTCGTTTCAACATGTTATCTGCATGTAGTTTTAACATGGTCTGTAGCCTAGGCTACATGTAGTTTAACATGTCCTAGTGAAATATCTTTCTGTACATGGCAGTACTAGAGAGGACAATAGGCGTGGACAGAAAATCTGAGCTTTCTGTAATGAACACACAAAGGATGTGTAGCTGTCAACCCTTTATTTGAAAAAGAAGAAATTACGGACAGTATTTTTTACAGAGTAAATATTTTCTGTTACAATGTTATGAAGACAACATAATACAGATAATCTAAACATATACAGGCATTGAAATACACTATGATGATTGAATTTGAAATTGAATTGCCTTGCTGTCGGGAGCAGTGATTGGCCGTGTTTTGTTCTATTGTTGGTGTGTCCCGCCCCCTCAATCTGATTGGAGCATCAGGGCCCTCTGTTAGTATTTAACAGGAGTTTGGACTGCTTTGTGTCACTTACTTTAAACTCTGCTAGTTGTTAAGAGCTGAACTTCTCCTCTCTGCACTATAGCTGAAGAAGTTTTAGTACTTAACAAAACTAGTATCAGTTTGTTTGTTTGTTTGATTTATGGCTTTACTACAAACATTGAAGTCCATGGTCAACCAGAGACTATCTGCTGCTGCTGAAGAGATATTTGGGATTGTTGGAAGAATTCTAACCGAGTACGAGGATGAAGCTTTCCACATCAAGCAAGAAACTGACCGCCAACGCAGACTACTGGATATGGTTTTACAACCAATCGTCAAACTACAAAGAGCAGGTTGGTAAAACCTTTACTATGTTAACCTGTTAAAGGCTTGAACATGTTTGAACTCAATCCATTCATGTTAGGGTTAAACTGATAGCAATAGGTTGTAGCTAATGAAAAAAAATATTTGAGGAACAGGGAGATGCTTGTTTTAGAAGTGAAGCATTGTTGAGCTAAGAAAGTTTCATGTTCAAACATGTAATAGTATTTTTCTCTTCTCTATCTTATGTCTAGACTCCATACACCTCCCTGTGTGTAAAGAGGAGGTATTCACTGAGCAGCAGGAGAGAACCTCCAGTCTGGTCCAGGAGGATCCAGAGCCTCCACAGATTAAAGACGAACATGAGGAGCAAACCTCCAGTCTGATCAAAGAGGAACCAGAGTCTCTACAGATTAAAGATGAACAGGAGGAGCGAACCTCCAGTCTGATCAAAGAGGAACCAGAGTCTCTACAGATTAAAGACGAACATGAGGAGCAAACCTCCAGTCTGATCAAAGAGGAACCAGAGTCTCTACAGATTAAAGATGAACAGGAGGAGCGAACCTCCAGTCTGATCAAAGAGGAACCAGAGTCTCTACAGATTAAAGAGGAACATGATGATCTACTTCAAAGATCAGAGGAGGATGGTGGATCAACAGAGACATTACTATCAGTGAAACATGAACATGGTGAAAACATACAAACAGAACCTGTAGCCAGCACCTCATCTCAACACATGGGAACACATTCTGATGTAGAAGACTGTGGAACATCACAACCAACTAGTGATGATCAGCTCCTCTCTTCACACTATTCTGAATCTGACATCACTGAAGACAGTGCTGAGTGGGAGGAGACCACGGATGACCAGTCTGGTTTAAACCCACTGAAATCACACAATAGTCAAAAGGGTGATCTAAAACGACACATGACGACTCATACAGGGGAAAAACCATTTACGTGTACAGTCTGTGGCAAGGGCTGTAGTTTAAAGATTGATCTAAAAAGACACATGATAACTCATACAGGGGAAAAACCATTTACGTGTACAGTTTGTAAAAAAGGCTTTAGTCAGAATAGCAATCTAAAAACACACATGATGACTCACACAGGGGAAAAACCCATTACATGTACAGTTTGTGGCAAGGGCTGCACTCATAATGGAGAATTAAACGTACACATGAGGACTCACACAGGGGAAAAGCCCTTTACGTGTACAGTTTGTGGCAAGGGCTTTAGCCAGAATGGGGATTTAAAAGTACACATGAGGACTCATACAAGGGAAACCCCCTTTACGTGTACAGTTTGTGGCAAGGGCTGTATTCATAATGGGGCATTAAAAGTACACATGAGGAATCATACAGGGGAAAAGCCCTTTACGTGTACAGTTTGTGAAAAGGGCTTTAGCCAGAATGGGGATTTAAAAGTACACATGAGGACTCATACAGGGGAAAAACCATTTACGTGTACAGTTTGTGAAAAATGCTTTAGTCAGAATTGCACTCTAAAAACACACATGAAGACGTGTCATAAAGAGGAAAAAGCTGTTAAATGATGAGTGTTTTTTTTTCTTCTTCAAAACATGATGGACTATACATCAATTGTTTTATTAAATTTTCAACTTGCATAATGACCTGCTGATATTGATATAACAATATGAGAACAAGTATTTGCCCACATTCTTCAGCAATTAAAATGTCACATTCATTAATATTCACGGACTAATGGTGCAATTGTAACTTGTCTCTGTGTTGACATGTGTTGTTTGGACTAACATATCATCATAGTGTATTTCAATGACTTAGTTTGATTATATGTTTAGATTCTCTGTTTTATGTTGTCTTCATAAAATTGTAACAGAAAATATTTACTCTGTAAAAAATACTGTCCGTAATTTCTTCTTTTTCAAATAAAGGGTTGACAGCTACACATCCTTTGTGTGTTCATTACAGAAAGCTCACCACAACACATGTGCTTCACCTCCTTTACATATGGACATCTTGAACAATACAGTGACAAAAACCGCTTCATTTTACATCCTGAAGCGGTTCATTTTACACATATTTTACTTTACATACTGTACTTAACCTGTAACTACATGTAGATATAATAAGAAATGCTTCATATTCTAACAATTGTGTGTAAGGATGGTGACACATCCCTTAGTCATACTGAGGGTAAAACTATGACTAGTTGTGGACGTGGAGTTGATATGTTATCTGACAATTGGTATGAATGACACATGTGAAACATGTCTTTCAGATTGACCATTTACTCTTGATGGATAATTGAGTGTCTTTATGTACGGTAAGCATGATGCTACTGTACAATACCAGTGCATTAGTATTTCTAGTCTACCTTGTTAGAAGACATGGGTTGTGAATAAATGGTAAATGGTGCATTTATATAGCGCCTTCATCCAAGGCGCTTTACAGAGATTGTGCATTACATTCACTTATTCACACACACATTCATACACCAAAATAATACATGAGTAAGCCCCACCCATACACCTGAAGGCTGTGTGTTGTTATCACAAGCCAGACAGACAGAAACATAGTGGGTTGTAGGGCCGGGCAATTAAGTGAAGTAATTTCGTTACCTCCCCAAAAAGGGGACAGTGCACTCAGTACCCTCAGGGCTGGACGGAGACAAAAATGTGGCCCTTCCGACATTTTCGCGGACAACCAGCGCGCAAATACTCTAATGACTTTTCGGGTCGAGGTCCATACAAATACTTGAAATACAAGCCCTTAACACCACCACATTTACAATACAACATGATACACAATTAACAGTCAACTAATTTAACATTGCCTGGTACGTCCTGTGGCCAGTCCAATGCTCTTAACACAATAATGTGGAATGCCCTCACGCCATCCATTAAAATGAATGTACAACACTGTTTTCTTTCTAAATTGGACAAACAAACAAACACACAAAAATCCATCAGGAGACTAAAGGGTGAGGTAAATGTAAAATTCCCACCTCTTTTAAGCAGAGTTTTGTATTTGTTGATGACATTTAGCCTATTATTCTGTCATTGTGTTATTACATGAAACATGTCTTTTCAGATTGACCCATTACTCTTGATATGATGGACTATTGAGTCAGTTCTGTGTATATATGGTAGATGTGTGGTTTACCTGTAAAATAAGCATGGTGCTACTGTACAATACCACTTATAATACAACTTATTCCATTATGTCTGGTGGTATAGGCTATTTAAACAAATACAAATTTTAAAAGCGTTAGGACCCTGGTTGTGAATGTTGTGGAATGTTTTGGGGGATGTCTGTCCCATTGTTAACAGACAGGTGATAATGGGTTAGGGTGTGTAACCCTATTGCTGAATGGATCGACCAACCAATTTGCATGTGATCCTTTTATGATAAGTAGAGTGGCTATTGCCTACTCCTACAGTATAGTGTGAATGGATGGAGTGGAACATGTATATAGGATTGGGAATCATTTGCATTCAAATGATTTAGACTGTAAAATACTTTGCCTCCTGCGACAACTTCTGAAAGGTGACAACAACAACTTGAGCTATTGGTCATCCCTACATTTGGACTTTACAAGGTTAAGCTTCCTTAAGATCACTGTACCAACTGCACACAGCGATATATGCAGTCATTGTATAAAGTCATTCTCTCATGGTCAAATAGACAAATGCATGTTTAAACTCCTGACAGGGTTGAATAGATGTTTTTGTCCACACCTATTGTCCTCTCTAGTACTGCCATTTACAGAAAGATATTTCACTAGGACATGTTAAACTACATGTAGCCTACAGACCGAAGCTGAGAACATATTGTAAATGTTCCAGTTCCACCTGTCATCAAAAACAGGACGAAAGTGGCTGTCGGTGTTCTGCACATGTCGTTTCAACATGTTATCTGCATGTAGTTTTAACATGGTCTGTAGCCTAGGCTACATGTAGTTTAACATGTCCTAGTGAAATATCTTTCTGTACATGGCAGTACTAGAGAGGACAATAGGCGTGGACAGAAAATCTGAGCTTTCTGTAATGAACACACAAAGGATGTGTAGCTGTCAACCCTTTATTTGAAAAAGAAGAAATTACGGACAGTATTTTTTACAGAGTAAATATTTTCTGTTACAATGTTATGAAGACAACATAATACAGATAATCTAAACATATACAGGCATTGAAATACACTATGATGATTGAATTTGAAATTGAATTGCCTTGCTGTCGGGAGCAGTGATTGGCCGTGTTTTGTTCTATTGTTGGTGTGTCCCGCCCCCTCAATCTGATTGGAGCATCAGGGCCCTCTGTTAGTATTTAACAGGAGTTTGGACTGCTTTGTGTCACTTACTTTAAACTCTGCTAGTTGTTAAGAGCTGAACTTCTCCTCTCTGCACTATAGCTGAAGAAGTTTTAGTACTTAACAAAACTAGTATCAGTTTGTTTGTTTGTTTGATTTATGGCTTTACTACAAACATTGAAGTCCATGGTCAACCAGAGACTATCTGCTGCTGCTGAAGAGATATTTGGGATTGTTGGAAGAATTCTAACCGAGTACGAGGATGAAGCTTTCCACATCAAGCAAGAAACTGACCGCCAACGCAGACTACTGGATATGGTTTTACAACCAATCGTCAAACTACAAAGAGCAGGTTGGTAAAACCTTTACTATGTTAACCTGTTAAAGGCTTGAACATGTTTGAACATAGTTGGAACTCAATCCATTCATGTTAGGGTTAAACTGATAGCAATAGGTTGTAGCTAATGAAAAAAAATATTTGAGGAACAGGGAGATGCTTGTTTTAGAAGTGAAGCATTGTTGAGGTAAGAAAGTTTCATGTTCAAACATGTAATAGTATTTTTCTCTTCTCTATCTTATGTCTAGACTCCATACACCTCCCTGTGTGTAAAGAGGAGGTATTCACTGAGCAGCAGGAGAGAACCTCCAGTCTGGTCCAGGAGGATCCAGAGCCTCCACAGATTAAAGACGAACATGAGGAGCAAACCTCCAGTCTGATCAAAGAGGAACCAGAGTCTCTACAGATTAAAGATGAACAGGAGGAGCGAACCTCCAGTCTGATCAAAGAGGAACCAGAGTCTCTACAGATTAAAGACGAACATGAGGAGCAAACCTCCAGTCTGATCAAAGAGGAACCAGAGTCTCTACAGATTAAAGATGAACAGGAGGAGCGAACCTCCAGTCTGATCAAAGAGGAACCAGAGTCTCTACAGATTAAAGAGGAACATGATGATCTACTTCAAAGATCAGAGGAGGATGGTGGATCAACAGAGACATTACTATCAGTGAAACATGAACATGGTGAAAACATACAAACAGAACCTGTAGCCAGCACCTCATCTCAACACATGGGAACACATTCTGATGTAGAAGACTGTGGAACATCACAACCAACTAGTGATGATCAGCTCCTCTCTTCACACTATTCTGAATCTGACATCACTGAAGACAGTGCTGAGTGGGAGGAGACCACGGATGACCAGTCTGGTTTAAACCCACTGAAATCACACAATAGTCAAAAGGGTGATCTAAAACGACACATGACGACAGGGGAAAAACCATTTACGTGTACAGTCTGTGGCAAGGGCTGTAGTTTAAAGATTGATCTAAAAAGACACATGATAACTCATACAGGGGAAAAACCATTTACGTGTACAGTTTGTAAAAAAGGCTTTAGTCAGAATGGCAATCTAAAAACACACATGATGACTCACACAGGGGAAAAGCCCTTTACGTGTACAGTTTGTGAAAAGGGCTTTAGCCAGAATGGGGATTTAAAAGTACACATGAGGACTCATACAGGGGAAAAACCATTTACTTGTACAGTTTGTGAAAAATGCTTTAGTCAGAATTGCACTCTAAAAACACACATGAAGACGTGTCATAAAGAGGAAAAAGCTGTTAAATGATGAGTGTTTTTTTTTCTTCTTCAAAACATGATGGACTATACATCAATTGTTTTATTAAATTTTCAACTTGCATAATGACCTGCTGATATTGATATAACAATATGAGAACAAGTATTTGCCCACATTCTTCAGCAACTAAAATGTCACATTCATTAATATTCACGGACTAATGGTGCAATTGTAACTTGTCTCTGTGTTGACATGTGTTGTTTGGACTAACATATCATCATAGTGTATTTCAATGACTTAGTTTGATTATATGTTTAGATTCTCTGTTTTATGTTGTCTTCATAAAATTGTAACAGAAAATATTTACTCTGTAAAAAATACTGTCCGTAATTTCTTCTTTTTCAAATAAAGGGTTGACAGCTACACATCCTTTGTGTGTTCATTACAGAAAGCTCACCACAACACATGTGCTTCACCTCCTTTACATATGGACATCTTGAACAATACAGTGACAAAAAACGCTTCATTTTACATCCTGAAGCGGTTCATTTTACACATATTTTACTTTACATACTGTACTTAACCTGTAACTACATGTAGATATAATAAGAAATGCTTCATATTCTAACAATTGTGTGTAAGGATGGTGACACATCCCTTAGTCATACTGAGGGTAAAACTATGACTAGTTGTGGACGTGGAGTTGATATGTTATCTGACAATTGGTATGAATGACACATGTGAAACATGTCTTTCAGATTGACCATTTACTCTTGATGGATAATTGAGTAAGTTGTGTGTAGATGTGTGTCTTTATGTACGGTAAGCATGATGCTACTGTACAATACCAGTGCATTAGTATTTCTAGTCTACCTTGTTAGAAGACATGGGTTGTGAATAAATGGTAAATGGTGCATTTATATAGCGCCTTCATCCAAGGCGCTTTACAGAGATTGTGCATTACATTCACTTATTCACACACACATTCATACACCAAAATAATACATGAGTAAGCCCCACCCATACACCTGAAGGCTGTGTGTTGTTATCACAAGCCAGACAGACAGAAACATAGTGGGTTGTAGGGCCGGGCAATTAAGTGAAGTAATTTCGTTACCTCCCCAAAAAGGGGACAGTGCACTCAGTACCCTCAGGGCTGGACGGAGACAAAAATGTGGCCCTTCCGACATTTTCGCGGACAACCAGCGCGCAAATACTCTAATGACTTTTCGGGTCGAGGTCCATACAAATACTTGAAATACAAGCCCTTAACACCACCACATTTACAATACAACATGATACACAATTAACAGTCAACTAATTTAACATTGCCTGGTACGTCCTGTGGCCAGTCCAATGCTCTTAACACAATAATGTGGAATGCCCTCACGCCATCCATTAAAATGAATGTACAACACTGTTTTCTTTCTAAATTGGACAAACAAACAAACACACAAAAATCCATCAGGAGACTAAAGGGTGAGGTAAATGTAAAATTCCCACCTCTTTTAAGCAGAGTTTTGTATTTGTTGATGACATTTAGCCTATTATTCTGTCATTGTGTTATTACATGAAACATGTCTTTTCAGATTGACCCATTACTCTTGATATGATGGACTATTGAGTCAGTTCTGTGTATATATGGTAGATGTGTGGTTTACCTGTAAAATAAGCATGGTGCTACTGTACAATACCACTTATAATACAACTTATTCCATTATGTCTGGTGGTATAGGCTATTTAAACAAATACAAATTTTAAAAGCGTTAGGACCCTGGTTGTGAATGTTGTGGAATGTTTTGGGGGATGTCTGTCCCATTGTTAACAGACAGGTGATAATGGGTTAGGGTGTGTAACCCTATTGCTGAATGGATCGACCAACCAATTTGCATGTGATCCTTTTATGATAAGTAGAGTGGCTATTGCCTACTCCTACAGTATAGTGTGAATGGATGGAGTGGAACATGTATATAGGATTGGGAATCATTTGCATTCAAATGATTTAGACTGTAAAATACTTTGCCTCCTGCGACAACTTCTGAAAGGTGACAACAACAACTTGAGCTATTGGTCATCCCTACATTTGGACTTTACAAGGTTAAGCTTCCTTAAGATCACTGTACCAACTGCACACAGCGATATATGCAGTCATTGTATAAAGTCATTCTCTCATGGTCAAATAGACAAATGCATGTTTAAACTCCTGACAGGGTTGAATAGATGTTTTTGTCCACACCTATTGTCCTCTCTAGTACTGCCATTTACAGAAAGATATTTCACTAGGACATGTTAAACTACATGTAGCCTACAGACCGAAGCTGAGAACATATTGTAAATGTTCCAGTTCCACCTGTCATCAAAAACAGGACGAAAGTGGCTGTCGGTGTTCTGCACATGTCGTTTCAACATGTTATCTGCATGTAGTTTTAACATGGTCTGTAGCCTAGGCTACATGTAGTTTAACATGTCCTAGTGAAATATCTTTCTGTACATGGCAGTACTAGAGAGGACAATAGGAGTGGACAGAAAATCTGAGCTTTCTGTAATGAACACACAAAGGATGTGTAGCTGTCAACCCTTTATTTGAAAAAGAAGAAATTACGGACAGTATTTTTTACAGAGTAAATATTTTCTGTTACAATGTTATGAAGACAACATAATACAGATAATCTAAACATATACAGGCATTGAAATACACTATGATGATTGAATTTGAAATTGAATTGCCTTGCTGTCGGGAGCAGTGATTGGCCGTGTTTTGTTCTATTGTTGGTGTGTCCCGCCCCCTCAATCTGATTGGAGCATCAGGGCCCTCTGTTAGTATTTAACAGGAGTTTGGACTGCTTTGTGTCACTTACTTTAAACTCTGCTAGTTGTTAAGAGCTGAACTTCTCCTCTCTGCACTATAGCTGAAGAAGTTTTAGTACTTAACAAAACTAGTATCAGTTTGTTTGTTTGTTTGATTTATGGCTTTACTACAAACATTGAAGTCCATGGTCAACCAGAGACTATCTGCTGCTGCTGAAGAGATATTTGGGATTGTTGGAAGAATTCTAACCGAGTACGAGGATGAAGCTTTCCACATCAAGCAAGAAACTGACCGCCAACGCAGACTACTGGATATGGTTTTACAACCAATCGTCAAACTACAAAGAGCAGGTTGGTAAAACCTTTACTATGTTAACCTGTTAAAGGCTTGAACATGTTTGAACATAGTTGGAACTCAATCCATTCATGTTAGGGTTAAACTGATAGCAATAGGTTGTAGCTAATGAAAAAAAATATTTGAGGAACAGGGAGATGCTTGTTTTAGAAGTGAAGCATTGTTGAGGTAAGAAAGTTTCATGTTCAAACATGTAATAGTATTTTTCTCTTCTCTATCTTATGTCTAGACTCCATACACCTCCCTGTGTGTAAAGAGGAGGTATTCACTGAGCAGCAGGAGAGAACCTCCAGTCTGGTCCAGGAGGATCCAGAGCCTCCACAGATTAAAGACGAACATGAGGAGCAAACCTCCAGTCTGATCAAAGAGGAACCAGAGTCTCTACAGATTAAAGATGAACAGGAGGAGCGAACCTCCAGTCTGATCAAAGAGGAACCAGAGTCTCTACAGATTAAAGACGAACATGAGGAGCAAACCTCCAGTCTGATCAAAGAGGAACCAGAGTCTCTACAGATTAAAGATGAACAGGAGGAGCGAACCTCCAGTCTGATCAAAGAGGAACCAGAGTCTCTACAGATTAAAGAGGAACATGATGATCTACTTCAAAGATCAGAGGAGGATGGTGGATCAACAGAGACATTACTATCAGTGAAACATGAACATGGTGAAAACATACAAACAGAACCTGTAGCCAGCACCTCATCTCAACACATGGGAACACATTCTGATGTAGAAGACTGTGGAACATCACAACCAACTAGTGATGATCAGCTCCTCTCTTCACACTATTCTGAATCTGACATCACTGAAGACAGTGCTGAGTGGGAGGAGACCACGGATGACCAGTCTGGTTTAAACCCACTGAAATCACACAATAGTCAAAAGGGTGATCTAAAACGACACATGACGACAGGGGAAAAACCATTTACGTGTACAGTCTGTGGCAAGGGCTGTAGTTTAAAGATTGATCTAAAAAGACACATGATAACTCATACAGGGGAAAAACCATTTACGTGTACAGTTTGTAAAAAAGGCTTTAGTCAGAATGGCAATCTAAAAACACACATGATGACTCACACAGGGGAAAAACCCATTACATGTACAGTTTGTGGCAAGGGCTGCACTCATAATGGAGAATTAAACGTACACATGAGGACTCATACAAGGGAAACCCCCTTTACGTGTACAGTTTGTGGCAAGGGCTGTATTCATAATGGGGCATTAAAAGTACACATGAGGAATCATACAGGGGAAAAGCCCTTTACGTGTACAGTTTGTGAAAAGGGCTTTAGCCAGAATGGGGATTTAAAAGTACACATGAGGACTCATACAGGGGAAAAACCATTTACTTGTACAGTTTGTGAAAAATGCTTTAGTCAGAATTGCACTCTAAAAACACACATGAAGACGTGTCATAAAGAGGAAAAAGCTGTTAAATGATGAGTGTTTTTTTTTCTTCTTCAAAACATGATGGACTATACATCAATTGTTTTATTAAATTTTCAACTTGCATAATGACCTGCTGATATTGATATAACAATATGAGAACAAGTATTTGCCCACATTCTTCAGCAACTAAAATGTCACATTCATTAATATTCACGGACTAATGGTGCAATTGTAACTTGTCTCTGTGTTGACATGTGTTGTTTGGACTAACATATCATCATAGTGTATTTCAATGACTTAGTTTGATTATATGTTTAGATTCTCTGTTTTATGTTGTCTTCATAAAATTGTAACAGAAAATATTTACTCTGTAAAAAATACTGTCCGTAATTTCTTCTTTTTCAAATAAAGGGTTGACAGCTACACATCCTTTGTGTGTTCATTACAGAAAGCTCACCACAACACATGTGCTTCACCTCCTTTACATATGGACATCTTGAACAATACAGTGACAAAAAACGCTTCATTTTACATCCTGAAGCGGTTCATTTTACACATATTTTACTTTACATACTGTACTTAACCTGTAACTACATGTAGATATAATAAGAAATGCTTCATATTCTAACAATTGTGTGTAAGGATGGTGACACATCCCTTAGTCATACTGAGGGTAAAACTATGACTAGTTGTGGACGTGGAGTTGATATGTTATCTGACAATTGGTATGAATGACACATGTGAAACATGTCTTTCAGATTGACCATTTACTCTTGATGGATAATTGAGTAAGTTGTGTGTAGATGTGTGTCTTTATGTACGGTAAGCATGATGCTACTGTACAATACCAGTGCATTAGTATTTCTAGTCTACCTTGTTAGAAGACATGGGTTGTGAATAAATGGTAAATGGTGCATTTATATAGCGCCTTCATCCAAGGCGCTTTACAGAGATTGTGCATTACATTCACTTATTCACACACACATTCATACACCAAAATAATACATGAGTAAGCCCCACCCATACACCTGAAGGCTGTGTGTTGTTATCACAAGCCAGACAGACAGAAACATAGTGGGTTGTAGGGCCGGGCAATTAAGTGAAGTAATTTCGTTACCTCCCCAAAAAGGGGACAGTGCACTCAGTACCCTCAGGGCTGGACGGAGACAAAAATGTGGCCCTTCCGACATTTTCGCGGACAACCAGCGCGCAAATACTCTAATGACTTTTCGGGTCGAGGTCCATACAAATACTTGAAATACAAGCCCTTAACACCACCACATTTACAATACAACATGATACACAATTAACAGTCAACTAATTTAACATTGCCTGGTACGTCCTGTGGCCAGTCCAATGCTCTTAACACAATAATGTGGAATGCCCTCACGCCATCCATTAAAATGAATGTACAACACTGTTTTCTTTCTAAATTGGACAAACAAACAAACACACAAAAATCCATCAGGAGACTAAAGGGTGAGGTAAATGTAAAATTCCCACCTCTTTTAAGCAGAGTTTTGTATTTGTTGATGACATTTAGCCTATTATTCTGTCATTGTGTTATTACATGAAACATGTCTTTTCAGATTGACCCATTACTCTTGATATGATGGACTATTGAGTCAGTTCTGTGTATATATGGTAGATGTGTGGTTTACCTGTAAAATAAGCATGGTGCTACTGTACAATACCACTTATAATACAACTTATTCCATTATGTCTGGTGGTATAGGCTATTTAAACAAATACAAATTTTAAAAGCGTTAGGACCCTGGTTGTGAATGTTGTGGAATGTTTTGGGGGATGTCTGTCCCATTGTTAACAGACAGGTGATAATGGGTTAGGGTGTGTAACCCTATTGCTGAATGGATCGACCAACCAATTTGCATGTGATCCTTTTATGATAAGTAGAGTGGCTATTGCCTACTCCTACAGTATAGTGTGAATGGATGGAGTGGAACATGTATATAGGATTGGGAATCATTTGCATTCAAATGATTTAGACTGTAAAATACTTTGCCTCCTGCGACAACTTCTGAAAGGTGACAACAACAACTTGAGCTATTGGTCATCCCTACATTTGGACTTTACAAGGTTAAGCTTCCTTAAGATCACTGTACCAACTGCACACAGCGATATATGCAGTCATTGTATAAAGTCATTCTCTCATGGTCAAATAGACAAATGCATGTTTAAACTCCTGACAGGGTTGAATAGATGTTTTTGTCCACACCTATTGTCCTCTCTAGTACTGCCATTTACAGAAAGATATTTCACTAGGACATGTTAAACTACATGTAGCCTACAGACCGAAGCTGAGAACATATTGTAAATGTTCCAGTTCCACCTGTCATCAAAAACAGGACGAAAGTGGCTGTCGGTGTTCTGCACATGTCGTTTCAACATGTTATCTGCATGTAGTTTTAACATGGTCTGTAGCCTAGGCTACATGTAGTTTAACATGTCCTAGTGAAATATCTTTCTGTACATGGCAGTACTAGAGAGGACAATAGGAGTGGACAGAAAATCTGAGCTTTCTGTAATGAACACACAAAGGATGTGTAGCTGTCAACCCTTTATTTGAAAAAGAAGAAATTACGGACAGTATTTTTTACAGAGTAAATATTTTCTGTTACAATGTTATGAAGACAACATAATACAGATAATCTAAACATATACAGGCATTGAAATACACTATGATGATTGAATTTGAAATTGAATTGCCTTGCTGTCGGGAGCAGTGATTGGCCGTGTTTTGTTCTATTGTTGGTGTGTCCCGCCCCCTCAATCTGATTGGAGCATCAGGGCCCTCTGTTAGTATTTAACAGGAGTTTGGACTGCTTTGTGTCACTTACTTTAAACTCTGCTAGTTGTTAAGAGCTGAACTTCTCCTCTCTGCACTATAGCTGAAGAAGTTTTAGTACTTAACAAAACTAGTATCAGTTTGTTTGTTTGTTTGATTTATGGCTTTACTACAAACATTGAAGTCCATGGTCAACCAGAGACTATCTGCTGCTGCTGAAGAGATATTTGGGATTGTTGGAAGAATTCTAACCGAGTACGAGGATGAAGCTTTCCACATCAAGCAAGAAACTGACCGCCAACGCAGACTACTGGATATGGTTTTACAACCAATCGTCAAACTACAAAGAGCAGGTTGGTAAAACCTTTACTATGTTAACCTGTTAAAGGCTTGAACATGTTTGAACATAGTTGGAACTCAATCCATTCATGTTAGGGTTAAACTGATAGCAATAGGTTGTAGCTAATGAAAAAAAATATTTGAGGAACAGGGAGATGCTTGTTTTAGAAGTGAAGCATTGTTGAGGTAAGAAAGTTTCATGTTCAAACATGTAATAGTATTTTTCTCTTCTCTATCTTATGTCTAGACTCCATACACCTCCCTGTGTGTAAAGAGGAGGTATTCACTGAGCAGCAGGAGAGAACCTCCAGTCTGGTCCAGGAGGATCCAGAGCCTCCACAGATTAAAGACGAACATGAGGAGCAAACCTCCAGTCTGATCAAAGAGGAACCAGAGTCTCTACAGATTAAAGATGAACAGGAGGAGCGAACCTCCAGTCTGATCAAAGAGGAACCAGAGTCTCTACAGATTAAAGACGAACATGAGGAGCAAACCTCCAGTCTGATCAAAGAGGAACCAGAGTCTCTACAGATTAAAGATGAACAGGAGGAGCGAACCTCCAGTCTGATCAAAGAGGAACCAGAGTCTCTACAGATTAAAGAGGAACATGATGATCTACTTCAAAGATCAGAGGAGGATGGTGGATCAACAGAGACATTACTATCAGTGAAACATGAACATGGTGAAAACATACAAACAGAACCTGTAGCCAGCACCTCATCTCAACACATGGGAACACATTCTGATGTAGAAGACTGTGGAACATCACAACCAACTAGTGATGATCAGCTCCTCTCTTCACACTATTCTGAATCTGACATCACTGAAGACAGTGCTGAGTGGGAGGAGACCACGGATGACCAGTCTGGTTTAAACCCACTGAAATCACACAATAGTCAAAAGGGTGATCTAAAACGACACATGACGACTCATACAGGGGAAAAACCATTTACGTGTACAGTCTGTGGCAAGGGCTGTAGTTTAAAGATTGATCTAAAAAGACACATGATAACTCATACAGGGGAAAAACCATTTACGTGTACAGTTTGTAAAAAAGGCTTTAGTCAGAATGGCAATCTAAAAACACACATGATGACTCACACAGGGGAAAAACCCATTACATGTACAGTTTGTGGCAAGGGCTGCACTCATAATGGAGAATTAAACGTACACATGAGGACTCACACAGGGGAAAAGCCCTTTACGTGTACAGTTTGTGGCAAGGGCTTTAGCCAGAATGGGGATTTAAAAGTACACATGAGGACTCATACAAGGGAAACCCCCTTTACGTGTACAGTTTGTGGCAAGGGCTGTATTCATAATGGGGCATTAAAAGTACACATGAGGAATCATACAGGGGAAAAGCCCTTTACGTGTACAGTTTGTGAAAAGGGCTTTAGCCAGAATGGGGATTTAAAAGTACACATAAGGACTCATACAGGGGAAAAACCATTTACGTGTACAGTTTGTGAAAAATGCTTTAGTCAGAATTGCACTCTAAAAACACACATGAAGACGTGTCATAAAGAGGAAAAAGCTGTTAAATGATGAGTGTTTTTTTTTCTTCTTCAAAACATGATGGACTATACATCAATTGTTTTATTAAATTTTCAACTTGCATAATGACCTGCTGATATTGATATAACAATATGAGAACAAGTATTTGCCCACATTCTTCAGCAATTAAAATGTCACATTCATTAATATTCACGGACTAATGGTGCAATTGTAACTTGTCTCTGTGTTGACATGTGTTGTTTGGACTAACATATCATCATAGTGTATTTCAATGACTTAGTTTGATTATATGTTTAGATTCTCTGTTTTATGTTGTCTTCATAAAATTGTAACAGAAAATATTTACTCTGTAAAAAATACTGTCCGTAATTTCTTCTTTTTCAAATAAAGGGTTGACAGCTACACATCCTTTGTGTGTTCATTACAGAAAGCTCACCACAACACATGTGCTTCACCTCCTTTACATATGGACATCTTGAACAATACAGTGACAAAAACCGCTTCATTTTACATCCTGAAGCGGTTCATTTTACACATATTTTACTTTACATACTGTACTTAACCTGTAACTACATGTAGATATAATAAGAAATGCTTCATATTCTAACAATTGTGTGTAAGGATGGTGACACATCCCTTAGTCATACTGAGGGTAAAACTATGACTAGTTGTGGACGTGGAGTTGATATGTTATCTGACAATTGGTATGAATGACACATGTGAAACATGTCTTTCAGATTGACCATTTACTCTTGATGGATAATTGAGTAAGTTGTGTGTAGATGTGTGTCTTTATGTACGGTAAGCATGATGCTACTGTACAATACCAGTGCATTAGTATTTCTAGTCTACCTTGTTAGAAGACATGGGTTGTGAATAAATGGTAAATGGTGCATTTATATAGCGCCTTCATCCAAGGCGCTTTACAGAGATTGTGCATTACATTCACTTATTCACACACACATTCATACACCAAAATAATACATGAGTAAGCCCCACCCATACACCTGAAGGCTGTGTGTTGTTATCACAAGCCAGACAGACAGAAACATAGTGGGTTGTAGGGCCGGGCAATTAAGTGAAGTAATTTCGTTACCTCCCCAAAAAGGGGACAGTGCACTCAGTACCCTCAGGGCTGGACGGAGACAAAAATGTGGCCCTTCCGACATTTTCGCGGACAACCAGCGCGCAAATACTCTAATGACTTTTCGGGTCGAGGTCCATACAAATACTTGAAATACAAGCCCTTAACACCACCACATTTACAATACAACATGATACACAATTAACAGTCAACTAATTTAACATTGCCTGGTACGTCCTGTGGCCAGTCCAATGCTCTTAACACAATAATGTGGAATGCCCTCACGCCATCCATTAAAATGAATGTACAACACTGTTTTCTTTCTAAATTGGACAAACAAACAAACACACAAAAATCCATCAGGAGACTAAAGGGTGAGGTAAATGTAAAATTCCCACCTCTTTTAAGCAGAGTTTTGTATTTGTTGATGACATTTAGCCTATTATTCTGTCATTGTGTTATTACATGAAACATGTCTTTTCAGATTGACCCATTACTCTTGATATGATGGACTATTGAGTCAGTTCTGTGTATATATGGTAGATGTGTGGTTTACCTGTAAAATAAGCATGGTGCTACTGTACAATACCACTTATAATACAACTTATTCCATTATGTCTGGTGGTATAGGCTATTTAAACAAATACAAATTTTAAAAGCGTTAGGACCCTGGTTGTGAATGTTGTGGAATGTTTTGGGGGATGTCTGTCCCATTGTTAACAGACAGGTGATAATGGGTTAGGGTGTGTAACCCTATTGCTGAATGGATCGACCAACCAATTTGCATGTGATCCTTTTATGATAAGTAGAGTGGCTATTGCCTACTCCTACAGTATAGTGTGAATGGATGGAGTGGAACATGTATATAGGATTGGGAATCATTTGCATTCAAATGATTTAGACTGTAAAATACTTTGCCTCCTGCGACAACTTCTGAAAGGTGACAACAACAACTTGAGCTATTGGTCATCCCTACATTTGGACTTTACAAGGTTAAGCTTCCTTAAGATCACTGTACCAACTGCACACAGCGATATATGCAGTCATTGTATAAAGTCATTCTCTCATGGTCAAATAGACAAATGCATGTTTAAACTCCTGACAGGGTTGAATAGATGTTTTTGTCCACACCTATTGTCCTCTCTAGTACTGCCATTTACAGAAAGATATTTCACTAGGACATGTTAAACTACATGTAGCCTACAGACCGAAGCTGAGAACATATTGTAAATGTTCCAGTTCCACCTGTCATCAAAAACAGGACGAAAGTGGCTGTCGGTGTTCTGCACATGTCGTTTCAACATGTTATCTGCATGTAGTTTTAACATGGTCTGTAGCCTAGGCTACATGTAGTTTAACATGTCCTAGTGAAATATCTTTCTGTACATGGCAGTACTAGAGAGGACAATAGGAGTGGACAGAAAATCTGAGCTTTCTGTAATGAACACACAAAGGATGTGTAGCTGTCAACCCTTTATTTGAAAAAGAAGAAATTACGGACAGTATTTTTTACAGAGTAAATATTTTCTGTTACAATGTTATGAAGACAACATAATACAGATAATCTAAACATATACAGGCATTGAAATACACTATGATGATTGAATTTGAAATTGAATTGCCTTGCTGTCGGGAGCAGTGATTGGCCGTGTTTTGTTCTATTGTTGGTGTGTCCCGCCCCCTCAATCTGATTGGAGCATCAGGGCCCTCTGTTAGTATTTAACAGGAGTTTGGACTGCTTTGTGTCACTTACTTTAAACTCTGCTAGTTGTTAAGAGCTGAACTTCTCCTCTCTGCACTATAGCTGAAGAAGTTTTAGTACTTAACAAAACTAGTATCAGTTTGTTTGTTTGTTTGATTTATGGCTTTACTACAAACATTGAAGTCCATGGTCAACCAGAGACTATCTGCTGCTGCTGAAGAGATATTTGGGATTGTTGGAAGAATTCTAACCGAGTACGAGGATGAAGCTTTCCACATCAAGCAAGAAACTGACCGCCAACGCAGACTACTGGATATGGTTTTACAACCAATCGTCAAACTACAAAGAGCAGGTTGGTAAAACCTTTACTATGTTAACCTGTTAAAGGCTTGAACATGTTTGAACATAGTTGGAACTCAATCCATTCATGTTAGGGTTAAACTGATAGCAATAGGTTGTAGCTAATGAAAAAAAATATTTGAGGAACAGGGAGATGCTTGTTTTAGAAGTGAAGCATTGTTGAGGTAAGAAAGTTTCATGTTCAAACATGTAATAGTATTTTTCTCTTCTCTATCTTATGTCTAGACTCCATACACCTCCCTGTGTGTAAAGAGGAGGTATTCACTGAGCAGCAGGAGAGAACCTCCAGTCTGGTCCAGGAGGATCCAGAGCCTCCACAGATTAAAGACGAACATGAGGAGCAAACCTCCAGTCTGATCAAAGAGGAACCAGAGTCTCTACAGATTAAAGATGAACAGGAGGAGCGAACCTCCAGTCTGATCAAAGAGGAACCAGAGTCTCTACAGATTAAAGACGAACATGAGGAGCAAACCTCCAGTCTGATCAAAGAGGAACCAGAGTCTCTACAGATTAAAGATGAACAGGAGGAGCGAACCTCCAGTCTGATCAAAGAGGAACCAGAGTCTCTACAGATTAAAGAGGAACATGATGATCTACTTCAAAGATCAGAGGAGGATGGTGGATCAACAGAGACATTACTATCAGTGAAACATGAACATGGTGAAAACATACAAACAGAACCTGTAGCCAGCACCTCATCTCAACACATGGGAACACATTCTGATGTAGAAGACTGTGGAACATCACAACCAACTAGTGATGATCAGCTCCTCTCTTCACACTATTCTGAATCTGACATCACTGAAGACAGTGCTGAGTGGGAGGAGACCACGGATGACCAGTCTGGTTTAAACCCACTGAAATCACACAATAGTCAAAAGGGTGATCTAAAACGACACATGACGACTCATACAGGGGAAAAACCATTTACGTGTACAGTCTGTGGCAAGGGCTGTAGTTTAAAGATTGATCTAAAAAGACACATGATAACTCATACAGGGGAAAAACCATTTACGTGTACAGTTTGTAAAAAAGGCTTTAGTCAGAATGGCAATCTAAAAACACACATGATGACTCACACAGGGGAAAAACCCATTACATGTACAGTTTGTGGCAAGGGCTGCACTCATAATGGAGAATTAAACGTACACATGAGGACTCACACAGGGGAAAAGCCCTTTACGTGTACAGTTTGTGGCAAGGGCTTTAGCCAGAATGGGGATTTAAAAGTACACATGAGGACTCATACAAGGGAAACCCCCTTTACGTGTACAGTTTGTGGCAAGGGCTGTATTCATAATGGGGCATTAAAAGTACACATGAGGAATCATACAGGGGAAAAGCCCTTTACGTGTACAGTTTGTGAAAAGGGCTTTAGCCAGAATGGGGATTTAAAAGTACACATAAGGACTCATACAGGGGAAAAACCATTTACGTGTACAGTTTGTGAAAAATGCTTTAGTCAGAATTGCACTCTAAAAACACACATGAAGACGTGTCATAAAGAGGAAAAAGCTGTTAAATGATGAGTGTTTTTTTTTCTTCTTCAAAACATGATGGACTATACATCAATTGTTTTATTAAATTTTCAACTTGCATAATGACCTGCTGATATTGATATAACAATATGAGAACAAGTATTTGCCCACATTCTTCAGCAATTAAAATGTCACATTCATTAATATTCACGGACTAATGGTGCAATTGTAACTTGTCTCTGTGTTGACATGTGTTGTTTGGACTAACATATCATCATAGTGTATTTCAATGACTTAGTTTGATTATATGTTTAGATTCTCTGTTTTATGTTGTCTTCATAAAATTGTAACAGAAAATATTTACTCTGTAAAAAATACTGTCCGTAATTTCTTCTTTTTCAAATAAAGGGTTGACAGCTACACATCCTTTGTGTGTTCATTACAGAAAGCTCACCACAACACATGTGCTTCACCTCCTTTACATATGGACATCTTGAACAATACAGTGACAAAAACCGCTTCATTTTACATCCTGAAGCGGTTCATTTTACACATATTTTACTTTACATACTGTACTTAACCTGTAACTACATGTAGATATAATAAGAAATGCTTCATATTCTAACAATTGTGTGTAAGGATGGTGACACATCCCTTAGTCATACTGAGGGTAAAACTATGACTAGTTGTGGACGTGGAGTTGAAATGTTATCTGACAATTGGTATGAATGACACATGTGAAACATGTCTTTCAGATTGACCATTTACTCTTGATGGATAATTGAGTAAGTTGTGTGTAGATGTGTGTCTTTATGTACGGTAAGCATGATGCTACTGTACAATACCAGTGCATTAGTATTTCTAGTCTACCTTGTTAGAAGACATGGGTTGTGAATAAATGGTAAATGGTGCATTTATATAGCGCCTTCATCCAAGGCGCTTTACAGAGATTGTGCATTACATTCACTTATTCACACACACATTCATACACCAAAATAATACATGAGTAAGCCCCACCCATACACCTGAAGGCTGTGTGTTGTTATCACAAGCCAGACAGACAGAAACATAGTGGGTTGTAGGGCCGGGCAATTAAGTGAAGTAATTTCGTTACCTCCCCAAAAAGGGGACAGTGCACTCAGTACCCTCAGGGCTGGACGGAGACAAAAATGTGGCCCTTCCGACATTTTCGCGGACAACCAGCGCGCAAATACTCTAATGACTTTTCGGGTCGAGGTCCATACAAATACTTGAAATACAAGCCCTTAACACCACCACATTTACAATACAACATGATACACAATTAACAGTCAACTAATTTAACATTGCCTGGTACGTCCTGTGGCCAGTCCAATGCTCTTAACACAATAATGTGGAATGCCCTCACGCCATCCATTAAAATGAATGTACAACACTGTTTTCTTTCTAAATTGGACAAACAAACAAACACACAAAAATCCATCAGGAGACTAAAGGGTGAGGTAAATGTAAAATTCCCACCTCTTTTAAGCAGAGTTTTGTATTTGTTGATGACATTTAGCCTATTATTCTGTCATTGTGTTATTACATGAAACATGTCTTTTCAGATTGACCCATTACTCTTGGTATGATGGACTATTGAGTCAGTTCTGTGTATATATGGTAGATGTGTGGTTTACCTGTAAAATAAGCATGGTGCTACTGTACAATACCACTTATAATACAACTTATTCCATTATGTCTGGTGGTATAGGCTATTTAAACAAATACAAATTTTAAAAGCGTTAGGACCCTGGTTGTGAATGTTGTGGAATGTTTTGGGGGATGTCTGTCCCATTGTTAACAGACAGGTGATAATGGGTTAGGGTGTGTAACCCTATTGCTGAATGGATCGACCAACCAATTTGCATGTGATCCTTTTATGATAAGTAGAGTGGCTATTGCCTACTCCTACAGTATAGTGTGAATGGATGGAGTGGAACATGTATATAGGATTGGGAATCATTTGCATTCAAATGATTTAGACTGTAAAATACTTTGCCTCCTGCGACAACTTCTGAAAGGTGACAACAACAACTTGAGCTATTGGTCATCCCTACATTTGGACTTTACAAGGTTAAGCTTCCTTAAGATCACTGTACCAACTGCACACAGCGATATATGCAGTCATTGTATAAAGTCATTCTCTCATGGTCAAATAGACAAATGCATGTTTAAACTCCTGACAGGGTTGAATAGATGTTTTTGTCCACACCTATTGTCCTCTCTAGTACTGCCATTTACAGAAAGATATTTCACTAGGACATGTTAAACTACATGTAGCCTACAGACCGAAGCTGAGAACATATTGTAAATGTTCCAGTTCCACCTGTCATCAAAAACAGGACGAAAGTGGCTGTCGGTGTTCTGCACATGTCGTTTCAACATGTTATCTGCATGTAGTTTTAACATGGTCTGTAGCCTAGGCTACATGTAGTTTAACATGTCCTAGTGAAATATCTTTCTGTACATGGCAGTACTAGAGAGGACAATAGGCGTGGACAGAAAATCTGAGCTTTCTGTAATGAACACACAAAGGATGTGTAGCTGTCAACCCTTTATTTGAAAAAGAAGAAATTACGGACAGTATTTTTTACAGAGTAAATATTTTCTGTTACAATGTTATGAAGACAACATAATACAGATAATCTAAACATATACAGGCATTGAAATACACTATGATGATTGAATTTGAAATTGAATTGCCTTGCTGTCGGGAGCAGTGATTGGCCGTGTTTTGTTCTATTGTTGGTGTGTCCCGCCCCCTCAATCTGATTGGAGCATCAGGGCCCTCTGTTAGTATTTAACAGGAGTTTGGACTGCTTTGTGTCACTTACTTTAAACTCTGCTAGTTGTTAAGAGCTGAACTTCTCCTCTCTGCACTATAGCTGAAGAAGTTTTAGTACTTAACAAAACTAGTATCAGTTTGTTTGTTTGTTTGATTTATGGCTTTACTACAAACATTGAAGTCCATGGTCAACCAGAGACTATCTGCTGCTGCTGAAGAGATATTTGGGATTGTTGGAAGAATTCTAACCGAGTACGAGGATGAAGCTTTCCACATCAAGCAAGAAACTGACCGCCAACGCAGACTACTGGATATGGTTTTACAACCAATCGTCAAACTACAAAGAGCAGGTTGGTAAAACCTTTACTATGTTAACCTGTTAAAGGCTTGAACATGTTTGAACATAGTTGGAACTCAATCCATTCATGTTAGGGTTAAACTGACAGCAATAGGTTGTAGCTAATGAAAAAAAATATTTGAGGAACAGGGAGATGCTTGTTTTAGAAGTGAAGCATTGTTGAGGTAAGAAAGTTTCATGTTCAAACATGTAATAGTATTTTTCTCTTCTCTATCTTATGTCTAGACTCCATACACCTCCCTGTGTGTAAAGAGGAGGTATTCACTGAGCAGCAGGAGAGAACCTCCAGTCTGGTCCAGGAGGATCCAGAGCCTCCACAGATTAAAGACGAACATGAGGAGCAAACCTCCAGTCTGATCAAAGAGGAACCAGAGTCTCTACAGATTAAAGATGAACAGGAGGAGCGAACCTCCAGTCTGATCAAAGAGGAACCAGAGTCTCTACAGATTAAAGACGAACATGAGGAGCAAACCTCCAGTCTGATCAAAGAGGAACCAGAGTCTCTACAGATTAAAGATGAACAGGAGGAGCGAACCTCCAGTCTGATCAAAGAGGAACCAGAGTCTCTACAGATTAAAGAGGAACATGATGATCTACTTCAAAGATCAGAGGAGGATGGTGGATCAACAGAGACATTACTATCAGTGAAACATGAACATGGTGAAAACATACAAACAGAACCTGTAGCCAGCACCTCATCTCAACACATGGGAACACATTCTGATGTAGAAGACTGTGGAACATCACAACCAACTAGTGATGATCAGCTCCTCTCTTCACACTATTCTGAATCTGACATCACTGAAGACAGTGCTGAGTGGGAGGAGACCACGGATGACCAGTCTGGTTTAAACCCACTGAAATCACACAATAGTCAAAAGGGTGATCTAAAACGACACATGACGACAGGGGAAAAACCATTTACGTGTACAGTCTGTGGCAAGGGCTGTAGTTTAAAGATTGATCTAAAAAGACACATGATAACTCATACAGGGGAAAAACCATTTACGTGTACAGTTTGTAAAAAAGGCTTTAGTCAGAATGGCAATCTAAAAACACACATGATGACTCACACAGGGGAAAAACCCATTACATGTACAGTTTGTGGCAAGGGCTGCACTCATAATGGAGAATTAAACGTACACATGAGGACTCACACAGGGGGAAAGCCCTTTACGTGTACAGTTTGTGGCAAGGGCTTTAGCCAGAATGGGGATTTAAAAGTACACATGAGGACTCATACAAGGGAAACCCCCTTTACGTGTACAGTTTGTGGCAAGGGCTGTATTCATAATGGGGCATTAAAAGTACACATGAGGAATCATACAGGGGAAAAGCCCTTTACGTGTACAGTTTGTGAAAAGGGCTTTAGCCAGAATGGGGATTTAAAAGTACACATGAGGACTCATACAGGGGAAAAACCATTTACTTGTACAGTTTGTGAAAAATGCTTTAGTCAGAATTGCACTCTAAAAACACACATGAAGACGTGTCATAAAGAGGAAAAAGCTGTTAAATGATGAGTGTTTTTTTTTCTTCTTCAAAACATGATGGACTATACATCAATTGTTTTATTAAATTTTCAACTTGCATAATGACCTGCTGATATTGATATAACAATATGAGAACAAGTATTTGCCCACATTCTTCAGCAACTAAAATGTCACATTCATTAATATTCACGGACTAATGGTGCAATTGTAACTTGTCTCTGTGTTGACATGTGTTGTTTGGACTAACATATCATCATAGTGTATTTCAATGACTTAGTTTGATTATATGTTTAGATTCTCTGTTTTATGTTGTCTTCATAAAATTGTAACAGAAAATATTTACTCTGTAAAAAATACTGTCCGTAATTTCTTCTTTTTCAAATAAAGGGTTGACAGCTACACATCCTTTGTGTGTTCATTACAGAAAGCTCACCACAACACATGTGCTTCACCTCCTTTACATATGGACATCTTGAACAATACAGTGACAAAAACCGCTTCATTTTACATCCTGAAGCGGTTCATTTTACACATATTTTACTTTACATACTGTACTTAACCTGTAACTACATGTAGATATAATAAGAAATGCTTCATATTCTAACAATTGTGTGTAAGGATGGTGACACATCCCTTAGTCATACTGAGGGTAAAACTATGACTAGTTGTGGACGTGGAGTTGATATGTTATCTGACAATTGGTATGAATGACACATGTGAAACATGTCTTTCAGATTGACCATTTACTCTTGATGGATAATTGAGTAAGTTGTGTGTAGATGTGTGTCTTTATGTACGGTAAGCATGATGCTACTGTACAATACCAGTGCATTAGTATTTCTAGTCTACCTTGTTAGAAGACATGGGTTGTGAATAAATGGTAAATGGTGCATTTATATAGCGCCTTCATCCAAGGCGCTTTACAGAGATTGTGCATTACATTCACTTATTCACACACACATTCATACACCAAAATAATACATGAGTAAGCCCCACCCATACACCTGAAGGCTGTGTGTTGTTATCACAAGCCAGACAGACAGAAACATAGTGGGTTGTAGGGCCGGGCAATTAAGTGAAGTAATTTCGTTACCTCCCCAAAAAGGGGACAGTGCACTCAGTACCCTCAGGGCTGGACGGAGACAAAAATGTGGCCCTTCCGACATTTTCGCGGACAACCAGCGCGCAAATACTCTAATGACTTTTCGGGTCGAGGTCCATACAAATACTTGAAATACAAGCCCTTAACACCACCACATTTACAATACAACATGATACACAATTAACAGTCAACTAATTTAACATTGCCTGGTACGTCCTGTGGCCAGTCCAATGCTCTTAACACAATAATGTGGAATGCCCTCACGCCATCCATTAAAATGAATGTACAACACTGTTTTCTTTCTAAATTGGACAAACAAACAAACACACAAAAATCCATCAGGAGACTAAAGGGTGAGGTAAATGTAAAATTCCCACCTCTTTTAAGCAGAGTTTTGTATTTGTTGATGACATTTAGCCTATTATTCTGTCATTGTGTTATTACATGAAACATGTCTTTTCAGATTGACCCATTACTCTTGATATGATGGACTATTGAGTCAGTTCTGTGTATATATGGTAGATGTGTGGTTTACCTGTAAAATAAGCATGGTGCTACTGTACAATACCACTTATAATACAACTTATTCCATTATGTCTGGTGGTATAGGCTATTTAAACAAATACAAATTTTAAAAGCGTTAGGACCCTGGTTGTGAATGTTGTGGAATGTTTTGGGGGATGTCTGTCCCATTGTTAACAGACAGGTGATAATGGGTTAGGGTGTGTAACCCTATTGCTGAATGGATCGACCAACCAATTTGCATGTGATCCTTTTATGATAAGTAGAGTGGCTATTGCCTACTCCTACAGTATAGTGTGAATGGATGGAGTGGAACATGTATATAGGATTGGGAATCATTTGCATTCAAATGATTTAGACTGTAAAATACTTTGCCTCCTGCGACAACTTCTGAAAGGTGACAACAACAACTTGAGCTATTGGTCATCCCTACATTTGGACTTTACAAGGTTAAGCTTCCTTAAGATCACTGTACCAACTGCACACAGCGATATATGCAGTCATTGTATAAAGTCATTCTCTCATGGTCAAATAGACAAATGCATGTTTAAACTCCTGACAGGGTTGAATAGATGTTTTTGTCCACACCTATTGTCCTCTCTAGTACTGCCATTTACAGAAAGATATTTCACTAGGACATGTTAAACTACATGTAGCCTACAGACCGAAGCTGAGAACATATTGTAAATGTTCCAGTTCCACCTGTCATCAAAAACAGGACGAAAGTGGCTGTCGGTGTTCTGCACATGTCGTTTCAACATGTTATCTGCATGTAGTTTTAACATGGTCTGTAGCCTAGGCTACATGTAGTTTAACATGTCCTAGTGAAATATCTTTCTGTACATGGCAGTACTAGAGAGGACAATAGGAGTGGACAGAAAATCTGAGCTTTCTGTAATGAACACACAAAGGATGTGTAGCTGTCAACCCTTTATTTGAAAAAGAAGAAATTACGGACAGTATTTTTTACAGAGTAAATATTTTCTGTTACAATGTTATGAAGACAACATAATACAGATAATCTAAACATATACAGGCATTGAAATACACTATGATGATTGAATTTGAAATTGAATTGCCTTGCTGTCGGGAGCAGTGATTGGCCGTGTTTTGTTCTATTGTTGGTGTGTCCCGCCCCCTCAATCTGATTGGAGCATCAGGGCCCTCTGTTAGTATTTAACAGGAGTTTGGACTGCTTTGTGTCACTTACTTTAAACTCTGCTAGTTGTTAAGAGCTGAACTTCTCCTCTCTGCACTATAGCTGAAGAAGTTTTAGTACTTAACAAAACTAGTATCAGTTTGTTTGTTTGTTTGATTTATGGCTTTACTACAAACATTGAAGTCCATGGTCAACCAGAGACTATCTGCTGCTGCTGAAGAGATATTTGGGATTGTAGGAAGAATTCTAACCGAGTACGAGGATGAAGCTTTCCACATCAAGCAAGAAACTGACCGCCAACGCAGACTACTGGATATGGTTTTACAACCAATCGTCAAACTACAAAGAGCAGGTTGGTAAAACCTTTACTATGTTAACCTGTTAAAGGCTTGAACATGTTTGAACATAGTTGGAACTCAATCCATTCATGTTAGGGTTAAACTGATAGCAATAGGTTGTAGCTAATGAAAAAAAATATTTGAGGAACAGGGAGATGCTTGTTTTAGAAGTGAAGCATTGTTGAGGTAAGAAAGTTTCATGTTCAAACATGTAATAGTATTTTTCTCTTCTCTATCTTATGTCTAGACTCCATACACCTCCCTGTGTGTAAAGAGGAGGTATTCACTGAGCAGCAGGAGAGAACCTCCAGTCTGGTCCAGGAGGATCCAGAGCCTCCACAGATTAAAGACGAACATGAGGAGCAAACCTCCAGTCTGATCAAAGAGGAACCAGAGTCTCTACAGATTAAAGATGAACAGGAGGAGCGAACCTCCAGTCTGATCAAAGAGGAACCAGAGTCTCTACAGATTAAAGACGAACATGAGGAGCAAACCTCCAGTCTGATCAAAGAGGAACCAGAGTCTCTACAGATTAAAGATGAACAGGAGGAGCGAACCTCCAGTCTGATCAAAGAGGAACCAGAGTCTCTACAGATTAAAGAGGAACATGATGATCTACTTCAAAGATCAGAGGAGGATGGTGGATCAACAGAGACATTACTATCAGTGAAACATGAACATGGTGAAAACATACAAACAGAACCTGTAGCCAGCACCTCATCTCAACACATGGGAACACATTCTGATGTAGAAGACTGTGGAACATCACAACCAACTAGTGATGATCAGCTCCTCTCTTCACACTATTCTGAATCTGACATCACTGAAGACAGTGCTGAGTGGGAGGAGACCACGGATGACCAGTCTGGTTTAAACCCACTGAAATCACACAATAGTCAAAAGGGTGATCTAAAACGACACATGACGACTCATACAGGGGAAAAAACATTTACGTGTACAGTCTGTGGCAAGGGCTGTAGTTTAAAGATTGATCTAAAAAGACACATGATAACTCATACAGGGGAAAAACCATTTACGTGTACAGTTTGTAAAAAAGGCTTTAGTCAGAATGGCAATCTAAAAACACACATGATGACTCACACAGGGGAAAAACCCATTATATGTACAGTTTGTGGCAAGGGCTGCACTCATAATGGAGAATTAAACGTACACATGAGGACTCACACAGGGGAAAAGCCCTTTACGTGTACAGTTTGTGGCAAGGGCTTTAGCCAGAATGGGGATTTAAAAGTACACATGAGGACTCATACAAGGGAAACCCCCTTTACGTGTACAGTTTGTGGCAAGGGCTGTATTCATAATGGGGCATTAAAAGTACACATGAGGAATCATACAGGGGAAAAGCCCTTTACGTGTACAGTTTGTGAAAAGGGCTTTAGCCAGAATGGGGATTTAAAAGTACACATAAGGACTCATACAGGGGAAAAACCATTTACGTGTACAGTTTGTGAAAAATGCTTTAGTCAGAATTGCACTCTAAAAACACACATGAAGACGTGTCATAAAGAGGAAAAAGCTGTTAAATGATGAGTGTTTTTTTTTCTTCTTCAAAACATGATGGACTATACATCAATTGTTTTATTAAATTTTCAACTTGCATAATGACCTGCTGATATTGATATAACAATATGAGAACAAGTATTTGCCCACATTCTTCAGCAATTAAAATGTCACATTCATTAATATTCACGGACTAATGGTGCAATTGTAACTTGTCTCTGTGTTGACATGTGTTGTTTGGACTAACATATCATCATAGTGTATTTCAATGACTTAGTTTGATTATATGTTTAGATTCTCTGTTTTATGTTGTCTTCATAAAATTGTAACAGAAAATATTTACTCTGTAAAAAATACTGTCCGTAATTTCTTCTTTTTCAAATAAAGGGTTGACAGCTACACATCCTTTGTGTGTTCATTACAGAAAGCTCACCACAACACATGTGCTTCACCTCCTTTACATATGGACATCTTGAACAATACAGTGACAAAAACCGCTTCATTTTACATCCTGAAGCGGTTCATTTTACACATATTTTACTTTACATACTGTACTTAACCTGTAACTACATGTAGATATAATAAGAAATGCTTCATATTCTAACAATTGTGTGTAAGGATGGTGACACATCCCTTAGTCATACTGAGGGTAAAACTATGACTAGTTGTGGACGTGGAGTTGATATGTTATCTGACAATTGGTATGAATGACACATGTGAAACATGTCTTTCAGATTGACCATTTACTCTTGATGGATAATTGAGTAAGTTGTGTGTAGATGTGTGTCTTTATGTACGGTAAGCATGATGCTACTGTACAATACCAGTGCATTAGTATTTCTAGTCTACCTTGTTAGAAGACATGGGTTGTGAATAAATGGTAAATGGTGCATTTATATAGCGCCTTCATCCAAGGCGCTTTACAGAGATTGTGCATTACATTCACTTATTCACACACACATTCATACACCAAAATAATACATGAGTAAGCCCCACCCATACACCTGAAGGCTGTGTGTTGTTATCACAAGCCAGACAGACAGAAACATAGTGGGTTGTAGGGCCGGGCAATTAAGTGAAGTAATTTCGTTACCTCCCCAAAAAGGGGACAGTGCACTCAGTACCCTCAGGGCTGGACGGAGACAAAAATGTGGCCCTTCCGACATTTTCGCGGACAACCAGCGCGCAAATACTCTAATGACTTTTCGGGTCGAGGTCCATACAAATACTTGAAATACAAGCCCTTAACACCACCACATTTACAATACAACATGATACACAATTAACAGTCAACTAATTTAACATTGCCTGGTACGTCCTGTGGCCAGTCCAATGCTCTTAACACAATAATGTGGAATGCCCTCACGCCATCCATTAAAATGAATGTACAACACTGTTTTCTTTCTAAATTGGACAAACAAACAAACACACAAAAATCCATCAGGAGACTAAAGGGTGAGGTAAATGTAAAATTCCCACCTCTTTTAAGCAGAGTTTTGTATTTGTTGATGACATTTAGCCTATTATTCTGTCATTGTGTTATTACATGAAACATGTCTTTTCAGATTGACCAATTACCCTTGATATGATGGACTATTGAGTCAGTTCTGTGTATATATGGTAGATGTGGTTTACCTGTAAAATAAGCATGGTGCTACTGTACAATACCACTTATAATACAACTTATTCCATTATGTCTGGTGGTATAGGCTATTTAAACGAATACAAATTTTAAAAGCGTTAGGGCCCTGGTTGTGAATGTTGTGGAATGTTTTGGGGGGATGTCTGTCCCATTGTTAACAGACAGGTGATAATGGGTTAGGGTGTGTAACCCTATTGCTGAATGGATCGACCAACCAATTTGCATGTGATCCTTTTATGATAAGTAGAGTGGCTATTGCCTACTCCTACAGTATAGTGTGAATGGATGGAGTGGAACATGTATATAGGATTGGGAATCATTTGCATTCAAATGATTTAGACTGTAAAATACTTTGCCTCCTGCGACAACTTCTGAAAGGTGACAACAACAACTTGAGCTATTGGTCATCCCTACATTTGGACTTTACAAGGTTAAGCTTCCTTAAGATCACTGTACCAACTGCACACAGCGATATATGCAGTCATTGTATAAAGTCATTCTCTCATGGTCAAATAGACAAATGCATGTTTAAACTCCTGACAGGGTTGAATAGATGTTTTTGTCCACACCTATTGTCCTCTCTAGTACTGCCATTTACAGAAAGATATTTCACTAGGACATGTTAAACTACATGTAGCCTACAGACCGAAGCTGAGAACATATTGTAAATGTTCCAGTTCCACCTGTCATCAAAAACAGGACGAAAGTGGCTGTCGGTGTTCTGCACATGTCGTTTCAACATGTTATCTGCATGTAGTTTTAACATGGTCTGTAGCCTAGGCTACATGTAGTTTAACTTGTCCTAGTGAAATATCTTTCTGTACATGGCAGTACTAGAGAGGACAATAGGCGTGGACAGAAAATCAGAGCTTTCTGTAATGAACACACAAAGGATGTGTAGCTGTCGACCCTTTATTTGAAAAAGAAGAAATTACGGACAGTATTTTTTACAGAGTAAATATTTTCTGTTACAATGTTATGAAGACAACATAATACAGATAATCTAAACATATACAGGCATTGAAATACACTATGATGATTGAATTTGAAATTGAATTGCCTTGCTGTCGGGAGCAGTGATTGGCCGTGTTTTGTTCTATTGTTGGTGTGTCCCGCCCCCTCAATCTGATTGGAGCATCAGGGCCCTCTGTTAGTATTTAACAGGAGTTTGGACAGCTTTGTGTGACTTACTTTAAACTCTGCTAGTTGTTAAGAGCTGAACTTCTCCTCTCTGCACTATAGCTGAAGAAGTTTTAGTACTTAACAAAACTAGTATCAGTTTGTTTGGGCAGGTTTTGATTTATGGCTTTACTACAAACATTGAAGTCCATGGTCAACCAGAGACTATCTGCTGCTGCTGAAGAGATATTTGGGATTGTTGGAAGAATTCTAACAGAGTACGAGGATGAAGCTTTCCACATCAAGCAAGAAACTGACCGCCAACGCAGACTACTGGATATGGTTTTACAACCAATCGTCAAACTACAAAGAGCAGGTTGGTAAAACCTTTACTATGTTAACCTGTTAAAGGCTTGAACGTGTTTGAACATAGTTGGAACTCAATCCATTCATGTTAGGGTTAAACTGATAGCAATAGGTTGTAGCTAATGAAAAAATATATTTGAGGAACAGGGAGATGCTTGTTTTAGAAGTGAAGCATTGTTGAGGTAAGAAAGTTTCATGTTCAAACATGTAATAGTATTTTTCTCTTCTCTATCTTATGTCTAGACTCCATACACCTCCCTGTGTGTAAAGAGGAGGTATTCACTGAGCAGCAGGAGAGAACCTCCAGTCTGGTCCAGGAGGATCCAGAGCCTCCACAGATTAAAGACGAACATGAGGAGCAAACCTCCAGTCTGATCAAAGAGGAACCAGAGTCTCTACAGATTAAAGATGAACAGGAGGAGCGAACCTCCAGTCTGATCAAAGAGGAACCAGAGTCTCTACAGATTAAAGAGGAACATGATGATCTACTTCAAAGATCAGAGGAGGATGGTGGATCAACAGAGACATTACTATCAGTGAAACATGAACATGGTGAAAACATACAAACAGAACCTGTAGCCAGCACCTCATCTCAACACATGGGAACACATTCTGATGTAGAAGACTGTGGAACATCACAACCAACTAGTGATGATCAGCTCCTCTCTTCACACTATTCTGAATCTGACATCACTGAAGACAGTGCTGAGTGGGAGGAGACCACGGATGACCAGTCTGGTTTAAACCCACTGAAATCACACAATACACAACACATGGGAGGAAATACTTTGTCTTTAAGCAACAAGCTGCTCCATGACCTCAAATCACCAAAAGAAAGTAACTCCATGAGAAGTCACACAGGTAAGAAATGTTTTAGCTGTGCAGATTGTGGCAAAATGTTTAGCCTAAAGGGAACTCTGAAGAAGCATGCAATGATTAATTCAGGCGGAATGCCATTTGCTTGCACAGTGTGTGACAAGGGCTGTAGTCAAAAGGGTGATCTAAAACGACACATGACGACTCATACAGGGGAAAAACCATTTACGTGTACAGTTTGTGGCAAGGGCTGTAGTTTAAAGGGTGATCTAAAAATACACATGATGACTCATACAGGGGAAAAACCATTTACGTGTACAGTCTGTGGCAAGGGCTGTAGTTTAAAGATTGATCTAAAAAGACACATGATAACTCATACAGGGGACAAACCATTTACGTGTACAGTTTGTAAAAAAGGCTTTAGTCAGAATGGCAATCTAAAAACACACATGATGACTCACACAGGGGAAAAACCCATTACATGTACAGTTTGTGGCAAGGGCTGCACTCATAATGGAGAATTAAACGTACACATGAGGACTCACACAGGGGAAAAGCCCTTTACGTGTACAGTTTGTGGCAAGGGCTTTAGCCAGAATGGGGATTTAAAAGTACACATGAGGACTCATACAAGGGAAACCCCCTTTACGTGTACAGTTTGTGGCAAGGGCTGTATTCATAATGGGGCATTAAAAGTACACATGAGGAATCATACAGGGGAAAAGCCCTTTACGTGTACAGTTTGTGGCAAGGGCTTTAGCCAGAATGGGGATTTAAAAGTACACATGAGGACTCATACAGGGGAAAAACCATTTACGTGTACAGTTTGTGAAAAATGCTTTAGTCAGAATTGCACTCTAAAAACACACATGAAGACGTGTCATAAAGAGGAAAAGGCTGTTAAATGATGAGTGTTTTTTATCTTCTTCAAAACATGATGGAATATACATCAATTGTTTTATTCAATTTTCAACTTGCATAATGACCTGCTGATATTGATATAACAATATGAGAAGCAGTGTTTGTCCTCATTCTGTAAAAAATAGCACATATTATGAATGAATTTGATTCAGTTGTAAAAGGAGCTGGCTAAACAGACTGTGTTCTTTAGCGGGTGGAAGGGGCCCGGTTGAACAGTAATATAAAGTAATATGTAACTATATTACTCTTGATTCCAATTAATAAGTAATGTAATAGTATTACTATTTATAAGGATAAATAAGTAAAGTAAACATATTACTCTCCTAGTAATATTGCCCAACACTGGGCCTAATGGAGATGGAGCTGTTACATTCCATTCTTTTTTGTTGGTTCACTGGTTTGTTTGCTGTAGCAGACAAACTTTTTGACATCAAATACACACACAAAGCATGCAGAGCCATTCAGTTCCATGACATTAAATGATAAGTGCTTCCCCTCCCCCTGTCGTTTACCTGTGCCCAGGTATAAAGACAATAGCAAGCCCCATGCATTAATGTGTCCTGTGCCTGGCCATAGTGCTAAAAGCAGAATAACCAGTTCCATCTCCTCACTCAAATGGATGTATTTGTAGACACAGGTCTTAACTACCAATCTTGAGAAGGTTTTTCGCATAACATTTCTTTCTAAAATGGGACATTTAGTATGTATATTTATGTTATTGTGACAGTATTAGACACTTTTTTTGGCAGTTTGAAATTGTGACCACTTGCTGAGGACAGGCTAAATACAGGCATTTCTGGGTACAGAGCCTGCTTTTAACTAATTATAATAATATATAATGAAATTAATGTCATAAGAATACACAACTGTATTACAAAAAAAGTAGAAAATACACTTTATGCATAATGTATCATTTCAAGTTTTCAATCTTTTGAAAACAGCACATCTACATTTCCACAACTATATATATATATATATATATATATATATATATATATGAGATACGGTAAATTAAAAGGTTGAGTATGGGTATATTGTTTCACTCCTTGACAGCAGTAATGACAATCCCTAAAACTGCAGTGCAAATTACTTAGCTGGAATGTATAGTTGCTGTGGCCTCTGTCCTACTGCCACCTACTGTCCATTTATTATATTACACAGTGGGTGAAAAAAACACACCCCTAAAAGGCTAAACCCCACCCATCAGAGGTGTGGCTACCAGAGGTACTTTTGGCCTGAAAGACATTGATGGGTACCTCTAGGTGTCAGCCCGGAAGAGACCAAGTGTATGGGACTGTATGTTCACACGTAGAAATACAGTAGAAGAGGGAAAATTAGATTAAAGAAATGAAGCTCATCTGTGGTTAAAAACAAATAAAACACTTTGTTTCAGTCGGGTTCAACTGGTCAGCTGACCTCAGAGTGTCAGTGTATAGAAGTTCAGACAGATAGAGGGGGGCCAGTCCATTGAGAGATTTAAAAACAAATAAGAGTTTAAAATCAATTCTATATTTGACAGGGAGCCAGTGGAGTGAGGCCAAAACTGGAGCGATGTGATTACGGTTTTGGTGCCTGTGAAGAGGCAAGCAGCAGCATTCTGGACTAGCTGCAGGTGCCTAGTCAATGCCAGAGTATAAGGCATTGCAATAGTCAAGTCTCGATGAAATAAAGGCATGGATCATCATTTCTAGCGTTGTTTTGTTTTACGGGGAAATGTTATAGATACAGTAGCTAACAAATTGTGTGTGTGTGTGTGTGTGTGTGTGTGTGTGTGTGTGTGTGTGTGTGTGTGTGTGTGTGTGTGTGTGTGTGTGTGTGTGTGTGCGTGTGTGTGTGTGCATTTATGTATGAATGTAGTATGTTTGCATGTGCCCTCAACAGTAGACCATTCACAGCTCACGCTGCTAGGTGCATCACGTCAAGAAACAGAACCATTTCATACACAGCATCTGAGTGAAACTCATGGTCAATGCTAAATAGTTTACAATCCCTTGCTCCAAAGCACATGCACATTCACCCATTCACACACTGACTGTGGAGCCTGCTCAACGGGAGAAGGTAGGGGTTGAGTGTCTGAGCTACAGTACTTACGCCGTAAGGGGCAATGTCCACCACGATGTTTAGATTTTTCTTTCCACCTATAGCAGTAATCGATGAATGAATATACGTAGGCCTACATTATAACTTTTACATACGTGGTTTTCATGATGGTGTTCCCTGATGCTTTGGATACTTTGTCATTTTTTGAGTGAAGAGAATGTTTGCTCACTGGCCCCTGCTTGGTGCGATATTCAGTAACATTCAGCAGTAGCTAGCTGTAAGACAGACAGACCTTTATTGGTGAGTATTTTTTATACAGTAGATGTTCAAGACAGAACTAGGACATCTCCCTGTGAGAATGTTTTGTTTTGATTGTTTTATCAATCTTTACAGTGCGGCTAAAAAAACAAATGCAGTTTTGTTGCACTATACCGGAAAATTCTGGGTGGCATTGTCCCTGCATTGACATACTGCTTGTGGGTATTGATACTCTGCTGTAAGTCTCCTTTGGTGAGGACTCACACAGGGGAAAAGCCCTTTACGTGTACAGTTTGTGGCAAGGGCTTTAGCCAGAATGGGGATTTAAAAGTACACATGAGGACTCATACAAGGGAAACCCCCTTTACGTGTACAGTTTGTGGCAAGGGCTGTATTCATAATGGGGCATTAAAAGTACACATGAGGAATCATACAGGGGAAAAGCCCTTTACGTGTACAGTTTGTGGCAAGGGCTTTAGCCAGAATGGGGATTTAAAAGTACACATGAGGACTCATACAGGGGAAAAACCATTTACGTGTACAGTTTGTGAAAAATGCTTTAGTCAGAATTGCACTCTAAAAACACACATGAAGACGTGTCATAAAGAGGAAAAGGCTGTTAAATGATGAGTGTTTTTTATCTTCTTCAAAACATGATGGAATATACATCAATTGTTTTATTCAATTTTCAACTTGCATAATGACCTGCTGATATTGATATAACAATATGAGAAGCAGTGTTTGTCCTCATTCTGTAAAAAATAGCACATATTATGAATGAATTTGATTCAGTTGTAAAAGGAGCTGGCTAAACAGACTGTGTTCTTTAGCGGGTGGAAGGGGCCCGGTTGAACAGTAATATAAAGTAATATGTAACTATATTACTCTTGATTCCAATTAATAAGTAATGTAATAGTATTACTATTTATAAGGATAAATAAGTAAAGTAAACATATTACTCTCCTAGTAATATTGCCCAACACTGGGCCTAATGGAGATGGAGCTGTTACATTCCATTCTTTTTTGTTGGTTCACTGGTTTGTTTGCTGTAGCAGACAAACTTTTTGACATCAAATACACACACAAAGCATGCAGAGCCATTCAGTTCCATGACATTAAATGATAAGTGCTTCCCCTCCCCCTGTCGTTTACCTGTGCCCAGGTATAAAGACAATAGCAAGCCCCATGCATTAATGTGTCCTGTGCCTGGCCATAGTGCTAAAAGCAGAATAACCAGTTCCATCTCCTCACTCAAATGGATGTATTTGTAGACACAGGTCTTAACTACCAATCTTGAGAAGGTTTTTCGCATAACATTTCTTTCTAAAATGGGACATTTAGTATGTATATTTATGTTATTGTGACAGTATTAGACACTTTTTTTGGCAGTTTGAAATTGTGACCACTTGCTGAGGACAGGCTAAATACAGGCATTTCTGGGTACAGAGCCTGCTTTTAACTAATTATAATAATATATAATGAAATTAATGTCATAAGAATACACAACTGTATTACAAAAAAAGTAGAAAATACACTTTATGCATAATGTATCATTTCAAGTTTTCAATCTTTTGAAAACAGCACATCTACATTTCCACAACTATATATATATATATATATATATATATATATATATGAGATACGGTAAATTAAAAGGTTGAGTATGGGTATATTGTTTCACTCCTTGACAGCAGTAATGACAATCCCTAAAACTGCAGTGCAAATTACTTAGCTGGAATGTATAGTTGCTGTGGCCTCTGTCCTACTGCCACCTACTGTCCATTTATTATATTACACAGTGGGTGAAAAAAACACACCCCTAAAAGGCTAAACCCCACCCATCAGAGGTGTGGCTACCAGAGGTACTTTTGGCCTGAAAGACATTGATGGGTACCTCTAGGGGTCAGCCCGGAAGAGACCAAGTGTATGGGACTGTATGTTCACACGTAGAAATACAGTAGAAGAGGGAAAATTAGATTAAAGAAATGAAGCTCATCTGTGGTTAAAAACAAATAAAACACTTTGTTTCAGTCGGGTTCAACTGGTCAGCTGACCTCAGAGTGTCAGTGTATAGAAGTTCAGACAGATAGAGGGGGGCCAGTCCATTGAGAGATTTAAAAACAAATAAGAGTTTAAAATCAATTCTATATTTGACAGGGAGCCAGTGGAGTGAGGCCAAAACTGGAGCGATGTGATTACGGTTTTGGTGCCTGTGAAGAGGCAAGCAGCAGCATTCTGGACTAGCTGCAGGTGCCTAGTCAATGCCAGAGTATAAGGCATTGCAATAGTCAAGTCTCGATGAAATAAAGGCATGGATCATCATTTCTAGCGTTGTTTTGTTTTACGGGGAAATGTTATAGATACAGTAGCTAACAAATTGTGTGTGTGTGTGTGTGTGTGTGTGTGTGTGTGTGTGTGTGTGTGTGTGTGTGTGTGTGTGTGTGTGTGTGTGTGTGTGTGTGTGTGTGTGTGTGCGTGTGTGTGCATTTATGTATGAATGTAGTATGTTTGCATGTGCCCTCAACAGTAGACCATTCACAGCTCACGCTGCTAGGTGCATCACGTCAAGAAACAGAACCATTTCATACACAGCATCTGAGTGAAACTCATTAAGAGTGTGAAAGTTGGATTGCAGTTCATAATCTATATGTGAATATTATTTGTGAAGCACATTTGTACTTACTATTTAAAAAAATGTATTTCCATTTGGCCAAAGGAGACTTACAGCAGAGTATCAATACCCACAAGCAGTATGTCAATGCAGGGACAATGCCACCCAGAATTTTCCGGTATAGTGCAACAAAACTGCATTTGTTTTTTTAGCCGCACTGTAAAGATTGATAAAACAATCAAAACAAAACATTCTCACAGGGAGATGTCCTAGTTCTGTCTTGAACATCTACTGTATAAAAAATACTCACCAATAAAGGTCTGTCTGTCTTACAGCTAGCTACTGCTGAATGTTACTGAATATCGCACCAAGCAGGGGCCAGTGAGCAAACATTCTCTTCACTCAAAAAATGACAAAGTATCCAAAGCATCAGGGAACACCATCATGAAAACCACGTATGTAAAAGTTATAATGTAGGCCTACGTATATTCATTCATCGATTACTGCTATAGGTGGAAAGAAAAATCTAAACATCGTGGTGGACATTGCCCCTTACGGCGTAAGTACTGTAGCTCAGACACTCAACCCCTACCTTCTCCCGTTGAGCAGGCTCCACAGTCAGTGTGTGAATGGGTGAATGTGCATGTGCTTTGGAGCAAGGGATTGTAAACTATTTAGCATTGACCATTAATGAATGTATAATTGAGACAATTCAAAGCATAGAGATTAGAGGCGATTAAGAAACAGCATAATGGTAACCGTTTTACAAATGTAACCAAAGTTACCAGCTTTATCAGCTTTGTCACATCAGAGTATGGGTCCAGAGTTAAATGAACACTTTCACTGTGTGCTTATGGTGTCCTGGGTAGGTGTGAGACAGCCAGTCTGTCCCTGATTTAAGTACAAAGACAGTAGTGGCTAACAGAGACTCTGTTATTAAGGAAAGTGGAGACGATATGACGTGAACATATGCCGAACCTCACTATCAATGTTTCATCTTGCCACTCTGTGCCCTAAATGAAGCCCCAGCCCTCTGCCTCAATCTGTGGAGCATATTGCAACATATGGTCGATTTATGACGACTGTCCAGCCATGGACACATGCCAATATCAGCCTTTTTAGAAGAGAGCCTCATGCCATCTGTCAAATGGCTCGTTACTATGCAAGACTATGATGTGATGCCATGAATGACGAAAAAAATCTGAAACTATACATGCAGAAACAGTGGATGGATAGAGAGAGGAAAAAATTGCACACAACTAAAATCTTCTAGAAGAGCAAAGATATTTTGTCTCCCAGAGATTGATTATCATTGTGGAATCAAATCTTCACAGCATCCGTTGTGAAGCTCAGACTATAATAGCATGTGCATCACCTTGGAAACAATGTACAGTATTGGGGTTTGATTGTTGGGCTTGCTTACACAGTAAAGTCTTCGGTGTTAACTTATCACACTCTCGGAGTTAAATTAACACAGGATTTTACTGTGTAGAAACGAGAATATTAGCAAAAGAAATGTTTGCCCATGACTTTGCAAGATTGGTATTAATGTTTTTTTTTGTTTATGTTTTTTTTAAACAAACAAACTTATCTCATAAGTATTCACAGTTGTCATTATTGTGATTATTATTTGTAATTTGGCACCAATCGCCATCACCCCAGCAGCACCAAGTAGAAAATGAACATCGTTATTAATTCTATCATTATCATGTGAATGGTTCCATCCAACTACCCTTTTCTCACCCCTCGTTCTCAGAACAGTGATAAGAACAACCACAGTTCTTGTGGTGGCCAAAGCTCCTCTTGGCTGGGATGGGAAATTTCCGGAGAGAAATTACACCCCATCTGTTCCGGTGTTTATAATTAGCGGTGAGGAGCGAGAGGGGAAATTAATCTAATTTGACAAAACAGCAGTAAGAAATGATATAAATTGGCCAGACTGTGATTGGAATGGAAGGAATTATCTACACTGTGCAATAATGACCACTTACATTTTGTGAACAGGGTGGCAAAAATAGTGTATGACACTGCAGAATAAGGCAGCACCAAAGGCTGTGATTTAGTTGTTCTGCCCTGAATGTGTCTCAATTTATACATTTAGCTGTCATTTACAGGATATAGCCTATTGTATATTGCTGGTTGATAAAAAATAAAAAAGGCAGACGCTTTGGTCAAAAATACAGATACTGTATGTATGTACTGTACGTATATTGAATACCTCAATATCAAAAGTGAAAGTAGCAGACATACAAGCTCCATTTCTGATTTTGTATGTATAAAATAGGGTTTGAATGATTAAAACCAGAAAAAGACAACACTTATGCCATATCACGATAGTACATGTAACACTTTAGAAAAATTATCTGCTATAACATCTAGTTTGTTATTAGTTGGTTGAGCATTATAACTACTAAATCCATTCTTTTTCAGTGTGAGTCTGCATGTGTGTGTGCACACGCGTGTGGCACACTTGTTTTGAAACATTCCCACGCACACGCGCGTGCACGCACACGCGCGTGCACGCACACGCACACGCGCACGCGCACACGCACACGCACACACGCACACACACGCACACACACACACACACACATTTTGGTATAGCGAGAAAAACACACACACACACACACACACACACACACGTTTTGGTATAGCGAGAAAAACACACACACACACACACACACACAAACACACACACAACACACACACAACACACACACACACACACGTTTTGGTATAGCGAGAAACCAAGTGTCAGAGGTGCAGGGGATGTGCTGCGTGTGTAATGGCTCATGTCTAAGGTGTAAATAAAACATTGTGTGTCTCAGCTGTAGCTTCATTTAATCCTGATATTCACCTCTACCGGCTCTCGTGGCCTCTTATCACACCAGAGTGGGGATACTGCACTCTCACATCATCAATCACCACAGGCTGTGGCCTGTCGCCTTTGTGCTATTGTTTTGTTCTGTTTCGTCTGCTGGATTCTGCATGGTGGCTCTATTTCTGGTCAAAAAGTTCTTGTGGGTTGGCACACATAAAGTTACTCAGAGATCTGGATGAGCGTTTGAGCACAAATGACTCAGCAACCCTTTTTAACCACTTTGGCCCCATTTTCTACTTTGTCATACGACAATGTTGTGCATCAATAATAAGAAAATAGCTGATCTACAAGCTCACAAGGGGTCGAGATGTGACATGTTGTGAGCTTGTACATGTGCTATTTGAGTTTGGAACATTTTTGAACATTTTTGCTTTTAATGATATGCCAGTTAAACCCAATCACAAAGGCTTGTAGTTTATAGTTTGGGTTTCTGACACAACACACAGGGATGTGTTGTTTCTGGTTGCTGTGGGCCAGTTTAACCACATGAACCCTAGGGTCCCTATTCTGGGAATATCATGATTCACAAACATTTTACAAAAAAAAAAAGTTACCGTTGTGAGCCAAGAGATTTGGTTATAGACGGTAAAAAAGGAGGGGGCCTAGTACAGACCCCTGGCGTATCACGAATAATAAAGTATATATGGTTTACTGTAAGTGATTAAATAAAAACACAAATTTCACTAACCTTTTCAGCTAATTAGAGCTTCCAAAACAGTGAAATTACCCACTTTATTTAATGTTGACAAACACTAGATTAGATGTATCCAGTCAGTGCTAAATCATTCTCTGTTGCAGTTTAGACATGTGACCACGTCTAAACTTTCCAGTTATTAGATTAGTCAATCAGATTTTGGTGGTTTATGAAATACAACCACAACCACTGGTACTCACTGAATTCTAAAGACTTTATGAGACACTTCTAAGAACACATTGTGAGATTGTGAAAATCTGAACAATACTTTGAACATTTTATGTTAAAAATGATCCTGTTATATTAACATTTTTTGAAGAATAAAAAAGGGAAAAAAAGGGGGGGGGGGGCTATAATGACATGGTCAAAATATGGGCACCAAGTGTTTAATCCATCCATACTTTGCAGATTTAGATTATTAATACAAAACATACATGATAAATGATACTATAAATTAATAAACTACCCGGCAGCACAGCGGCAAGTAATTAAAATCAGCTTACCTTTACCAGCTGCAACAGAAAAGTGGTGAACACAATAATGCATTACTAATTACCATCCAATAATATGATTGCAAAGTGGACCATTCCACATAATGAGTACTTCTATGTTTTTGATACTGAAAGTATATTTTGATGCCATTGTACTTACACAGGACTTTTACTTTAACAGAGTATTTATACATGTGGTATTACAATTTCTACTTAAAGACTTGAACCCTAGCAACCCTATTCTGGGTGGTACCATTTGCTGAAAATTGATTCACAAGAGATTTGGTGTAGAAGGCAAAAAGCTAGGGCAGTCCAGGTACAGTAAGTAAAAAGGTAAATGGTGCATTTATATAGCTCCTTTATCCATAGTGCTTTACAATGTGCATTATATTCCCCCGGTCACACAGCGACACCGGAAGAAACCATTATGTTCCCCCGGTCACACAGCGACACCGGAAGAAACCATTATGTTCCCCCGGTCACTAAGGCTGTCCCCAAACATTCAAGGTTCGAATGTTCGCTCGTTAGGGTTGGCACTCGAATCTTAATTAATGGGCTTGAACCATTCGTTTTTTCTTTTTTTTTCTTTTTTTATTAAATAAAAAATATTATAATTTTTTCCCTTTTTTTATTAACTCGAAAATATATGTTAAAAAAAAAGTAAGTTTCTAGTGCATTCCTGTCAGAAGTTATGACTTTTTAAAGAAATATCTCCTAGTTCTGCTGTCCCATCTCCCGTGCATCTCTTAATTTGGTGATTGGCCTGCAGCTGAGTTGATTGACCTTTCTCACCTTGTTCTGTGAGAACAAAAGAGTTCCATTGAATGGAATGTCTGACGTGACTCTCTCTCACACACACACACACACACACACACACACACCAGCATGATCGCTGACAGGGGGAACCGTTCTTAGCCATGATATATTAGCATATCACATCACAAAAAGCAGGGAACTCTGATCATTGTTAAGCACTGCTCTTCAGGTGGGACAAATAACGAGCAATATACGCTGTTTTAGCTGCCTGCCAGCAAGCTCACATGAGCTTGCAGATCAGCTGTTTTCTTTCGCGGAGCCACTTGACGGTGTGTGTGTGTGTGTGTGTGTGTGTGTGTGTGTTGGGAGAGACGAGAGAGATTGATAAAGAGCAGGGGAGACGCGCTGCGAGACGGATATCTCAAAGGTTATTTTTTTTAATTAATTAGAAACAAATGGTCCGGATGTTCGCTCGAAAATTCCTGCCGAAGTTCGAGTCCTAAAAAAAGGGCTAAGGTACAGCCTTACCGGTCACACAGCGACACCGGAAGAAACCATTATGTTCCCCCGATCACACAGCGACACCGGAAGAAACCATTTTGTTCCCCCGGTCACACAGCGACACCGGAAGAAACCATTATGTTCCCCCGGTCACACAGCGACACCGGAAGAAACCATTATGTTCCCCCGATCACACAGCGACACCGGAAGAAACCATTTTGTTCCCCCGGTCACACAGCGACACCGGAAGAAACCATTATGTTCCCCCGGTCACACAGCGACACCGGAAGAAACCAAGTGGCAGACCAAGCAAGCCACCAACCTGCTCATCGAGAGCAATTAGGGGTGTCTTGCTCAAGGACACTTGTGACACTAACCCAACGGAGGGCTGGTGATCGAACCGGGAAACTTCAGATTCTCAAGCAGCCACTGTACCTCCTGAGCCACTGCCACGGTGCCACCTCGGCATAAGGGTTTAAGTATAATAAAAAATGCAAACATTTGATTAGGTAAAAAAGGGGGAAAACATAAAAATAAAAAACTGGGTACTTATTCAAACCTATAGAGGGTATGCACGTGACATCATCATCAAACCCGGAAGTTATGCAGGAATGCCTATACCGAGTGGCAAAAAACTACTTTCTGGCCTTGACAACCCATACATCCAAACAGGAAAGTCCTATCTTATTGCATTAAACAACATTAAACGATGTTAAACTCACTTTGCATGTTGCTTTGACACTCGATTTGCCACTCGATGTGCCATTCACTTTAAGCATGCGCATACCCTCTATACACAGCAGAGAACCATGCCTGCAAGCGGAGAGGCAGAAACCCAGAATCTTCCCGTAACAGTAAGCAGAGCAGGTCCACCAGTCATCTTTCCACCCTGCTAAGATTAATGGCTGAACTCACAGGTTGGGGTCCCATTATGCGGTTTGTCCATCACTACCTCGTTACGGTCACATCGTTCACTGTCACGCTGCTGTGGGGAGGGGGGGCGCTCGGATGGTCAAACGCCTGTGAACCAGGCTCACCCAAACCTGATATGCACTTTACGGTTGCATAGCTGGGACCGCTAAAACCTCCCGCCTGTGTGTGTGTGTGTGTGTGTGTGTGTGTGTGTGTGTGTGTGTGTGTGTGTGTGTGTGTGCACATGCGCGCATATGTCATACACATAATCAAAACAACAGGCACACCTTCAGCCAACTGTTGCACCTTTCCATGCTCTGCCCCGGGAGACGTGAGGCGGTGGTGTTGTGAGGAATTGGGCTGTTGGGGCGGATAGGGCATAGACCACATGGTTCCCTACAGTATAGTACAGTACACTACACACCCACTGGTGAATATATCAGAAATGATGCAGAACAGCATTTAACCACTTTTAAACCTGGTGTCCGACCATAAGAAGAAAAAAAAGGGAAATAATTCAAAACATTTAAAAGAAATTGTGTTGAACTGTGACAAAAATGTTGTTTAAATGCAGCATGTATAGGCCCGGACGGTTAGTTCAACCGTCTGGGCACCTAGGCTGCTGAGCCATGCTGATGGCGTGCCGCAGGCTCGTCTCCCGATCCCGACGGCCTTTGCCTTTTTTTTTGGTAGCATGTAAGATGTGTCTATGCATGTGTGTGTGTGTGTGTGTGTGTGTGTGTGTGTGTGTGTGTGTGTGTGTGTGTGTGTGTGTGTGCAAGAAGTGCATGGCTCTACACTGGGTATGTGCACGTGTGTGCATGTGGAGGAGGATTCCCAGGCAGGGCTCAGTATCTGATAGCCTGATGAGAGACTGTAACTAATGGCATGGTGTCAAGCTAGAGGTAATGTATGGCTCCACATACAGCTGCGTAAATAGGATAATGGCCAATGTCATCTTTGTCTGTCTGCATGTGTGTGTGTGTGCCGGGTGGTGATGCAAAGGAATGTTTGGGTGGTATGTTATGGACTGTGTGTGTTTGTGTGTGCTCATGCATGCATGCATGCGTATATACTGTGATGGGTTAAAATTATGCGTGTGTGTGAGAGTGTGTATTCATGAGTTTACAGAGTTTCTGATGCATAGTATACTTTGTGTATGTGTATGTGCTTGTGCGCATGTGTGTGAGTCTTTATGTGTTGTCTGTATGCTTGTGCATGCGTGCTCGCTTGCCTATTGTGCGCGAGAAAAGATGCACTATATTTATACTGGTGGGCCTGAAATTTTTCACACAGGAATGCGGGCCCAGGCATCTATTCTCCCATGGCTCTAATGAATGGCCTGGTTAATAATTCATAGAGAATTCCACATGAATTATAAGTTATTGTGTTTCTGTGCATCCCATTCATCTTCATGCAGACTAATCTTCCCCGTGGTGTAATGGCCCTCATTGCTTTGTGGGAATAATAGGAGTCAATGTCATTTTCTGGAGATGTGATTGCACTGGCTTTTTAAGCCCGATGTATTTAGTTTTGCGCCGATATCGCACATGCAGAAAACAGACGATCTGTAAGCTTACAGCGTGTTGTGCTGCAACACGCTGTGAGCTTGCAGATCGGCCGTTTTCAGTATCATTATCATCATTTTAGTATCATTATTTCTCTCACCCCCCACACCAATATATGTGCGCGCACACATGTACACGCGCATCACACATCTCACTGTGCCGCAGGAGTTTCATGTGCATGGCAAAATCCCCATAAGCTTGAGTGAACACGGAGCAGCGCTCCCTCCCTCGCAGCCACCCGCCTATTTATCTAAGTAAGCTACATGTAAGCTGTTATTTATGACGAGGCTCTGGAGAATTATGTGATCTAAGTAGCTTCTCTCTTATTACCGGGGTAATGCGCATTACAGCATTAAAGCTTGGCTGTGGATATTCTTCCTGTGGGTTTGTCCATCCATATTCATGAGGACGGAGGGAGGGAGGAGGAAAGGGAGGTTTGCTGGATTGTCAGTACATTACTCTTCATGGCCGTCTATGGAAATGGACTGTGTTTCCCTCGCTCACGATCGCTCATCCTGCTTCTCTCACCCCGTCTCTCTCTCTCTCTCTCTCTCTCACCCCGTCTCTCTCTCTCTCTCACCCCGTCTCTCACCCCGTCTCTCTCTCTCTCTCTCTCTCGTGAGAGATTAGAGTGATCAAGAAGTTGAGTTCTGTTGTAGTAAACAGCTCTGACATTCTGCCGTGGTGTCTGTAATCACATTGAAACAAGGGATGGAAGGGGCAGCATAGGTACCAAAAAGAGATTGCCGTTTGAGTCCAAGAGCAGCAGAGTTTGACTTCTCACATTTCCATGAAGGTTTCTTTGAGCATATCCTGCACCGTTTGCCAGAAAATACTTTGTCTGCCATCAGATGTTTATTTGACTTTAACAGTCTAATTTAAAAAAGAAAAGAAGAATGTCTAATATGTCTAAACATATATGTAGTTTTTCCAGAGTCGGGTTGAATTTTCAGACATGTCTGATGTTCACACAGACAGAGTTGAGCGCTGAATTCAGAAATGGCGAAGTGGGCCAAGGGACACAAACTGAACCCATCTTTGAAGACCTTTTTGATAGGTAGACTACAGTAAACAGTAAAATACCGGTAAGTTAATTTATCCATTTATAACTCGAGAGGGTATACAAATGTAACCAAATCAACCCCACAGGTCCATTTGGTTCCATTTTATACACTCTCGAGTTATATACTGTAAAATATAAAATGAACACTCAGGCTTTTGTGTGTCAACAAGGACCTTTTAGGTCGACGAAACACATGGATGAGAATCAAATTGAGCGTAATAAGAAAACAGCTCTTTAATCTAAATAATGGCTCCTGTTGGTGACTGTAACTATTAGATATTAGTTGTCCTGTCAGCCCAGGCTATGAATTCATCTTTCCCCAAAGTGAATTTAGCTTAAGTCTTTCTCAGCCGACAAAAACGAGATAGATAAGAGAGAGAGAGAGAGAGAGAGAGAGAGAGAGAGAGGTAAATGGGGACAGACTTGGAGAGAGAGAGATATGATTCACCTTTTACCTCCATCTCTCCATCGCACTATCCTGCTGACAGAAATACATTAACCGAGACACGCTCTCGCCTTGAAGTTCCTCCCTCAGCAGCTGCTGTCTCGAACACTTTATTGAGTTATCGAACAGAGAATATACTGTATATGACAAATGGATTCGGCTGGCCGGGCCATTTGGTTTACATCCCTATCTAAACACTGTGTTTACTCCAGGAAATCAAAGTATAAATCCTGCAGCCAACCCGTGCTCCGATCAATAGTCTGCTTCACATCCCTGCAGGTGTCAGTCAACAAGCATTATGGGTAATATGGCAATGGATACAGGCGCTATACGACATCCCTCCTTTTTGTCCAGCGTTCCCACAGGCAACAGGTTGAGATGGAACGGTCGGGCCCTCTAATTAACCAGCTGACCCGGTTGTCCTTTCAGTCACTGAGGAAAAGGTTGTGAAAAAGAGTGGGAACCTGTCCTTTTCTCAAATAAACTTTCCTGCTAAAGTCATTTGTAGGTTCAAAACAAAGTAAGAGAGAAAGGGGTTCTGTAACTTGAGACGACGGTCAGTGCAGTGCAGTGCAGTGCAGTGCGTGCGTGCGTGCGTGCGTGCATGCATTTGTAGACTTGTATGTGCTTATCTTGCAGAGGGTGAACAAAGTAGTTGTAGTAGCCTAGCGTTTAGAGCTAAAACACGTGCTCTAAAGGTATGTGTGTGTGTGTGTGGGGGGGGGAGGGGGAGGGGTGGGGGGTCACCCCCCAAGAGACACACAGGTCTGCCACAACCATTCAGCCTCAACTCATCCCATCCTCCCTCAGGCCGAATGGACGTCTGTCAGCACACAGTCCCTCCTCTGTCCAGAGGTGAGGGGTCAGGCAGAGAAGAGGAAATGAGAAGGTAGGTTGGACCAGAGGGAGTTATAGGGAACACGTGTTGACGTTTAGAACATCAATTTGACAGCCTCTATATCCCATGATCATTCACAAGCTGCGTTTCCGACCGTGCACACAAGTATTAGTTATTAGGGCTGAGGTATCATCAGAAAATAATATGTACTAGAGCAATTTCCCAATTGAGGATGCAGTTAATTGCATAAATGAGAGGGTGTCCAAAATGGACTTTGAAACAAGATATTGTAGTGTTTTAGCTAATATTTGGCACATCAATTTAAGTACAATATGTATTATTTCAACAATCCTGTGTGTGTGTGTGTGTGTGTGTGTGTGTGTGTGTGTGTGTGTGTGTGTGCACGCACGCACTCCTGGGTGAGAAGGGTCCTATAATCCTTCCAATACTATAGAGCGTAATAGAGTGTAACCCTACAGCATCGAGTGACCGCTGCAATGTGTGCTTTTAATGAGAGCTGACTGTTCAGGACAACACGGCTTTTGGCAATTGGAACCAAAACCACAATAGGATTTTTCTATGGAAATAGTTAGATCCTGCATGTGGCAGGACGACTTACCTATGGGAAGAAGAGAAGCTCAGTCTTCAGTTCAGCTCGAGGTGGTGAGAAGACCAGCTAGACATGTAGCGATGAGCTCTTCCACCTGAGTGGCAGCTCCCCATATAGCTCAGGCCGATTTACGCCTAACACAATGTTTCAGCATTTTGCAATCTCTTCACTTTTATACGCTACTACTCACACAAATTATAGATACATATTATCTGTGTAATCATGACATAACCAATTTAACCCTAGTGTTTATATGTCTCTATTCTGCAAAGGAGACTTGAAAACGTATTTTTGTCCAATTCCAAGATTTATTTGAAAGGTCTTTCCAAAATGAAAAGCGAGAAAAGCTTGTTTTACAAAAGACATTCAGATGTCCATGATTCATATTAGAGGTAGAAGGCAACCAGATCATTTTTAGGTGCGACGTGGGTTTATATCCTGTTTGAACTACAATATTAGCTAAATCTGGTAATTATTGAAACAAAAACACTGATTTGGTCCATTAACCACATGAAACCCTTGAGTTTCTATTCTGGGAATGTCATAATATGCAAACACTCTGTGAAAATAGCAGATCTACAAGCTCGCAGCACGTCACAATGCCTCGTGTTGCCTCGTATTGTGAGCTTGTAGATCGGCTTTTGCAGCATGTACTGTAGTAGTGTAAGCAGGAGTGGGGAAAAAGGAGGGTACCTCTGGGGAACCCACGTCTAATAAGTAGGGTAAGTGGTTAAATATCAATTTGTTTTTATTATTATTTTTGTTAAAAACCCAGGTTGAACAGCATAGACAGGAAGGATAAGTAAGCAAACAGATACAAAATTACAATACAGCAAAACGCTAAAGCAAGACAGGTACTTTACCGTTGGAAAAGAAAAAAAGTAAAAGAGAAAAGAATATAACAAAAATCGCATGCTTTAAGTTTTTCTAATGCTGTGGATAAGTTGTCAAGTGTGTTTTCTTGTGCCCCATTGGATCGAGAGTTCCAGAGAGATCATGTCCATTAGTGAGAGGATCCATTGTGAGACCTCAAGTTTGTGGGGAGGTTTCCATCTTAGGACCAGCAGTTTCTTTGCAGCTGTCAGCCCTAAGAGCAGAAGTCTTCTTTGTGGCATTGTCAACCTGATCGCTGAATCATCATTCAACATTAAAATATTCCCATTACCTCAGATAATACTTCTGAAACTCTAGACCAAAAACGATTGACATCTGGACAGTCCCACATCATGTGCATACAGTTGGAGGCCATCGATATTGTCCTTTTCTTTTTGCTGAGGTTTGCGTGATCTGCGCAAAAGGACAGTTAACCCATTTAGGGCGGGAACCCCTTTTGGTGTTTTAAACATTATGTTATAATTTAGCTATTGAAAAATAGCAGATCTACAAGCTCATAGCGCGCCACCGAGTGGCGCGCTACGAGCTTGTAGGTCTGCTATTTTTTTTAAATCGTGAAAATATTTATTTCAGAAAACTGGAGGATTTAGAAGGATTTTTTTAAATTTCGAGGTCAGGCCTAAATGGGTCAAATGATAAGGGACAATATCGGTGGCACCCAACTGTATAATTGTTCCCAGTTTGTTGTTGTTGCATAGGGTGCAAATGGTGTCGTACAGAGGCGGAGTTGAAAACATTTCCTTGAAGTCCAATAGAATCTGTGGATACATTTTAAATTCGATTTGATAATTATAATTTTGTGATGAGAGGGAGATATTTTCCCAAATTCTTTTCCAATTAACCGGCCGCTGCCATGCCTGCCAACTCCTTAAATCAACATTCCAGACCCTAGAGACGCCCATTGGCGGACATGTAGATTCTCTTAACTTCTTATACAGATAAGATACAAAGCCTTCAGATTTGGGCATCTTAGTTATACAGTATAATCAAAAAGTGTAGAGCATTTCTCCACGGCACCTCATGTGCTCGGTTATTGGTAAACCATAATTGTTCCTACGGTCTTCAAATGATCTTAGACCCTCATTATTGAATGTTAGAGAAAGTATGGATGCCACAACTGGAATATCAATTTATGTTGACAGTATCTATCTGACTGTAAACAGCAAACATAATTTAAACTCGCAAATCGACATCCAATCGAAGAATTGTTCAACCCTAGTATGTCCGTTTGTGCATACATGCTGTGCATGACATGTACTGTATTAATTTACATGTGTATTAGTATTTATGTGTGGGCACATGCACAAGCTATGTATGCACACAGCACAGCATGTAGGCATTCACCAGAGCACGTGTGCTACAGGGCAGGCAGATGATGAGTCAGCAACCTGTTTACTGAAGTGGCTGCTGGAGTGGAGACGAGAGTTTCAGCCTCCAGGTCCCAGTGTGCCTCATTAGCCACTGCCATTTCGTCTCTCATTCCCTTGTTAATCACCTCGCTCCATCGCTCCTGTACAAAATCCAAACCAAAGATGCAATATGCAACTCAGTGCGACAAATTGCTGCAGCTACAGTAGGACGGTCGTCTGTGTGTGTGTGTGTGTGTGTGTGTGTGTGTGTGTGTGTGTGTGTGTGTGTGTGTGTGTGTGTGTGTGTGTGTGTGTGTGTGTGTGTGTGTGTGTGTGTGTGTGTGTGATCAAAATAAAAAAGAGAGCACTTAAATTCTACAACCACCTAAAAGAAAGTGACCCAGATGCACTCACACACAACAAAACTTTAGAGAGATGCCCCCTCAGCCAGCTGGCCCTGGAACTTTGTGCACAAACACAAACAGAGCCACCAGATAGAAAACCCAATGGACTAAGCCAAATTATAAAACAGCAAAAGGAAAACTATCTGACACATTGGAAAGAAGCAACACAAAAGCAGTGTAAACTAGAATGCTAGCTGGCCCTAAACAGAGAATACACTGTGGCAGAATACCTGAGCACCGTGACCGACCCAAAAAGGTACAGACTCAGTAAGCACAGTCTTGCGATCGAGAAAGGCCGTCATAGGCAGACCTGTCTCCCGAGAGAAGACAGACTATGCACCCACTGCACACAAAATTAAGTGGAAACTGAGCTACACTTCCTAACCATCTGTCCATTGTACCAAGACATCAGAGACACATACTTCCCACAGATTACAATCACCCATGGAGATTTTGAAAACATGACTAAAGACAAAAAACGTGCGTGCGTGCGTGCGTGCGTGTGCATGCGTGCAATAGCAAGGTAACTTGAGAACAAACATATTTTGGTAAAACTGAGAGAGAATGACCAGTAGGCTGCCCAGAAGAGATACTAAATGTTTGGTTTGAAAAGGTCAATCTCGGTTGGATTGCCAAGGATGCTTTGTAGGAATGATCAGTAGGTGGTCATGGTCACAATCAAGGGACGTACAGTTGAACATGAGATGTTGGTTTGACAGGCCTTGCACCCCCGGGTGCATTTCTTATCATGGTGTGCTCTAGTGCTGCATCCAAATGTTCCCTTGGGGAAGTAAATGTCAATTGAGATTGAGTTGCCCACATACAGTATGAAAGCAGTATTGTACTAGTACTACAGTATACACTGAACACAGAACTGGTTCCGTTCTAGATTCTTGGAACCTTGGTGGTTTCATGGAAACCAGCCCGCATTTCCACCAGTTCCAATCAGATGCATTGTAATTGGGGGTGGCATAGCTGAATGGTTAGAATGCTATCCTGGAGAGCAGGAGTCCCCAGTTACCTCAGGTTAAATTCCAAGCCTGGCCAGCAATGTGTCGATGACCGGTCGAAGTGTTCATTTCCCTGGGGAAATTCAATCGTCAATGGCAGTTATACTTTCCCTTTTATTTTTTAAAGATGATTTTTCACTTGCTTTTGCCATTGTTTATCGCATCTGCATCTTCCAACCTGTAGAATCGTGACACGCACTTTGGTTACCAATTAAGGGCAAGAAAAAACAAGTACTTTTTGGTTCCAGTACTGAACCAATTACATTTAGTGTTCAGAACCCATTCATTTTCAGTGGAAACACAAAATTAGGCTTGAAAAAAGAACAGAACTGGTTCAACCCCCTGTGGAAAAGGAACTGGTAGGAGCTGGGCTTCAGGGTTTGACCAGGCCTATTTTTCTTTGACAAAAACAGCAAATGATGCCTTATTGTTAAGAGCTATACGTATATGCAGAGATATATATGCAGACATTCTCTCAAACCATTATGTCTAGTATCTTACTTTGCCCTTTTTATATCTCCGACATAGTGTAGGAAATCCATTAGTTTTTGGAGTGTTTGCCTGCCCATTGTTGATATTGGTGAGTATTGTCTCAGTAATGAAGCTCTCACTAAACCTTGCATGCTCTCATTTTATCTGCACATGCACAAGGTTGAGAAGATGGAGGCTGTTTAATGAGCCCCATTCATGCCAAACTCCCCCAAATGTAACCTTGTTATTTTCCACCTTGTGTCCATTGGAAAATAACACATTCACTTGCCCGTTTGTTATAAATGTATGAATAGTATTCAAGCATGTTCTTCATGTACTTCAAATAGGGGTAGTGATTAACTCTGAGAGTGTACTGTACCAAATGGACACATCGGGGTCCATATGGTTACATTTGTAGGATTTTACTGTGTAGCCAATAAAGAAAAAGAAATATGACTACTCAAATTGTGTCAGCGTACTCAGCCCAAGGCTGTTAAATACATTTCCCTGATGTCTCTAAATCTTTTTTATTTTTTAAACCACGTTCATGTGTTTGTGCTTGCTCTCATCCTTGCCATTGCTGGTCAGAAATACTGATGAAGGCCAGAGGAGCCAAAACACGTCCGTTTGTCTGACTGGCTGCTGTGATAAATTTTAAAATGCCAAGACTTCTTCTGTGAGTGCAGACTGTACTCAAGAGTGTTTACTGTGAGTCTGCATCTTTCCTTGATTCATTATACACTACTGTCAGTATAGAACTCATACAGTAGCTCAGGACTTTAGTCCTATAGTCATTTTAACATCATGACATGACTATAAGCCTATCTCACAGAATTTCCCCGCCCCCCTAAATACGCCCCCTTTCGGGGTTAGTGGTGATAGCGTGACGTCACTCCATAGACGCTACATGTTAAAAGAGGTTATTTAATAAGTCTACAACTTTTGTTTTCTCAAGGTAAGGTTTGTTCTATCTGCTCGACCTGATTTACCATCTTGTTTGCTTCATAATAATATTGGTCTGTCACATTTTTACATTAGAAAATGTACTTAGATTCTCCAGAGAAAAAAACGTGTAAATGCCCATGTTAAAGTCACCACTATTTACCGGAAGTGGGCGTGAAAAACGGGCTGTGAGATAGGCCTATTGATTATTACACAGATATATTTATTTCATGGCTTCCCTTCTCCAGTCAATTGCTGATTTTGTCATCTTGCTGCAGGTTCAATGAACGTTAATGTTGATTTATACTTAGTTAAGCTCACAATGTTGTGAGCTTGTAGATCCGATGTTTTCGGCAGCACGTAACGAAGCATAACTCAGGCTTTACTGACACATGGTAAGAGGGGAAACAAATGAGTCCATAACTCACAATTGTTCCTGTCACGTCCAATATTATGCTTTGGCCAAGAGCTCAGGCAGTCCAGAGTGTTCAATTAGAGAGGACTGTAAAATGCAAATGAAATACTGGTTTTGTTTCACCTCTGCTTACATGAACACTCTAAATGGATAAAACGGCTCATGAAAAGCAGTGATTATGAATTATCTTTCAATCTCAGAGTCTGTTTGTCTCTGAGATTTATGCAGCTTTTTAAAAGTGATGGATTCTCTCCCCATACAGTATCTTAAATTGAATTTCTTCTCTTTATCAAACCTACTCAAACATGTACATGCTCTCTATCTTTTTAAGTAAACATGTGACATGCTTTTTCCTTGTTTTTTCTTAACGGTTATCTCTCTTGTATGACCACATTCAAGCTAGGGCTGACCTCAGAACAAATGCTGATGAGCATGTGGCCGGCGCCAAGATCAAGACCTTCGCTGAGTTTGCTCCCTGTGGGACAAACACAAGGCCATTATTTGTGCCTCAACTGTTGTTTTTCAGCATAAAAATGCATTCATAACTTCGCTTGGCTCGCATCTCTCTTCTCTCAGGGCTTGTGTCAGTCACTTGCTGGGAAAACTGCGGTTCGTAAGTAAGCTTGACCTTGGCGGAGAAATAGCTGTCTTCACCTAAAGTCACTGCATATCAATGTGCTCATGTTGTTGTTCTGACCCACACTAACCAACAACAGATGTAACGGATAAGTTATGTTTTTGACATTAGGCTTTGCCTGCATGTACTTACATGGCCTCCTCCTACCCAATGACAGACATAAGGTAATAATAATAATAACCATGGGATTAAATTATACGGGCAGCGGGGCAGGCATAGCTTTACCACAAAAACAACAACATTGCTCTGTTCAGCTGGCTGGTCAGTCAGAGACACAAGCGTAGCTGCTAATTGGTGAGAGTGAGACCAACCTGGCTGGATGTAACACAACAAATCCAAAACCTCTTCAAAGGTCAAATGTAATTTTGACAAATGAAAGACAATTTAAAATACTGTCACTAAACAAATTTTACTTTTTGTTTTTGTAATTTTTGACCTTGACCTAATTAAGCCCAATTAAGCTATAGGGGCAATCCACCTTTCCCAAAAGTTTCAGGTCAATCCAAGCAGCCATTTCCCCATAAAGTTGCAAACAAGACAAGACAACTATTTCTATTAAATTGGCAGAGAGAAAAAGAGTTGGTGATTTCATTGGAGTGTGACCTGTGTTTGTTGAGTGACACCTGCGTAGTGTGAAAGAGAAAGGTATAAAGCACTCTGAAGACTAGAGTGGAAAGATAGAGAAGAGGAGAGTGAGTAACTTAAGCCTGGGCTGATAGGGTAACGATTTTTACTTTTCGTTTTTGTTACCTTTGACCTTGATCTAATTATCACAAAAAGGTAAGCTAGGGACACATTTCCAAACATTTCAGGTCATTCCAAGCATATTTTTCTTTAAGGGTTACTTATAATGCTAATTGCTCTTTCAACGCTAGAAAAGGCAATTGCACCCGTTTGGTGGTTTCCTGTGGGCTTTCTCCATGACTGAAGTGAAATCATAGAAATTAGTCTAACAGTGTCAGTTACATGCTAATACATTTAAGTGTCATAATCTACACCCCACATTAGCCTACAATGCATTTTATTTGACTAAATCTGAAAGATGAGAGTGCAAGATGACAGCTTAATAGCTTCATTCATTTTCTCAAATACTTGCACCCGAATATAATCTCACACATGACTTGGCCTCGAGGTCTAATTTTAGAATCTATTTAATTCAGTAGCCCATCTGTGAGCCTGTACCTGTTCTGTACCACATATAGTGGCATGTCTCGGGAAGCCATCCATTGATTATAAGGGAGTGAATTAAAATTGCTGCCCTGTTCCTCGGGTGCTCCTGGTGTGTGACAGTCAGCAGTAAAAAGAGAAGGGACAAGGATGGATACATGGAAAATGTAAACATCAACCCCAAGCTAATTTAGTCATTTGGACCCTAGTCTCGTATACCCAGACTTTTCACAGCTCCACAGCTCACTTGCTGAGTTGCTAGAGTATGCAGAGCTCTCTGAAAGTCTGGCTATATATGTACGACCAGTTGAAACCTAGGGCAGTATTATGCGTGTCTTAAGTATCAGGTCTTATTACTTAACTTAAGACCTGGAGGCGTGATCAATGCCATTTGGCTATTCTGAGTGGCCAAACAGCATTGACCACGCCTCCAGGTCTTAAGTTAAGTCATAAGACCTGGTACTTAAGACACACATAATACTGCCCCCAGCGTCACTATTCTGGGCATAATAGGCGAATGTTCCACAACAATAACAGATCTAGCACGAACACAACATGTCACTATACAATGCGTTGTGAGCTTGTAGATCGGCGAAGAGTTTCTGTGTCATTTCAGTGAAGAGATTTGATTTAGAGGGGGAGAGGGACCCCTTGTCAAATATGCTTAAAGGGGCATTCCACTAATTTTCAACATTTTACTATGTCATTAATATACCTTAGTTAGAGCTGTTGTGTGGAAATAATAAAAACGTCCCCCCATTCTGTATTTCCTAGAACTGGATGTCTGAAAAAAATCATTAACATGGTGAATCACATCTTGATGATGTCATCAAGATGTGTTTCACCATGTTAATGATTTTTTTGTGGGGAATGGGGGGACTTTTTGATTATTTCCACACAACAGCTCTAAGGTATATTAATGACATAGTAAAATGTTGAAAATGAGTGGAATGCCCCTTTAAGTGGTTAGACAGTTGAGAGTGAACTACATGTTAATTTATCCATTTGCAGTGGATGGGTAGCTCAGTCGGTACAGTATGGGTAGCTCAGTCGGTACAGTATGGGTAGCTCAGTCGGTACAGTGCTCACCATTCTGGGTTAAATCCTGGGAACCGCCAACTCAGCGTATGAGTAGCACGGCTTTGGTAACTATGACGCAAGTACTGGGAGCTGATGGTAAGTATGGCCCTCTTGTAGGCACTCTCGTTGCTTGGCTGACACCGACAATAGGCCACTCCAACTTACTTAACTCTGAGAGTATACAAATGGACCCTTACGGGTCCATATGGTTGTACTTGTACACACTCTAGGCACTCAGGATTTTACGTCCGAGAGAAAAATAGTTTGTGTTTTCATTGAAGTATGACCTAAGTGTTTGTTGAGTGACACCTGCGGTAGTGTGAAAGAGAAAGGTATAAAGTACTCTAAAGACTAGAGTGGAAAGAAAGATAGAGAAGAGGAGGGTGAATAACTTAAGCCTGGGCTGATAGTATAGAAAAGGAAAAGGGGTGGAATGAGAAGACGAGTGGAAAATGTGTCTGCCGAAGCGTAAAATTAGCAATTACTTTGGGTGTCATCAGTAATAACTATTTCAGGCCAGATCTAGAGGGTTAATGTTGAACAGTGAGACTGTAAATCAGCCGTTACACCTGTGTTCAATCAGCCGGGCAGGGGAGGCTGTGATATAGAGCACAACCCGGCTCAAAAAGCGCACCTACGCACCGATAAGCCAAGATGGCCGCCATCTGCTGGGAAAGCTTTCAGAGGCAATTTATTTTTTAAGACCCATATGCTGACCTTGGTCGAGAAAGAACAAATTTGTATGAAATCACATTGCAGGTTTATCAGCTCACACGCTTGTGTATTTGTGTGCGTGCAAGCTTGCGTGTGTACATGTGTGTATGCGCGCGTGTGTGCGTGCGTGCGTGCGTGCGTGCGTGCGTGCGTGCGTGTGTGTGTGTGCATGTGTGTACAAGCATCATGCATGTGTGTGTTTACGTGGATTTATTTTTTTGGTTCACTTTGACAGGGGCAGTGCCGCAGTGGCAATAGCTCTAGGAGCAGTCAGAAGCCATTAGCTGGGAAAATGAGGGGTCAGAGGTGCTATAAAGGTAATGTTGGACATGATGACAGGTGATGAAAGATTTATTTCAGCAAGACCTCTGATTTTGAGGAGAGTTTGACGGAATTTGTAACTGCCAATGCATAATCAGAGGCACTTTGGTATTTAATGAATCGTACTGTATTAACATAATACCTTCAGTTTTACAACTTTTGTAAGGGTTTTTTCCACACAGGGAGCGACGCTATATGCCTGCTTAATTGGACAGTTTGGTTATGTTTTCTGCACAAGGAGACCGACATACGTTTATACAGTACGTTATGCGTTTTGTGTAATGTTGCATCATATCCTGATGTCCATGCAGTGAAACCATGACATTCACGCATGAAATATAACTCATTGAAAGATGAGACAATTATTGTTCTCAACACAATATCAGTCACCAGAACGAGTGTTTATAACGAGACGCGGTGGTGCACACAAAAGGTTGAGTATGGAAATTACTGCAGAATTGTTTTAATGTGAAATGTGTGTGTGTGTGTGTGTGTGTGTGTGTGTGTGTGTGTGTGTGTGTGTGTGTGTGTGTGTGTGTGTGTGTGTGTGTGTGTGTGTGTGTGTGTGTGACATTTCCTGGAAATGTAGTGTCAAAAGGGTTAGTCATATGAAAGTCATAAGTGTTCAAAAATACAAATACTCAAGTAAAGTACAGATATTATATTGTACTTAAGTACATGTACTTTGTTACTGTCCACCACTGCCGGTGTCATATGGGATACACACCTCAAGTTTGAGTCCCTTTGTTCAGGTGCCGCCCGAGTTGTGCATGCCCAGTTCACTGAGGCCCCTTTTCCACAAAATGACTTTGTTTCGAGAACTGGTTCAGAACTGGTTCCGTTTATTTTTTATGATGGTTTATATCACATCTGCATCTTCCAACTTGAATAGTGACACGCCCACTTTGGTTCCCACTTCATTATTATTGTTATTTTTGTTCTAGTTACGAACCAACTTTTAGGGATCTGATCCAATTATTTTGTTACAGAATTAAGTGGGAAAAATGAACGGAACTAGTTCACCCTGGTAGAAAAGGGGCCAGACCATGTACACAGGTGTTGGGAATGAATAGATAGATACAGGTTCCTGTCTTGTATGGCCCTGAGTAGGGCACCTGTCTAGGTGCCCTACTCAGGGCCATACAAGACAGGAACCTGAAACATAATGTTTCACAAATAATCTACATTTTACAAGATTTTTGGACAGATTTCGATTTCGAAACAAAAATGCCCCCAAAAGACCCCTGCCGGTCCCCGGACCCCACTTTGAGAACCACTGCCCTAGGCAACGCCTATACGTAGGTTGCATGTGCCTAGAAATGCTCTATTTTGTATGTTGTTTGTCAGACAACAAAACCTGAAAGTGGGAAATACTGTACATTGGCCCATGGTCTTTTGGGCCGTTGACATCTTCCTTTCCCGGCTTTACAGATCGAGCCACTTTCATATCTGGCTAATCTGTCCGACAAAACATTCCCACTCATTTGGTTTCATTATTCTGCAGCCCTCATAAAAAATAACCATCTGTCCTTGGTTTCCAGAGGAAGCGCTTTTTAAAATCCCTACGCTTACATTCATCACCATGATGTCACATCTATCATTGCGGCGACAGGAATACAAATGAGGTGGATGCACACTCAGTGGCCCGCCGTAAATAATTTACTGTTTTGTTTTATTGGAAACAGAGACACAACATTATTTTCTGCTAGGACTCCCCTTGGCCAAGGTCTGCAGACACATTCATCCACATCGTATAGAGAGTTAAATCTCCCTCGTTTCATGTGTCTTTATTATGCATTATTGCTATAGCCATTAAGGATGGCTCTCTCTCATGTTCCAGACTGACTGACACTGGAGTGCCGTTACTGAGATGACGTGATGCATGATGGCCCCTCATAGCCATATGGCGGAAGCCGGATATATCATGATGTATTAGTTATGTTTTTACATGCCTAATTTAGACATGCTCCATGCTCTGTGCACTCTTTCTGCTCCGTAATGATGAATGGCGTACTATCTTGGAGGCAAAAGCGTGAGGTACATGCACAAGGACACACCCGTAAACATGTGTGCGTAAACGCACACACGTACTGTATATGCATCTAGGCAAACATCCTGCCTCCAGCCTCCTCTGTCACTCCTATAAGTCATTCCGTTCCCACTCGAGCTGAATCTAAAGCCCTTCCTTGGCAGCGCCGGCATCCAACAACTCTGAGTCCAGCTCTGAACGTTAATCCTAGTGCACCAGTTCACTGACAGTGCTGATTATAAAAGCCTTAATTGCTGGCTTTAATTACCCAGCCATCACCGATGGAGTGTCAGCTTTAGAACTCTCTCCTTTCGGCACCTTTAAACTCGCCAGCCAGTCGTAATCCTGTTGGGAGGGTGACATAGTGGGGTTGGCTGCTGGCATGATCATGAAAGGCAATTTGCACAAGTTGTCTATTTGCACAAGTTGTTAGTTGTCTAATCAAACTCACAAACAAAAACACACACACACACACACACACACACACACACACACACACACACACACACACACACACACACACACACACACACACACACACACACACACACACACACACACACACACACACACACACACACACACACACACACACACACACACACACACACACACACACACAATGGTTTCACACATTTTATAACAAGGGGGCCAACGATTGTGTTTCACTTTACCAATATGCCACATGCCGTCCATGCATGCCTTCACAATTTCCCCCTTTTCAGTAAATATGTAGGCGTTAAATTGCAACAGCAAGGCCTAAACAACATGCAGTAGCAAGGCTTCCATACTGCACGTTCAACCTGGTTCCGTCTATTTTTGCTCGTTTCCTGAGCTAGTTTTGGCCAAGTGCTTCTGACATATCTCTCAAAGCCCCCCACCACCCCCGCCCCTTTGCCCAAAGCATCCACTATACCAGAACTATCCACCCGAAGAAAATCAATTTGTGTACCTCTGACGTGTGGTGCACATCCGTCACGGCAAACCCCCTGCTTGCTTGTTCATTTGGAGGGAAGACTTCAAACTGGCCGCAAGCTGGTGCAGGAAGTGGACTGTTGTCAGTGAGCTAAAGAGCACTGTTGGACAAAAAGAGCCAACCTCACCTGACAGGCAACATCGGTGAAACAGTAGCTGTCTTGTTATTACTGTGTACATAGATTTGAATGCCAGCATGAGGGTGTGCAAGGTATAAATTGTGAAGGTGTAGCATATAAAGAATTCGAAGACCATGCAAACAAATGAAATGTTAACTGTCTCCCTTGGTGACATCAGTTTTACTGTATTTTTGCTTGACAGGAAATTGTTTTTCCTTGAATGCATTTTGAGACACAGGCAACCTGTTTTGGAGGGGGCTATACAACCATTTACTGCTCTACTATCTAGTATCTAGCCATTATTCTATCCATCATCTAACCATCTATTTACTGCATCTATCTGTCTAGACATAATGTCTGTCTACATACACTGTACACCACTACATTTTAGATTTGGGTTTGAATGTGGCCTGTTTACACATACATAATAATAGTAATAATCATTATGCTCATAAAGGTTTTATATGGACAATGAGTACAGAATTTTATAACAGCAATAAAAGAACCTGAAATTCTTCATGGATTGTTACTTCATCCGGCACCCAATCATAATTTATACGAGGAATTTACAGCATAATTTGCGCATGCGGTATATTATTTGGTAAAGTCCTGGATTAAAATAGTTAAACCTGACCTTGATTGCTTATAGTTTGCCCATGATAGCTTTGGTTACAGTAAGATATGAGGAAAAGGATAGGCGGATCACAGTTAGTCCTTTTTAATAGCCAGTAATTACACACAGAGTCTCATGACATCTGAGTTGATCGTACATACTGTACTGTATTGTCTTGATGGATATGACAGTATGTCCCAGCTATTTAACAATAAATAAGGATCTGAATGAACATTATGTCTGTCAGACAGTTCTCTCTGAAGTCCTTAAATACTGAAGATGCGTTTCAAAGGATACATTAAGATGATCATCATGATAATGATGCAAAAGTTTGTGCGTTTCATGATGAAGGCTTTGTTCGGTGTCTCTCTGATTCCTCTCTATGACATTTCGGGTCTTTAATGATAGTGAGATATTCAACAGCGGCTAAATCAAAAGAGACTTGCATATGGATGCGGCATGTCTCCTTGACTTAATGCCAATATTCTCAGGCCCCACTGAAATGGAAATACAGCACCATCAATTTCATTGCTCTTGCCTCCGGTCAAGTGTTAATGATGCTTTTTAGGACCGGGTTTGAAGGAGTAAAGTTGGGAATGAGTTGGAATAGCAAGTATATGGATCATGGCATCAGCGTCATTGTAGCATGAGGTTAATTCAGGGAAGGCATGTGGCATTAGGGCTATAAAAATTGAGATAAATCCTATTTGACAAATGGAGCATAACAGGCACAATGTCACATTGGCATCACCGCAGTTAAGACGTCGTCTCACAGCTTAAGCCATGCTCAAAATATGAAGTCTTAACTAAATCTCTCAGCTTTATCTGATATAGCAGACACTTCACAGAAAGTGCTGTGGCTGGGAGTTTTCATCCCCACTGTCGCTGATTTGTTAAGGCCACCATCACTGTTGATTGTGATCCCATGCTCTCCTCTCCTCCCCTCCGCTCCCCCAATATTCTCACGAACCCGTCCCCTTCCTGTAGTTGTCTGTTCCATCCCCTCCCTCCCCCACACCCCCCCCCCCCCCCTCCTAACGTCTCCTCCTCTCCTGCCCTCCATCCATATTAGCATGGTCTGCTGCTCCCCATCTCCTGCGGGGATTAGCAGGCTAAACGCGAGGAGACGCTCAGTAGCATACGGGCGACGGCTCCTCTTTGGATCGCAAATTCGCCCATGATTGAGGGGAGCATCGCCTGGCCCCTACCGGGCAAGTAGGAACGGCGAGGCACCGCGCCAAGTGAAATGACCTCAAACTGACATTAAGGCGACCTTGAGCGGGTCTTAGCGGGCCAGCACGCTTGCTGGAACGCGATGATAAGGCTCCAGATTAACAGATGAGACTGGAGGGGGATGAGCCCCATCTCCCACGATGGGGGAGATTAGGGAAGGCGAAATGCGTGCACATGCATGTGTACTCCCCACACACACACACACACACACACACACACACACACACACACACACACACACACACACACACACACACACACACACACACACACACACACACACACACACACACACACACACACACACACACACACACACACACACACACACACACACACACACACACACACACACACACACACTACAGTGCTACAACCACTTTCTCTGTCCCCAGAACAGACACATACACACACTCCGAAATATGCGCGAGCGCGCGCACACACGCACACACACACAGTTTGGCCAGCAGTATCCATCATTGACTTCCTTAAGGTCATGTTCGGTAAATCCAATGGTACATTGTAATTTTCACAGGTGGGCTGTGGATGCGAGGTGAAGAATGAGGCTGGAACATAGAGATACACGATTTAATCTGCCTAATGTAAAGGAACCATTAGGGGTGTCCCTCAGCTTCCGACCAAGGCCAGAAACGTAACAGTATGTTTCTCTCATTAATTGCATTGTTGGAAGTTCATCAAATACGAGAATCTTAAGTCTGCCATCGAATGAGAAACAATTTTGTTTGATGAATGGAAATACAACACAATCTAGTAAAGAACATGGTCGTGACGCTGCATGAAGGTGACATGAAGTCTCTACCCCTGCCAGTCTGCAGGCTTTGTGTCAATACCAAACACTATCCCAACAACAAACCCAAGCCAGATTACACTGTGATAAATTGCCCCTCAATGGACCCCCTCCTCTCTTCCTCTCTCTCGGCGGCTGAGAAACCAGCATCTCTGCCTGACCATATTTATCGGCCCTTCGGCTGTGACGGTGATGGACCCAGACTTATCGCTCCATATGCAGAATAGCACAGACGCCTCGCGTCCTGCATGATAATAATATCATCGTGGACTGTGAGAGGAAGCCCACAGGCTTAATCAATAGCCTAATTACCGTTAGGGAAAATATTATGTCATGCGTCCTCTCTCTCCGGCGGGAGTGATTGGACTCTGGTGTATTGTAATCAGTGGAAGAAACATGGACGGAGTCTGATGGCTCCTCCAGCAAAGGCTCCAGGCGGCCCTGCAGAGAAAATATTATAAGCCCAAACTATATAGGGACGGGCTGAGGAGAAATACACATGATGTCATAAAGCAGCCGTAAGGCACATATTATGTCCATGGCACAAAGTACAGAGAAGTCCCAACCAACATACGCAGTCATGTTTTATATTGTGTACTTTGTTTCTTCCTCAGAGTCCCATTCATCTAAATGAGAATAGTCTCTAGTCAATATCTCTGTATACACATATCTGTATCTGTCTGTTTTCCTTTTTATCTCATTTGGAACTCAGCAGTCGCCTTGTTTCCATCGCCTCCTTCGCAACCGTTCCCTGAACGAGCCTCTTGTCTCAGATCAGACCTGTAGGCCAGATGCATTCTGTTTTTATTTGTTCCATTACTATGAAGATGACATGGTGCTTTATTCAATCAGGTAACAGAACGATACGTGAGATATGCTTCAATTCGAGTCCTAATTGTAAATCAACTGCGATGTGAATTTCTGGTAAATAAAAAACTATAATGTAAACGAGGCTGAACTTGAAGTTCCCCCACCTGCAGCCATCTACATCAAGGCACATCAGTGAACTACAGCACTCAATAAAGTGGTGCACTCAATGGGTACAAAAAGACAAAGATTGTATTCCCTGGCAGACTTGAAAGCAAACTCACTATCTACCGTATTTGAATAGTAGAAACAATTCCACATTCAGAGGTGGGCACATCTCGCACGCAAGAACCTGCACCCTCAATTTGTTTACATTTGACATAGCTTGCAAGCGACGCTACTGGGCAACAGTTATTGCACCTCATTAAAGATTGTTCCTATTCATGTTGCATTTGTCTTGCGTCGCTGTAGCCAAGCTGAAAAGATGCCCACCGGAGTTCTCATCACTCACATGCAAGCCGTGGCGGGGGGCTGGCAAGCGGCAGCTCCATCGAGGGCCCTCGAGGACAACAAAACATTTTTTATGCCATGTTTTCCTCTGCAAACACAAAAGGGGCGCCTCTTCACCTGTCAACCTAATTATTCAGTGCAGTGTTTTGCCTTGAAAGCCGACCGGTGGCCTTACTTTCCCACATGGGCGCTGTGGGAAGCCCTGAGTGCTGGGACAAAGGAAGCCCACAGTCCTGGCTGGATTACCTCATGCCCTTGGTCCCTCAAGTGGCTAGTCCAGCCTTTTCCCTAGCCTGCTCTCTTCCGGTGTTCCATAAATATGGGGGGGAGGGTGGTTGGGGTAGGTAAGGAGGGACAGAAAGGAGGTTAGAGAGAGAGAGAGAGAGAGAGAGAGAGAGAGAGAGAGAGAGAGAGGGAGACTAGGGAACGAGTATGGCGGGGTAGAGAAGGAAATGCTCAATGAAGATACCGGTACAAATAGCAATGGAGAGAGCATGTAAGGAAGAGGATGAGTGGAGCGAGAGAATGAGACAGAAAGAGGGAGAGAAATGGGAAGGCCATATCCCATTTAGCATTCATCCTTGTGTGCGTGATTAGGCCAAACAGGGCAATTAGTGCAGATGGAGAATGGAGATTTGGTCTCTGCAGAGGACTACTAATTCACCTAAGAGCTTCCTCCGGGACACAGCTCACCCTGTGTGAACCCTCCATCCACTGCCCCTCCCAGTAGACTGACCTAGAGCTCACAGCATGATGCACAGTAAGCTTATGGCCATATGTGATATGTCACCCCCATCTATGGCCGGTAGGCGGTAGCTCTGGAAACTACTTTGACTTTAAGATTTGGTTTCACTTTGTGTAGCTAGCTACTGCATAACTATGCTATAGGAAGTTTCACTTTGTTTAGCTGCCTACTGCATAACTATGCTAGGAAGTTGTAACGAAGAGAAAGGTAAACTCCATAATCAGAATCCATGCCTACTAATTATCTTTCACTGAACTACTGTAACTTTAAAAAAATAAATACAAATAAAAATACTTTCAATAATTTCCCTCGGGTTTGCTGGATCCATTTAGAGAAAAAACAAAAAACAACAACATGGAAAACAGATGAAAATTTGCATGGCACCCAGTCAGGTATTTCAAAGCCAATAGGCTATATACGACGGCAGCACTAACCTGTTGGTAGAGTTGGTACAGTATGACTGTTTATCAAACATTATCAAGTTGTTACTTCTCTCTACTAGTTGAAAGAAGCGACAGCAATATGCAAGTGTCAATTTCTGTATTGAACACAAGTAAAATTGAGAGGTAAAAAAACATGTTAGCTGAAGAAAAGCCCTGACTAAACCATTGTCTGATCTAAAAATATAACTTAGGAGACACTGTAAGTAAACGGATTAATTCAGTAACTGATGAAATCTTGGGTGGTGAAAATGCAAGCCATGGCAATAAATGGATCTATCACCACAATATCTCAGAGCGGTGAGCAGTCTGGGTGCATCAAGTGTTTCAAATCATAAATGAATTGGAAAAACAGCTAATATCTCACCGGACTGAGCCACATCGATTTTAGCCTGAGAGAGAGAGAGAGAGAGAGAGAGAGAGAGAGAGAGAGAGAGAGAGAGAGAGAGAGAGAGAGAGGGGGACGGCGTGAGAGAGATAGAGAGAGATAGAGGGGACGGTGAGAGAGAGAGAGAGGGGGGGGGGGGGGTGAGAGAGAAAGAGAGAGAGGAGGGAGGGAGATAAAAAGACAGAAAATCACTTGGCAGGCAGTATGAAGCTCCAGCCTGTGGGCTTAGTAACTTAACCTTGAGCTAGTGAATAATTTTCCTCATTTGATGAGAACCACGGGTGGCATCAAGCAGGTGATTTCAACGAAGACGTAAGACAATACTCATGTATAGTCTATAGCAGTGGTTCTCAACCAGTGGTCCGGGAACCACCAGTGGTGCTTGAGGGGGTTCCAGGTGGTCCCCAGCTAAATTATGGAGGGTTGGTAACCCCTTATAGATCTCTAACCCACTCTCAAAAGTTATTGTTAAACATCTGCATTACTTAATTTTCATTGTTATTTTGATCACAACGTTTGCCTGTGTTATCTCTCCTGTGGTACCAACATCAATACAGCATGGGAATGTGGACATATTCTTTAGTTTGGGTCCGAGAGGCTAAATCCCATCAAATGGTGGTCCGTGTCTCAAATGCAGAATAAATAATGGGCCTTGATATGAAAAAGGTTGAAAACCACTGGTCTAAAGGGAAACAAGGAAAAGTAGGTAGGTGTCAGGTTCATGATTTAACCTACGTAATATAGGTCTGAGGTTTAATTTCAATTAATAAAGCTAATCCTGGAAAGGTTTATAGACATGGCACAAGGTTATCGGGACAAAAAGAACATTACTACTACAGATACAAATAATAAGAATGACATGAATGCAGCAACAGAGATATGGAAGTCTATAATATCAGAACTGATGGCGGTATAGAGTTCTGTTATACTGTCTGTAAGCATGTGTCTGTTCTTCATTTTTACATTGTGTATCACATCTATTGACTGGGCCAGAGAATGGCATTCAGCACAGAGGCACATTTAAATCCTAGCTGCTTTCTTTTTTCTTGCTAGACAGGACATAATGGAGCAAATGAATTGACGGTATCAAGGCCACTAGGGCCTTGGTATACGGTAGTGACTAGAATTCAACATGTTGGAGCAGACAATGAAACATTCAAATAAAGAACTCTCGCCTCCTATCTTATATGTAAAAAAAAACATGCGCACGCGCGCACACACACACACACACACACACACACACACACACACACACACACACACACACACACACACACACACACACACACACACACACACACACACACACACACACACACACACACACACACACACACACACACACACACACACACACACACACACACACACACACAGGAGCCATTGGTCCATATTCAGGGACATCTGATATCTCCAGTGTCGACATCTGCGGGGGCGCTGTCTTGAATGGTCCCCATTGATCTGCATTGACCTGACACAGTGATGGACAGAGCCAATCAGCCTATCACGGCCCTGAGAGATGGACAGACTCTCATTTACAGGTGTGATGGGGGTGGGAGGATGAGTTTTGAGTGATTGACTGGCTGTCACTGAGCCACTGGGGCATTACAGAACTGTCTGAGCATAGCAGGATAGCAATATACTGTAGGTGCATGTGTGTGTGTGTGTGTGTGAGGCATGGTCAGCCTTACACAGATTACCCATCACACCTTGAGTACAGTGACAGGTGAAGAATCTGGCTGTCAGGTGTGCCCCGCCCACATTGTCAAGAGACTGGCAGAAATAAACGACCTATCAAGCAGAGCCTCTGACAGGAGGCTGCCAGCCTTGGAACTTACAAGCATGTATGCATGCACACACGCACGTGCACACAGCCACACAGCCACACAGCCTCCCCCTCCCCACACACACACACACACACACACACACACACACACACACACACACACACACACACACACACACACACACACACACACACACACACACACACACACACACACACACACACACACACACACACACACACACACACACACACACACACACACACACACACACACACACACACACACACACACACACACACGGTGGTCCACAAACCAATGCTTCAGTCTCCCTCCTTTCTCTCTCATTTTCCTCCTTCGCCCCTCCTCTCTCTCTCTCTCTCCCTCCCTCCCTCCTTCCCTCCCTCTCTCTCTCTCTCTCTCTCCCCCTCACTCCCTCACCCTCTCCCTCACTCCCTCCCCCTCTCTCCCTCTCCCTTGTCCTCCCCCTCTCTCCCTCTCCCTCTCGCTCTCTCCCCATCTTGTGGTTCAGTGTGGGAGTCAGCAGTGCCATTACTCAAACACAGCCTGTCAGTACAGATAACAGTTGTTTGTTGTTTAACACTGTACAGAGAGCTGCACAGGCGGCCAGAATCTGGAAATGTTTCTTTTTTCCCCCTCCACCATCTATTTTTTGCCTGATTGCACATTCATGATTTTCAAATGGCTGGTTAAAAACCAGCGGAAAACCACAAACCTGAGGGTTTTTTCAATTGTATTTTCAAAAATATAATATGGTCTTTTCCTATCGGGGAAAAAAATGAAAATCATAATTAATGTGTTTGATGTAGAAACGGCGAGTCAGCATTTTTAAATATACCTTTATAAAGATGACACAAGAAGTCAGATAATTTCTGAACACCTTCATTATGTTCCACAAAATGTTGCTCATTTAAAAGCACCGCCGTCAGCCCATATTTCTTTAGGATAGTAGCCTAGATTTCTTTTGGCACCCTACACTGTGTAATGCCGAGTATTACTTTAACTCTTGAGAGTGTATGAATGCAACCAAATTCGTACACTCTCAAGAGTTACAAATGATATAAATGAATAGGATTTTGCTGTGTAGGCCTACAGTATAGGCAAGGTTTAACATAATATGTCAGTATCCGTAGACAGCTACTACCCTCTTGTGGCCGAGTTATGAATACAACACCCACAAGCCTATTCAGACATACAGTGGTGCCACTGTTGTCACAGGGAGACATGGGCTCGTGATGTGAATTTGCACGAGCTAGACAAATGTTTTTGTATGCATTGTACGGACGGAAATTTTGCAAACCCGAAAGCCTATGCCTGGGAAATTTCGGTCCCGGCTCCTGTAAAAATAATCTTCTCTGAGCAGAATTTGAACGAAGGTTACAGTGAAGATGTTTTGCAGATGGTAGCCATCGAGTCACGCTAGGTTAATGGCCAAAAAGCATTTCGTTCCATCTCCTGAGCACGGTAAAACATGCCAAAATGATTGATGCTGACATCGACTTTAATGTCCGACAATGTCCGATCCCCTTAATGGCAATAACTCTTTCCTCTCTTCTCCACCCAACAGCCCAAAACAACTGTAGCTCGAATCAATGGCAACATCCAGGAAACATTTTTTGATATGCGAATGTCACACAACTAATACATTAATCTTACCGCCTTGGTTGGTTACATTTCCATCAAGGGAGAGGATAATGGCCTTTTAATGGGACTTACAGTGCTCACCATTTGGGGCTGTTTTACAGTACAAGCCATATTCTATGCATGATCGCACTATGCCACGTCGATTAGACGACGCGGGGTTGCCATATATATGAAAAGCTGTGATAGACAGCCACGCATGAACAGCCTTTTGTTTGGCCTCTCACTGGGTGGTCATGTTCAGAGTCATATAGCTATGAGACCAAGCATGTGGTATAGCGGTTTCCTGCCTTTAGATAGATCACTTCGGGGTGTATGTACATGTGTGAGTGCACATGTGCGTGCGTGCGTGTGTGTGTGTGTGTTTGTGTGCGTGTGTGTGTGTGTGTGTGTGTGTGTGTGTGTGTGTGTGTGTGTGTGTGTGTGTGTGTGCTTGCGTGCGTGCGTGACTGCGTGCGCGCGCGTTATTAATATCCTGTTGACATGTTACTGTGTGGTCAGTCACGCTCCAGTAGAATCCGTTCCTCTTGTTCCTTACACCTGTTGCTGAAGCTTCTCAAGCAGAGTGCCTTTTATAACCATGAGAAGAACTATAAGACATGACAAGGTGAACAAAAGGAAAGGTTTTACTTTTTAAAATCATATTTTCGACATAAGTGGGGTCCGGAGACCCCCCAGCGGTCCAGGGGGTCCCCAGCAAAACAGGAACAGTTCAACCACTTAACCAGTTAGTTTTTTGGCTATGTTAAAAAAATGTCATCACAGTCTTGTCAACGTTTCTTGGCCCTGGCACAAAATATTTTCAAATGGGGGTCCATGACAAATTACATCAATTTGGGCGTCCTTGACATGAAAATGTCAAGGACACCATTGTTGTACATAGTCAGCCCTTTTATCTCTCATCCCTTTCACTCTAATGTCTCTGTTTCTCTCTCCCTCTCCCTCTCTCTCTCACGTCTGTCTCTGTCTCTGTCTGTCTCTCTCTCTCTTTCTCTTTCTCTTTCTCTTTCTCTCTCTCTCTCTCTTTCTCTCTCTCTCATACTATCCCATGTTTAACGCAACCGTTTAAACAGAATAAAGCTGACCAGAGACCAGCCATCAACCAGCGTCCTGACAGGGTTGTTAACAGCACAGAACAGAGCAGAGAAACAGTTGGCCTGCCAGACCAGTTCATGCAGTGCCGTGCGAGTCCATTTGCTGACAGCACTAACACATTCTGCCAGCGCGTATATATTCTCACTTCCATGTATTCTTTCCCCCATCCAAGGTCCCAATGGCTTGGGGAGCTTTTGGAGCCAAAGCCGCTTTACCAGGCACTAGCCTCAGTATGAGGCTCTACAGCAGGGGTGCCCACACTTTTTTGACTTGAGAGCCACTTTCAAAATGACCAGCTCAACAAGATCTACCCACCAATATGATCATTGCTGAAATTTGTTTAAAAATGTACGGGGGCTTTGGAATAGCGTCGCTGGCGTTACATACAGCAAGACATAACACAAACACACTTGAAATGTGGAAATAGAGGGACAAATGGAATTGGTAGGGTGTTTTTTGTATGTAACTTTGTAATGCTACTGACGTTTGTGCACAACAATCTTGAAAACAAAGTATTGCATTGTGGGTTTGAACTGACAAGTCACCATAATTCAAGTGTCAGATTCCCAAAAGTTATTTTTTAACAGCCTATTTAAATTAAATATATTTTAGGACCATGCCATGCTGTGATCTACCTGCACAGCCTTTGTGATCTACTGGTAGATCGCGATCTACCTTTTGGCCACCCCTGCTCTACAGTATGGACTCTGTATCACAGTATCACACCCTGATCCCCCCATGACAATAAACTTGACCACTGGTACCATAATTAATAACAAATATCTGGTAACATGAAGAATAAATGTGCAAGACAGGTGGACAACTATAACCAAACCAAATAACTCTTCCCTATATGATTATGGTCCTTGGCCATAACAAACCAAGACACACATATACAGTAAAGTATGGAAACAAGCCCTTTGTGTTATCCTTTTGGCATCATTGTATAATCATACCACTGTTCTATTTGCAAACTGTTAATAAAGTATTCAATCAATCAAAGAAAGGCCAGAATATTGTTAGGCCCACCACTGTGGACAAAGTTGCATATGTGAAACACTAGAGGGCAGCATTGAGTCATTACTATTTAAAAATATAAATAAACATAAAAAAGAATGCTTGACATTTTGGAATGTATGAGGAGACTTGAATCACCTTTCACTGTTTGATTGATTTGAACGATTACTGGACCTGGGGGTAATATGTGGCTAGTTTTAAATGAAATTAAAGTATCTGTATCACAATTTAAATGTAATTAATGGATGCCCTTCATCACACTTCCTGATAGACGTGATCTAAATGTTGATCCAGTACTTACAATACACAATGGGAGCAAATTTGCAGTGTGCGCTGCAGATGTTCTGTTCATCATCTGTTTACTAGAGTGGGTGTGTGCATCCTATCCTATATTACAAATTGGCTTAAAGGGATAGTTCAGATTTTTTAAACTAATACAGTTGCAACCACTATATTAATGGCAAGTATTTCAGACAATCGGAACTATCCCTTTAAGGACCGAGGACCGATGTCATGGTTTATTTGATTGATTGGTTGTTCTGCATAAAGTTCTTTTGTAATTTACCCTGATTTATACTGTATTGTGTTGGATGTATTTGACTGTATTTTGTGTATTGTAACCTCGGCTACATTGAAAATGAGGGCTTGCCCTGTACTTCTGAGTATAATAATTAATAAAGGTGGTGGTGATGATGATGATGTTGACATCATGCTCATGTCACTATGACTCAGCCATACCCATGTGAGGAGTTCCCAATGCCACACACAGATATGGTGTGTGTGTTGTCTAACCTTAATGGGCATGACTTCAGGGATCTCCATATCTATCTATTAACGCGCCACGTCTCTGTGTGTACGTCTCTAATCCACGTAACTCGAGAACCATTTGCCCCTCGACTTCACATTTGACACGTGTTCCACACCACCACAGGGAGTACAGTGTCCGGCCTTGATCGCGCAACTTATCTCTGACTATTGTCAACTTACATTCTGTTTGGCACCGCGGCTCTCCAACGTCAACTACTGCCCTATAAGACCCCAATCAAGTTATTATACTTAATATATACTATAAACTTAAATTGGTTACATCATCCACATACGTCTTTTAAACATGTTTTTACATAAACACATAGTTACGTCATCAGTCAATCCTTGATTGGCCGAGCAACGCCACCAACACAAGGAGGCGATCCAAAGGGTCAAAGGGACCACCGACATACGCAGCAAGCTGCCAACTCGCGCTCTGATTGGCCGAGCCAGTCACGAGCGTACGCATGCAGCGCCCTGATTGGCCGAGGGTGTCACCGACATACGCAACCGAAAACAGTACTTGCGCACGCTCTGCTCTCACAAGTAATAACTGGGTGGGGTATTCATTTCCAACTTGCATCGTTCCAAGTAGGCCAGTGCCCAACGGGCACCGCTCTAGTGGGCATAAAAGGGATAAGAACTGACAGACATATAACGGCATGCCCATGAACAGAGCATGCGCAACTTGCGCGGTAGGGAGAGAGCTGAAAAAGCTGAAAAAAGAGCTGAAAAACAACAAGGGATGGAAGCTCCTCTCTTCAGCCTTTGATCAAACAAACCTCTGCCTTAACTGCTGCTATATTTCTCACCGGAGCTTCTATATAAATAAGTGGTGTCGAGCCCATGAACCTGGCCAATCAAAGCGGGGATGCTGGTGGAAGCCAGCTCCTCTTTGCGAACTTCAACCAGGACAACACGTCCTTAGCTACACACTTATGAAACAGCACAGGCTCGATGGCAGCGCCGATCCGCCCAACGAGATCTTGGAGAAGGGGTCACATTATTGCCCCCTGGTGGCTCAGACCTACGGCGTTGCCGTTACTAAAGGTTACTGTGAGGAGCTGGGTGCTGTATGTTGCTGGGTGTTGTATTTTGGGAAGTGTGTAGCCAGGAATGGAGCATACTGACTATAGAGCGTCGCAGTCCCGCCCAGAGTAGGCAACATGGGGGCAAGCTTTTGCGGAAGCATAGTGGAAGCTTGCCAAGCTTCTGCGTGCGTCCAAGGAACGTAATGGTGCGTCACGGAAGGAGGCATTCGGTAGGCCAATCAGAGGCGTTGTAAACATTTGTTTTCTCATGTCAATAAAGCTCCTTTGGATTGAAATGATAAGTCACTGAAAACATGCGCTGTGATTGGCCAGTATACCAGCCAGTATGGCCAGTCACTTGAGTGGCAGCGACGCAGCGTGCCTTCTGCATTATGCTGGAGACACATGTATCCAACAAACTGCAGCGGCCAATGAGGCATCTATTTTTTCTATGATAACTTCCAGGTTCTTCAAAATCTGAATATGGTGCTCCTTATTGTAATACCCAGCTATTGAAGAGGCTTGTTTAATTATTAAATGGTAAATGGTGCATTTATATAGCGCCTTTATCCAAGGCGCTTTACATAGATTGTGCATTACATTCACCCATTCACACACACATTCATTCATACACAGATTGCGGCGGAAGCCATGCAAGGTACCAACCAGCACATCGGGAGCAATTTGGGGTTCAGTGTCTTGCCCAAGGACACTTCGACATGTAGACAGGAGGAGCCGGGATTCGAACCGCCGACCCATGGATCATTGGACGACCTGCTCTACCTCTTGAGCTACAGTGGAACTAGCTGAGCCAGCAGATGAGCAAAAGATATTACATATCTTATTGGTAATTAGAGCATTTTTGTCAAACCATTCAAATAGCCAGACAACATTACACTGTGTAGAAGCCAAATCCTTATATATTTATATTCAATTATATTATTTATTTATTGGCCCTTTGGTGGTGGTGGTGTGTCAAATAATGAAGTCTGTTCTCTGCCCACTGCAGGATGCCTTATAAGGAACTGTATGTCACAATAGGGGCGTGACAGACTGACAAGCAGACAGTCTTTTGACCTTGCTTGTTTGGTGTAAAGGATTCTTGTGTTATTTTATTTGTTTTATCCTACAAGTTTAAGTTTTCCCGATTTTTGTCATCCATGTAAAGGAAGAAATAAACAACTTTAATTTAACACCTGAACCAACCTGGAATGGACATTCTATTATTTTATTCAAACAAAGCAAGCGTCTTTAGTATGTTCAGTCTGCCCATGAAGTGGCTCACTACACACTGTATTTTAAAATAAATTGTTAGAGCACACTGGTGGTGCAATTTGCAGTGTACAACGTAAACCAGTAATTCTTAAACCTTTTCTTGCCAAGGACCCCCAAATTGATATATAGGCAGTGGATCCTCATCTGAAAATGATTTGTGCCGATGCAAAGATTTGAATTCAAAACGTTCACTTTAAAATATCAAAGATTTGTACTATATATTCACGATTTTGTCAATAGCAGATCACGGCATGGAGTGACACGCTATCGCTATGAGCTTGTACATCTGCTATTTTAGAATAGCCAATGTATGGTATAAATTCAGTTAAAGTGGTTCTAATAATTGTGTCGCGTCGCTAGTATAGAGTACAGTATGCACAATTGCACATGCATCACTTTTCCACCAGGACAAGCCCACCTCATTTGGACTGACTGGCGGTCCTGCGTACCACCCGTTTCTAGATTGCACATAATTCAGGAGGCAGCAGTTTGTTGCGTTATTGAAAACGAGCACTTCCAAACTCTGACACTTTGAAAAATATCACCTGCACAGAATTTATTGACAGAAAGAAGCTCATAACATGTCTAACATAGTGGATTTGTATTCAAGCTTTCCGTGCAGTTGCAATGTTGGTGAGTTTAACATTTAATACAATCAGACTTTTCTGTTTGGATGTATGGGCTGTCAAGGCCAGAAAGTTGTCACTCAGTAGGCGTTCCCACATAACCTCCGGGTACGATGATGTCATGTGCATAGGCCCCCTACCCCACCAAGGACCCCTGGTGGCCCCCAGAGAACCAATGATGTAAACAACACAGGGGAGCTAATGTTGCCTTGAAGTGCCCAAACATAAACATTTATCATTTATCTTTACTAGATGTGTCGTTTTTGTAGGAAGAGTTGCCCCACTAAATTAGGTTTGTATTGATCTATAATTGAATAACTTTGGACAGGATTGAATTTAGATGGAAAGTTCAAGAAAAGAGCTCTGACATGTTTTGGATTTACTTTATGTGTTTGGAGATGAGATTAACAATATCTTCTGTGCTTATAGGAAAACTGAAAAGGGTGCTGTGCGTGTTACCCATTGCATTGTTCAGATCTTGACCATAATCTTTTCCAATGGGATCCCATCCAAAACTATAACTAACTATAATTCAAAAGCATTGTTTCTTTGGGGAAGGTTTATTTTAGTTGATATTATTATTTTAATCATTTTCTTTTGGTTTTCATATAACAATTGTGAATTCATGTTCATAAAACTACGTGTAAATAAACAATACGATACTATACGATACCATATGATACCATACGATATTCCATACGATACCATACCATACGATACAACTTTATTGTCAGCTTGCACTGAAATTTGTTTTGCGTCCATGACACAATACATTACAAAAAGATACATTACAGGACACAAAACACAGAAACAGACAGGAACAAGAACATATCCTCTGGTTTAACAATTTTGGTTTAAAAGCAGAACAGACTGGTATACAAAAGAGTTCTTTAGCCAGTTTTTCTTATATTTAGGGACTCTAAACGGCCTCATGGAGGGCAACAGTTGATATTCATCATTTAAACCATGTAAGGGGTCAGAGGAGATACTCTTCGCCAGTCTAAGCATGCTCTTGGTCTGGGCTTCTTTAAAGGAATGTAACACGACCTCCACAGGCCTACCAACAATTTTAGTGCAGATCTTAATTTGGCTATAGAGCTTGTTCTTATATACTATAGATAGGCTGTTAAACCAGGACGTGCTACAGTACAACATCACAGTTTGAACAACAGACGTATAGAAAAGAGACAAGATCTGACTAACCCTAACCTTAACCCTAACCCGAACCGCACCAAACGATCTAAGTCGGCATAAGGAGTACATACGCTGCTGTATTCTCTTACAGATATAATCAATATGAGAGGACCATGATAGGGTGGCGTCTATCATCACCTCCAGATATTTGTAAGATGTTCAATAGCTGAACCATGGATTGCCACATGGATCTTACCACCGGGAGCAGGACCAAAGATAATTTCCTCAGTTTTCTTAGTGTTGATAATCAAATTATTTTTGTCACACCATTCCACAAGCTGGTCAACGCTGCACGCACGCACGCACGCACGCACGCACGCACGCACGCACGCACGCACGCACGCACGCACGCACGCACACGCACACGCACACGCACACACACACACACACACACACACACACACACACACACACACACACACACAGCTAAAACATTGCTCAGTTAGTAGTAATTTCACATACAGTACATAAAAAGGTTAGGCGGTTCTAGGTACATTGCTTTCTGCCGGTGTTACACCAAATAGAACCACAAGAGGGCATCATTGTAAGTTTATTTCAAATAGTTCAGACATGATTTCAAAGATATTTGTCCAGTATATGGTTTGATTTTGGAACAGGACCAGAACATGTGAAGTGTTGCAGGTTCCTCTTTACAACTGTCACACAGTGGGTCGGATAAATTAGGTTTTGGATAGTTTGTATTTGGTCCGGTAGGTTCGGTGTAATAATTTTAATTGAATCAATCCATGTCGTGCACATAATGGATGATAAGTGAACCCCTTGCAATGTTTGATTCCATCTTTGGGAAAGCTGATGTCTTCCAAGCTATTGGACACTTGAAAGGGAGGTTGCTAGACCATAGGAGCCAATTCCCTGGCGAAGGATTTTAAAACCTTTGAAAATCCACAGTAATGACAATACTATCTGCACTAGACGATAGTTTTAAGTACAGCTGCACTTCTCATAGGCGTCAACAGTCAAAACGAGAGAAGAAGCTATTTAGATCATTTTGAAACATGCAAGTTTATTTGCCATCATAATAGAGCGCCGCAGTCCCGCCCCCTACCATGGACCAGGAAATGAAACCCAATGCATTTTTCCCATAGACATTTCATAAAGTATTTATTTAAAGACGGTTACGCCGCGGACAAAGCCAACTCGAGTCGTGACAACTCATGACAACACAAACAATATTTTGGACCAAACAAATAATTACAAAGAAGAAAAACAACAAAAAAAGTGTTGTAACCTGCAGTTTTTTTCTTCTTTCTAATTATTTTTTCGCCCCCAAAAATTGTGTTTGTTGTCATGATTTGTCACGACTCGAGTTGCCTTTGTCCGCGGCGTAAACGTCTTTAAATAAATACTTTCTGAAATGTCTATGAGGAAAATTAACGGAGAATCATTTCCTGGTCCATGGTAAGGGGCGGGACTGCGACGCTCTATAGGCAGAGCTTTTTGTGGAATTGTTTGCTTTTTTAACCACTTAGTTACAGTATGAAACTTTTTCAGTGAATAAAAGTGGTTGTATTTGGTCTCCCTGCTCTTTTGTTGAGAAATGTAGATCCTGTGGTAGGGCAGTACTGTGGTAGGGCAGTACTGTGGTAGGGCAGTACTGTGGTAGGGCAGTACAATGTAGATCCTGTGGTAGGGCAGTACTGGGCATCCTGTGGTAGGGCAGTACTGGGCAAAATAAATGTCTCCCTGAGTGACTCAGTGGTAAAAATGTCATCAAGGGCCTTTCTCGGCCCCACCCCTCTCCCATTGTTTATATTGTGTTTTAGGATCCAAGATGGCCCCAGCACCAGGAAGGGGCGCGGCGGAGGTGAGCGGGTGAGGTCGACATATGCCCTTACTGGGCTGCGTTCACACATTCAAGACACCTGTCTCGTGTTTGTCTTGTGTCTGTGTTTAATGGCCGCTCCAATGCATTTCCAATGGAAGCCCATATGGTTATTAATTAAATAAGGTTAGGAAGTGAAGACCATACGGTGGACTCCATGTTGCTCCCTGGAAGGAAAGAAACATGCGCAATGGGCAATATCAAAGATGGTCTATTTATGAAGATGGGCCAACTTCATTGGAGCCACTATAGGCGAAATGGTACACAAAGCCTACAAATGGTCTCCTAAATATAGTAGGCGTGGTTTGCTTCTGGACAGAGAGAGGCTTCCGGACTCATCTCAAATCTCGTAAGTTTGTTGCTGGGATAAAGAAACAAAGTAGATTTTCCTCTCTTGCTAATTTTCCTCTTGGGCTATATGCAGCCAACACTTCCGCGTTCAGCTTCCTTGGTCTCAATTGTGCATGTTTCTTTCCTTCCAGGGAGCAACATGGAGTCCACCGTACGGTCTTCGCTTCCTAACCTCATTTAATTAACCTTGGGTTTGACCAAACATTTTGTTTGATGGGGGGGAGGGGGGCAGAACACATCCATCAAAGCTGTGTTCAGACTCAAGTCAGGTGTCAGACACAAGGCAAGTGTCTTGAATGCAGCCCAGTAAGGGCATATGTCGACCCCGCCCACTCACCTCCGCCCCACCTCCTCCTGGTGCTGCAGCCATCTTGGATCCTAAACACAATATAAACAAATGGGAGAGGGGTGAGGCCGAGAAAGGCTGGACCAGGGTTCAAATCTCGGGTAGAACATGAAAGTTTAAGGCTTTAAGCCCTATGACGAAAACAATAAAAATAACAAATCCACAAACTCACAATGTGAGCTTGAATATCTGCTATTTTTAAATACTGGGGAAACTAAATATTAAGATTATATTTTATTTTAAATGCCTATATAAAATATAATGTTATGCTCAAAATATGGAGGACAGGTTGAAAGTGGTTTTAAAGGACTTCTGCAGATGCCTTTTTGATCTCCTGTCATTCAGCTGACCACACCCACCTATTTTTAATAAAAACATGCACGTTCTTCTCCAGAAATGTAATGGGGACGGAATGTATGAGAGGAAATAGTACAGTTCTTGTATATTCTTGGAAATTGGCAGCACATAAACCTTTCACTTTCATTTTTATGAAAAGGATTTGCTCTGAAATCGTAGCTGATAAAGTGACATCCAGGCAGTGTAATACATTTCCATCAGCAAAGTTTGTGTGTGTCCCTTATCACCCCCAGGTGATATTGATTGATTGAATACTTTATTAACCATTTCAAATAGTATGATGATGCTGTTTCCATTGTGGTCCTGTGTATTCAATTCAATTTAAAGACTAATAATATGCAAGACAAATATATACAAGACATCATCAACAAATAAAATGCAAAATAGCAATAAAACATATGTACATATGGGACACACTAAGTTTGAGTCTGTTCAGTCGGGCAGCCACTTGTCTGTCCGTGAGTCTGTGTGTCTTTACAAATATTCCCATATAGGCCTATTATGGCCATGCCTGATCAGTAGCCTACTATGTGTGTGACATCAGACCAGAGCTTGATCAACAAGAGTCTATACTATATTAAAATTGGGCCAGCCAGCTATGGTTATGAAGGCTAGAATGTATTAACCACAACGTGACACATCGTGAGCTTGTAGATCTGTCATTATCAACAAATGACTCCTTATTTTTGCTATTACATTTCCAGAATAGGGAAGCATGCATGCTTAGGGTTCATGAGGTTAAGACAAGAATTCAACACACGTGATTGAACCTTAAGCCTCTCATCAGTAATCTCAATGGTGGATAAAACCATGCAAATGTGCTTTGTGGTGTAGTTTTCTCCAGGAACGAACAAGGGAGGTAATGAGCTGTGAAACAGAGGAACATATGTACCGAGTACTGCTTCACTGGGAAACGAACAGTGCTGCTAAAGCCATTTCAGGGGAAACTACTGCAATGAATTAATGTCTCTAAACCTTTCTTCTAAATTAGAAATGCTAAGACGTCTTTAACAAGCATTCGGGCTCAGCAAAATTAATAGTGTATACTGAGAATTAAAGCTATATGCAGACTACCGGTATGGAATTATGCATGTCATGTGCATGACTTGCACAAGCAAGCCCTTCAAACAGAATACACGTTATTGTTAATCCCAGCTGCATGGCTGACCAGCAAGACATACTGGCCTGATATCGCTATGCTTCTTTCCAAGAAATCATACAGGAGGGGGAGGGGAGAGGCAGGAAATATCAGCTGATGTCCAGCAGGGTTGAATTGTGGGGTTGTCCTATACTTTGTTCTCTAGGCCAAGGGCACCTATAATACGCTATGCTCTATAGCCACAACTGGTGTGGTGTTGCCCAAAGAGATTCTTGAGAGGAAAACAGCCATAATATTATGCATAGCACAACTCTGTTTACTCTTTGTAACCAATGTATAGCACTTATAGAACAATGCATAGCACTTGTATAGCACTTATAGAACAATGCATAGCACTTGTATAGCACTTATAGAACAATGCTAGAATTATAGTGAGTTGCACACCGGTGTTGCACACCGAAAATAGCAGACCTACAAGCTCAAATCCAATATTCTGTGACGCGTTGTGGGCATGTAGAATAGATATGCAGCTATTTTTGATGCACGACCCCTACTCGCAACTAACTAAGTATAACGTAGGCTTAATGTGGACCATTTTAGCTTAGAAAAGGGATACATGAAGGTCCTGTACTAAACTGCTGCACCTTGCACTCCGGTAAACATGTTCCCCCCTCCTCCACACACTGAGTGGGAAGTGTTTACCGATTCCAGTCAATTGACATAGGTGGGCTCAGTTTTCTGTTTACACGCGACCTACAATTTGTAGCGGGAAGCCATATGCAAGCACTCACACACGTGCACATGGACATGCATGTGCACATGTTCTGTATGCACTCCCATGCTTGCAGACACATAAGCATGCATACAGCCAGCCAGAGAGAGAGAGAGAGAGAGAGAGAGAGGGATAGAGAGAGAGAGAGAGATAGAGAGAGAGAGAGATAGAGGGGGGGTGGGGTGAGAGGGTGGTACATTATATAGAGTTCAGAACATCCTGGCCCGGAATGAAGAGAATGCAATATGAGAATAGAACTACAGTACACTGTGAATCTGCTTTGACCCAAGCCAATATTTCCCTGTGCTAAGTCAGGAGACATGACGCATGCACACACGCAGGCACGCAGGCACACATTCACACACGCACGCACGCATGCACACACGCACACACAAACTAATTATATTTCCTAAAGAGAGGAGGAAAGGATATGAAGAGCTATTAGAAAGCCATATGTGTGCACGTATTCCTCATAACCATCCGGTTTTGTTTCAGGGAAAACAGTAAGCCATTTCAGTCGCCCACCAGCTATTACTGTAAGGACTAGATATTACCAGCACAGTGCATCCATCCCACACTCTCAAGTGACCAAGAGACTGTAATAGCTTGATTAGTGATTGCAACCCTGAAAGGAAAGGCATTTTCACTCTCAGTACTAAGCCAGGTAAAGCTTAATTTATACTTTATACTACACTGCACAATGCTGTTGATTCGCCGGCATAAGCCTACTTAATACATGAATCAATATGAGACCATATTATGGGCCACATGTGCCATGTGCTTTTTTCTGTGGCTTCTATGCCCAGGATGTGTGCTCATAGGCGGGTAGGATTAGTGATGCAAGTCGGTCTCTGGATAGGCATGAAACGCACACTCCCTGGAGGCCAGAGCAGAACTGCTCCAATTTTTCACATCAATTCCTTGGATCATTACCATGACATCACTTAAGCCCTATATTAGCCCTATATTAGCCCTATATACTTTGTTGTACAATTGCGCCGCACAGATAACATTGCCATGTTGATCTATAAGAGTTTCCATTGGGGTCCCTCAGGGCTCTATACAAGGTCCGAAAATATTTCTCTATACACTGTGTTTTTCGTTGATTGTTCACTCCAGAATACAGATGTCAAGGTGTGGTTAATATATCCACCAAAAGAGAAGGGGCCATCTGGGCCCTGGGCCTGGATTGCACTAAGTTCAAAAATAGAGCTTCACTAAAAGACCATGTTGTCTCTCCAATAAGGCATGTCATTGACAAATCAGATTTGAGGTCAGAGAACATTGTGACATTCCTGTCTTTCTGACTGATAGCTAACTACGCAGAGTGTGCAGCATTCTTGTCATTTCTTTGGAACATACTATGACAGAGCTGTATTTGCTGTATACAATTCTATACGTTTTGTATGTGCTATATGAAAATTAAGCTGAAGGTGGTACCTACTATGATGAGACCATACATTGTCTCCTATGCAGATTAAGCACTACCACAGTCGTTTTCAAACTTTCTGTGACCACTTTCTGTGACACACCACTGAGCAAATCTAAATCTCAAGGCAGTGAAAATAGCTACCTACAAGCTCACAACAACATGATGCGACATGTGAGCTTGTAGATCAGATATTTCCACCATTGTTCCATTGTTCCCTCCCTCTGTATTGAGAAATGAGCACAAAGTACTGATGTAAAAGTCCTACTGTAAATGGTAAAAGTGCAACATCCATATTATTGGATTATCAATTCAGTTTCGGACACAGTTGCTGTTGGTTTGGTGCAAACACTAAGATACAGTAAGTACATGCACTGCCATGTACTGTAGGCCTATTTGCGTAAATATTGGTCAATAGTGGACAAACAACACACAGCATAATCAGACAAGGTTATCCAGTCCAATCCAATTCAACTTTATAGCACATTTTAAACAACAGAGTTGACTTGTGCTGCCTGGTACAGCATATCATTTCACATTGTGCATTATGTGTGCACAGCAAAATACCTTATTTATTTACCCACTCCCATGCAATGTTGTTTTTGGTTAATTTTTGAAGCTTGCTTGCCCATGAAAATCTTGGTAGATTCTTGCACTCATATCTCCAAAGCATTAACCACTTCAGCCCCACGAATACTTTGTCGTATGACAAAATGTATACTAAGTGCCTGGCTGAAGAAGCGTTCTGCCAGCTTGGAGTTGTTAGTCAGACCATACTGTACTAGACCAATGTATAACATGGGTATTGGGTAAGTGACACCCTTTCACTCCACCGTGCGAGGACCTGCGACCCTCGAGGGAAAAAATCACACCCGTGTAAAGTGAGTGGTGCAACTCCGTGTGGGGGTTCCCAGGGGGAGTTCCAGACCCACAGGAACGCACTTTTGGGTGCAGTCATAGTAGCCAATTTGAATGGAATCTGCTCAAACTGACTGTTACTGATACAGAACCATATATTGCCGTCAGGTGGAAACCTTGTTTGACCAAAACCATTCCTTTAAAAATATATATAATAATAATAAAAAATAATAATAGCTAAAATAGCCTATCTACAAGCTCACAATGCATCATATTGTTATCTTGACACGTTGGGAGCTTGTAGATCTTCTATTTTTACAGGTGCTGCGCTGCTGTGAGCGGCCCGGCCGCATATCCTCGCCAGGCCAGGTTGTATACCCAGGCCCGTGGAATTCATAGGCAGTCATAGTAGCTAATTTGCATGGAATCTGCTCAAACTGACTGATACTGATATAGAACAATTGCTGTCAGGTGGAAACCTTGTATGACCAAAACCATTCCTTTACTAAATATATAATAAAAAATAAATAAAATTGTTAAAATAGCCCATCTACAAGCTCGCAATGCATCCTATTCCTATCTCGACATGTTGGGAGCTTGTACATCTGGATACTTGACATGTACAGTTATTTTTCCAGAGGACAGGTACACAGACAGCTGTAAAATGTCCCCATGATGATCTGTCAGAATTAAATGATTTGCCTATGTGTGCCTGACCCACAGTGCCATGTTTGCTTTTCACTCTCAGAGTAGACATACCCAACTGCTGCACTAAAACCCAGGGGAGAACTTCACACACTCTCTCCAGCTCATCTCACTTGCATTGAAAAAGTCACAATAAACCCTCTCATTTCAGAATTACATTAGAAAAAACGGGTACACTTCATTGCTAACCAAGGACATTTGGCAAAAGAATCTCCCCACTCCCCCAGGAGATTACATTTCCACTTTCACAGTTTAATCTCTTATCCTGATACCTCTAGCTCCTTTATGCCATAACATTTTGGACAAGAGCAAATCAATTACACAAAGATGCACAAATTGGTAAGCTTTATTGTTATGGTCAAATTAGCTCTAGAACTATGGACATAATTAGAGAGATCATTTGTATTAGTAATTTAGACCACACTGAAGATTGTCAATGTGAGCTGAGAGGTCAAGCAGTAGCGTGTTCAGGGGTCAAGGGGGTCAAGGGGTCAGCGGCAGGTTTTTGTATGGTTAGTGCTTGGTCCCCTGGGCTGTATTAGGGACTAGCAGACAGCTGCCCTGCCCCATAAAGACACATTAACCCTGCCCTGTGCCAAGTGAACACTATGCCTACTCCACAGGACAATGGACGGCTTCGACCATCACATTAATGACATGCATAAAAGGAGCGAGCCACCAAAGACTATCAGTCATATGCAAGCTTAAAGGACTCTATGCTGCCCCCACCTCCTACTATCATTTATTATTAAAAATGTATGAATTGCAAGGTTAATTAAAATGTTTGTCTGTTTTTTTGTTTTCTTTTTTGTTTTCTTTGATCTCTCTTTCTCATTTTTTCTCATTTTATTTGATGACTCATGGAACCATTGGTGATGTACTGGTTTGTAACCATTGGACAGAACATCTATTCGATGACTTTTAGGGCAGGTATCTTCGTCCTGCTCGTTTTCATTTATGGAATAAGTAAAAAAGAAAAAGAAAAAAAAAAAGAAAAGAAAGAAAAACAGGAAATGAATGTACTCATACAACGATGAATGAAAACTTATTCAGCACACTCTGTTCTGTTCCACCGGCTCCATTAACATGCTACCCGTTAATATCCAGGCCAAACTCACAATGACAATATAGCCTACGCATTTATTCAGAGCGACTTGCAAGGTAACAGGGTACAGTGCCTCAAGACTATGATCGCAGATGAACAGATAAACCAAAAACTCACCATCAAACAATATCCAAATATTAATCTGTACAGTATTTAGTGCAACACTGCTGGCAGGATAATTTGGTCTCACCACACCCCATTCACAGAATTAAACAATAAAGTCATTGTACTCATTGCAATTTCAATAGAACAATCTCTCACTCACCACCTTAACCTGCTGCCCCCCGGACACAGGGACAGAACACTGAGGTGCAGAATAGCCAGCTTTGGGGAAAGGCTGATACCTCCAGCCATATAGCCACCTTAAAGATGCAATCCATTCTCAGAGAGCGAACTATAAGTGTACACCCAGGATTCAAACCTGGATCTCCTGTGTGCGAAACCAAACATCCTCCACTCAGTCATGACGGAATCCGCCCTTGGCCAGGGGAGATATTGGACTTATGGCATCTGGCAGGGCTACATATGTCAACCAGTAAGTGCCCTCTATTGTGATGAAAAAGTCGCATGCTTATTGATGTTGAACACTATGCATTCTGCACCTCTGACGCAAAATAATCAGCAGGACGCAGTAAACTCAAACTCAAAGCCTGTTTCTTTGCCGATATCTCTACATTGTGAACAACAAATCTGTGTTGAAATCATAGAAGAAACAAAAGAAGCTGCCGCTCAATGGTTACAACGACAATTCTTTCCTGGACCATTTAAAGAAGCACGCACTGAAGATCTTTCATACAGCGCTGCGTAGCCCACGTTGAATTAGCATGGTGACGTCAGCATCCCATCAGTCTAAACAAGCAAAAACACACAACATTCATACCATGGCTGAAAGGAGCTACAGTATATATTTTTTAAGGAGCTAAAGTATCAGTAGCAAGTTCATGTGTGTGTTACTGATTTTCTATGCACTCTGGTAATACAACTCTGGTAATTAACTGATTATTATGTCTCCTTCACAGTTTTTGGAATACATGCCTGCAGGTGTTGCAGACAGTGCTCGTACCAGTGCACAAGACTCCAACACACCGATAGACACCGCTTATTGCCTCTATGGTATAGTACTGGGGTTTAACATATTATATTTAGAAGTCCGCTCAGTCATGTGTGGGACAACAGGTATGGATAAGTCACATGCTCTGTGTATTTGGCCTGAAATCCAAATGATTCCTTATCATTGGCACAGAAAGAAACATTGGGGCAGTATATTACTGACTTTGACTTAGTTCCTGTTCCTATTGGAACATTGGGCGACAATTCCCCTCAATTTGCTCTGGTCCCTGGCGACCCTTCTATGCTCCATATGCCAGCTGACAGCCTGACACACATCTCACTTAGGTCTTCTGTCTTCATGTCTTCTTTGTTCTTTGGCCTCCCTCTCTTCCTCTTTCCAGAGAGGAAGTACAATATATAGGCCTACAATAAGACAAATATATAAGACAGGCATATCTGGACATATGGCCCCTACAATGTAACAAACCTATGTGCGTGCGTGCGTGCGGGTGTGTATGCTGCACGTGCGTGTGTGTGTGTGTGGGGGGGGGGGGGGGGGGGGGGGTTTACAGCTGTTGCGTGTCTCTCTTGAGGACATGACTAGAAGCAGGATGACAGTGCTGATGATGATGCTGCTGCTGCTGCTGCTGCTGCTGCTGCCCACTACTCATGTTTCACAGCCCACATGCCTGAATCATAGGGGTCGCTTATTACCTCAATAAGCGAGGTAATAGCACACTGTTCATTTAACTCAGAGTCAGAGCATACATGTGACCATATGGACCTAAAAGGGTCCATTTGGACATTTTGGCACCGATAAAGAGAGCTGCATCTGATCGCGGTGATTTTGTAAAAACTGTGTTTATGCTAGTTGTTTTCCTTCTGATCCCAGTCAGAGATCATCAAACAAAAACAAGTCACACTCAGAGGCGTGAAAGACACCTAGGAAAATGCAAAGGAAATGCAACCCCCCACTATGCATGATGGCATTATGTGTCTCTTTAAGAGTTTTAACTTGACTTCAGTTCTATACGCTGTAGAACTGTATTCACTCTAATTAACCAATACATCATTATTTTGCTATGATTCCACGCTTTCATAGAAAGAAAAAAAAACACAATGACAGTCATTCAAATAAAAGAATAGTCACATTTTGCTTTTCAATAATTGAAAGGCAACTCAACAGACTACACTAGAGTGACATACATTAGGATATTTAGGGACCAAGAAGTCACGCAGTGACTTTGGTCACTTATTGTTTTTGTGTTTATTTTTCTTCTTCTCCTTCTTCTTCTCCTTCTTCTTCCGCCAAAAATAGCTGTTCTGACTGAATGGTGCAGTCGGTTTTCGCGAAACGCGGTAATCTGGTAGAGGGCCATGCCAAACGGTGAATATGCGAAGCCCAAGACGATTGGCCAAATGGTGGCGCTATAGCGCTCAATTGAAAATGCTAACTTTGAACGTGCATAGCTCATGAACCGTTTGACCGTTGGCAATGAAACTTTGATACCCATATGCGTCGCCTCATGTTGAACAACTTTCGTGTTCTGACTTTTGACATCTGACCTTTAGATCACCCGCCATTTTGAATTATATGATCAGTACTTCTTCTCCTTCCGCCAAAAATAGCTGTTCTGACTGAACCGTGCAGTCGGTTTTCGCAAAACTTGTCAACATGATAGAGGACCATGCCAAACGGTGACTATGCGAAGCCCATCATGATTGGCCAAATGGTGGCGCTATAGCACTCAATTGATGCAAAACGTGCAAACTTGCAAACTTTGAACGTGCATATCTCATGAACCGTTTGACCGTTGGCAATGACACTTTGATACACATATGTGTCTCCTCATGCCGAACAACTTTCGTGTTCTGACATTTGACCTCTGACCTTTAGATCACCCGCCATTTTGAATTATATGAAAAACAGTTCAAATGTAACTCCTCCCAGAATCTTTGCTCAAAATGCACGAAAACTTCTACACGTGAACTTTGGACCTATACGGACAAATAATCGTAGCACATTTTTGTTAAGTGAAAAAAGTACGTTTTTATGAGCCAATGAAAATTGCTGGTTTGTGAAAATTATTCTTCTGCCTCTAATACACACATATGCTTATGTCACTTTACTATGCGAAGCCCATCACGATTGGCCAAATGGTGGCGCTATAGCACTCAATTGATGCAAAACTTGCAAACTTTGAACGTGCATATCTCATGAACCGTTTGACCGTTGGCAATGACACTTTGATACACATATGTGTCTCCTCATGCCGAACAACTTTCGTGTTCTGACTTTTGACCTCTGACCTTTAGATCACCCGCCATTTTGAATTATATGAAAAACAGTTCAAATGTAACTCCTCCCAGAATCTTTGCTCAAAATGCACGAAAACTTCTACACGTGAACTTTGGACCTATACGGACAAATAATCGTAGCACATTTTTTCTAAGTGAAAAAATGAAGTTTTTATGAACCAATGAAAATTGCTGTTTTGTGAAACTTCTTCTGCACCCAATACCTATATGAATACTGCATGATGTTACTGTTTAGAATGAGTCAACTGACTGTGTCTGCATAGCTCAGTTGGTAGAGCTCTCGCCGTTGGGCCACAAGGTTGTGTGTTCAAATCCGGGTAAAGACAACTCAGTGTATGCATTGTGTGCTGCAAGATTTGTGATGACTCAACTATAGAAATATTGAAGTGGATTACATTTGACATATTGTTGAACGCCCTGTGGGCTATATCAGTGAGATCAATAACTTTAAAGACTGGTGTGATAATAGCCACCTTATGTTAAACACCACAAAAACTAAAGAGATGATCTTCAATCCAAATCCATGGTTATGAACGATTGTCTGCCTAACACACACACGCATGCAGCCACGCACGCACGCACACGCATACGCGCGCACGCACGCACGCAGGCAGGCAGGCAGGCAGGCAGGCAGGCACGCATGCAGCCACGCACGCACGCACGCACGCACGCACGCAGGCAGGCAGGCAGGCAGGGGCAGGCAGGCAGGCAGGCAGGCAGGCAGGCAAGCAGGCAGGCAGGCAGGCAGGCAGGCAGGCAGGCAGGCAGGCAGGCACGCACGCACGCACGCACGCACGCACGCACGCACGCATGCACGCACACACGCACACACACACTTTAACTGTGCGTGAAAACACACTGTAGTAATGGATAAAGACATGCCTAAAATGAGGACACACCTTCTTGTTACCAAATCACTGAATGGTTTTACTGTTTACAATATAGTCACTGATTGTCTCTGTGTAGGTCAGTCAGTAGAGCTCCCGCCTTCGGTCCACAAGGTTGTGAGTTCAAATCCCGGTACCGATAACTCGGCTCGTCGGTCTCATTTGTGCGTGTTGTTCTTATTGCGCATTGTTCTTCTTCTATCTTGGTCCCGCTTTATCGCTGCTTGCAGCTATATTTGCTATTGTGATAGGGCATAAGTGTTATATAAAATTATAAAGATCGGATTGGGAAAGATCGGTATCGGTATGTCTCAAAATCAAATGATCAACTGTGTATATGCACACACACAGAGAGGGAGAAGGGGGTGGGGGCAGTCAGGGAAAGGATCAGCGATTATACTTTCACCTCCAGAGTAATGATTCATTCCCTATAGTAAGCAGTGACTCACAGGCTGAGGGGGGGATGAAAAGACAACTGTACAAACAAAACAATAGAGCTGTGCAGAAGTGAAAAGCAAGATGAGATAGAGAGAGAGATAGAGGGTGGGGGGGGTGTAGTGATGACCAGTTTGGCCTTCAGTGTTGCAAGGAGGTCGCACGCTGTGGAACATGAGCCTTCCCGATGCACAATGCCGCCTGAGTCACCACGGCAACTGCTGCAACACGGTGACACTCTGCAACTGACATTCCCTATTGTTGTGGGTGTGTACAAGTTTCGCTCGCTTTTGTTTCGCTGACATTGTTACTGTGTGGTTCAAATTTTGGTGCCGTTGGCGCCGATAAAGAGAGCTGCATCTGATCGCGGTGATTCAAGGTGAGTCACAGCGTCATATTAGTGACAACAATGGGATTAATTCGACCTTGCATTCAGTCGAAGCTTGCGAAGATGGATGATTCAAGTGGTTGTGTGGTACAACAAAATAAAGAGCCGCGGTGAAGTGTCCTGTCCAGCTGCTTTCAAATAGACATACTTCAGACAGATCACTGTCCTGCATCTTCACTGAACGTGATATAGGTCATAAGCCAAGACTTTCCTCTCTCATAAAGCATGATCTGTTTAGTTTTCAAACATAAACCTCAATTAAGTCTGTAAATGAATAAATAAAAATCACAAACTTTGTGTTAACAAATGTATTTCATGCTGCACCACCCTTTTTTCATTTTTTTTGCATCGGCTATTGTTAATCACAACACGTGTAAAGTGGTTATCTTGGACCTGTGAAGCGAAGTTGCATTACTATCTCCTGCTGAAATTCTGGATAATAAAGGTGGTAATGGTAGTGATTGTGGAAATGTAGTCAGACTACAAATTACAGTCTGGCTACAGTCCTGGATAATTAGCACTCTGAAGAGTATGAATTACGGGTAGACCCTTAGAGAGAAGTTGGATCTTTGGCAGTCCACAACAGTGAGTGCATGACTGTCTGAAGTAGACAAAACAACAGTCTGTTGAAACTTTCCACCAGTCACACCATAGAACGTTCGCAGACGCCGTTATGAGCATTTTAACTACCTCGATTAGCAAGTAGTGTAAATCCATTGAGCAGTTATCACTTTTTACCATCTATAAATCTAAACACAAGTACCTTCAGAATGAGCCATGTCAAAGAAACTACAGTATAGTGTTAAATCATCATTCTTCAATCATCAATTCTACAAAGAAGAAAATATTCTTGAAATTAATTCCCAGCTGCAAGGCTAAGTAATTTCTGATTTGAAAGTGAGAAACGTTCTGTTTTATGTTCAGTATAATAGTACGCAGACGGAAAAGAACATGCAGATCTTTCCATCTCTTCTTTGAGTTTTAAAAGTCAATCGATACCTTTATCTAATCATTTCAGCAATTACAGTAGGCCATTCATTTGCCAGAGAAGATGCTCTCTGCAATTGTACCCTAATTGGTACAGTTAGGAGCCGCTATATGATATTTTTAGACAGAGAGACATGGTGAGTCAGAGTGTGTAAAGTGCATTGTGTGACCACATGGGGTGTAGAAGAGAGAAAGGGAGAGAACCTCGCATCAGATGAGGTCTGTGACTCATAGCCTTTTCTCTCCGGGGGTAGCACAAACAACCTTTCAACTCCTCTCTATGCGGGTGGTGGCACTGGTGGGTATACAGTAGGTGTGCACGTGTGGGATAGCAACTTCGTGTGTCAGATTTCATAAGTGTGGGGGTGTGTGTGCCATCGCATTAGTACAGTGAGTACTAGGGCCCTTTCTGTTGCAATGAGCTGTGTTATCCAGCAGCCTTCAATACAAGCTGTACTCAAAATAGGATTTACAAATGCAGGCCATGAGTTTGCATGTTGGATTCAGTTCCACTGTTTTGACAGAGATGGAATAAAGAGAGTCGACCACAGCCGTGGTGCCCATGATGCCTTGTTGTTGTGCCGAGCGGAAAGCGGAGTTTCCTGCAGCAGAGGAATCCCCCGATGCACTGATACACTGACCCGGTTTCACTTTCACAGAAATCTTCTCTTAGCTCAACTAAGCTCACCTCACCTCAACTCACCCCTCTCTCTCTCTCTCTATCTCTCTCTCTCTCTCTCTCTCTCTCTCCACACATCCAGACGTGTAGGGGGCTATGCATACACATCTGCTGCACTGCAGGCTGCATGGAGTCGCTGGGATAACTCATGCACATATAACTCTTTTGTATTTATTGACATAATTTTGACAACTCATTTTCAGCTATAATGCTTCAGCAAATACATAGTATGTGCATTTATCCTAATATTAGATTTTCTATGCAAGCCTTTTATGCAGGCACTTTAAACTGAAGTGCAGCAGGGCCTATCCAGGCTCTTTTCCCAGCTGCTTAGTATCATGTAATCGGATATTATTCCGTTATTATAATGCAATGTGGGTCATCCTCGCTACAAACCAGTGCCTCCTAAGGCCTAATTTTTTGTAAACTTCGTGAAGGACTAATCAAGGATCACTTGTTTAAAATGCAATCTCCAGCACTTTTATTTTAGTTCATCCATAGGCCATGGCCCATATTGCCCAGCAAGAAGCAATCTATTCCACAAATCATGGCCGCCAATTGGTGTCTGTCCTGTGGCAGTGTCAGAGGTGCAGATTATCGTAGGCTTGACCTCTCTAATGGAGTGAAATGACCTTCCACCTCTGACCAGCCTAACACCACTCAGGTTGGAAGTTAGCACACTTTCAATGAAAGTACCCCCCCCCCCCCCCCCCCCCCATGACCCTCAAAAAACAGCACACACTGACCACAGATCAGTGTCTGCAGCTATTTCGGACCTCTGCTTCATGCAGTCAGTGTGCATGAGTCTGGCTGACATATCGGCTGCCAGACTGGAGGAAGAGAGGAAGTGATTGTGATGTCTGATGATTATCTGACTGACAGGAAACTCTTTTGTCTCATGGGGTTATCCGGCTGGCCGTAGAGGAGATGACGCCTGCCGGAGAACCGGAGAGGGGGCCGTTGCACTGTCACTTCTCCCTATTGTGCATGGCCGAGGATGTTGTTGCTGCCGCTGCCCTCACGGCCTAGTGGAGCCTCGTCTAATGCCTGACAATGCCGACAAGAACTCATCTGCTATCTCACAATGCGGTGTGAGCTAAATGCGCGCACTGATGGAGTATAACTTCTTGGGCTTATTATTGGCAATTTAGCGTTCACATTGTCATGCATTGTCTAGATTTACATGAGCCTGTGGAAATCATGTATAAAAAATAAATTAAAACGTAAATAAGCAATAAGCATGGTAAACACCTGTTAGTTCATATCTGACTGTGGCAGCTAAGTTTTCATGTTAATCCTTCCATAGATCTGCTGATTCTTCCTTCCCTCAGCTCAGCCCTCTTTCCCCATTCCCTGTGTATCTTTTTGTATATCCCCTCTAAAAAGTAAAGTCCAATGTTGTTGATTGTCTCCACCAGGCCGAAGGCATGGGGAGAAAGTATGTTTTGCACTCCGTCCGTCCGTCCGTGTGTCCGTCCGTCCGTCCGTGTGTCCGTCCGTCCGTGTGTCCGTCCGTCCGTCTGTGAACAGCTAATCTCCGGCATCGTTAACCCGGTCGATGCCAAATTTCGCACACACACTCCCTGGATGCCAACGATGAACCTCTGCCCCAAAATTTCCAGAACGGCCTGTTATAGCGCCACCAGGAGGCCGCTTTGTGCAAAACAAGTTTTTGGACAGTACACCTACAGATTTTGTCCAAACATCACGCAAATTGGTACACAGTCTCTCTAGAGCCATTCAACGAAACGGGTCTTTCAGATTTCTCAGACTCCATCCTGATTGGCTAAGATTGGCTTCCAAAGTTCGCAGGAGTGCTCAGTGTCAAACAAAATGCTGCAAATCATGAACACATCGTGTGATAAAATTGCATATAGTGCGCATAAATGTACATGTGCATAAACACATTAACCGCCAGAATGAATTCATTAATTGTATTTCCTCCTTCATTCATCCCAGCTTGCAATTTGTGGCCGGAGGTGTGCTCAGCTCAGCGCGCACGCACAGTGTCACACACGCACACAGTGTCACACACGCACACAGTGTCACACACGCACACAGTGTCACACACACACACACACACACACACACACACACACACACACACACACACACACACACACACACACACACACACACACACACACACACACACACACACACACACACACACACACACACACACACACACACACACACTTTGTGACACAACACCCAGCTGGCTGGATTAGGAGGGCGCACCGCCCAGCAAGTGTCAGTCAGATATGTATCCGAGGTACAACGCTCATTTACCGGCCACAAAACATATTCATGTCAAGGACCTCCAATATTTACAAGTGAGTTCGGCGCTAGCCGTGAGGGAGTATGCTTTGACTTTTATAGAGCCTAACTAAATTCGGCCCTAGGACATTTCCAGAAACAACTTCATTTTGGCTCTAATATAGTAGCGTGAATCGGCCCTAAGACTCACCCGTGGCTTCCGTTTGTGGTAGAGTTAGGGTTTGGGGTAGGGTTACTTAGTAATGTCGGATTATTGGGATGTTGGACTAACGCCACGCACGTCGCACCCCATATTAGCATTGCATGTATGCCCCTAGCACTTAAGAAGAGATTTTACACTGGCTGTCATGCTTACAAGACTGTCAGGTCTCACAACATCATTATTGTCACTTATTGTCCTGCCATTCGGTTATGTTAACATTCAAAGGCCAATTCATCCAGTTTGCATGTCCAGTGTTCCACCAATGTTTATTTTTTGTTTTGAGCATTTTACTACAAACCATAATGCTCCAAGTATGTGGTAGTAATTGGGGGGCGTTCCCTTTGTTGTCATTCCTGATAATGAGAACCACCACCAGAGAGAGAGAGAGAGAGAAAGGGGCCAAGCGCCCACTTGTTTGTTTGGTGCACAGGTGTTTCAGGGGATTTTGACGCTGGCCTGTTTGTCACACATGCACACCGGCTATTTACCAGAATGTCTTTAAAGTGGTGGCTGTGGTCTGTCCAGCTGTATACAGTCTGAACAAATAGTCTTACAGTACTACGGGGGAAACTTGTACCGTGTGTGTGTGTGTGTGTGTGTGTGTGTGTGTGTGTGTGTGTGTGTGTGTGTGTGTGTGTGTGTGTGTGTGTGTGTGTGTGTGTGCGCGCAACGTGTGTGTAGGGAGGAACTCGACCCTCCCTACACACACAAGTGTTTCTACCAGTCTGTCTGTGGCTGCATGTCTGCCCATCCTGAATTTAGAAGGAACACTCCGTACTTTCTTCTCCCTGCTTCACATGTAGTTCTCACACAGGCAGTGGGCACTGGGCAGGTAGGCATGCAGGCAGAGTGCCCCAGGGGGCAGTCCCTCCACTCACTCAGCCCCACCACACATTCACACAAACATGCGGCAGCTTCCAGGTGGCCCCTGCTGTGGCTGACCACTGACAGGCCCACTCCCCCATCCACCACCCACATAGTATGAGTGTGCAGAAAAACAGCAAAATGTTTTTTCCCTTTTATTCTCAAATCTCTCTCTCTCTCTCTCTGACACATGCATCACACACGGGATCAATCCTCTCCACTACACTCACTGTTCTATCTGCCCCCTCATCCCCCAACCATGACTGCAGCATTGCAGTGTCAGCTGCTGAAGCTAATGAAATGGAGCTTTGAGAAGAAACTGCTGTTGTCTGAAGACAAAGTCCGAGTTTTATACTTGGTTGCGTGCCGTGCCTCGCACAGAAAATAGCAGATCTACAAGCTCACAATGTGTTGCAGTGTGAAGCGTTATGAGATTGTAGATCGGTGTTTTCGGTGCAATTAAGCTCCTCTTTGCACAGAATACTGCAGCAGGTGGAAAGGCTTACTGAATCAATCCTATTAACAGATCTCCTTCATCTCCACCATCCGTCATAAGAAAGAAGCATCAGCAATAGGAAGACAGAAGGAAAACAGAAGGGGATTGTATCCTTTTTCAAGATTACTCTGAAAATGTGCATCCATATCAGATAAAAGATAAAATGACCCTCTCCATTTCCGTGTCCGACTGTCCGTCTCCTCTTCTCTCTCATCCTGCTTCCTGAAAGCTTGCTAATCGTAAAGCATTCACCAATTTCTATAACCTTTCGCTGCCCTCACATGCATGTGTGAAAAAGACCACCATTGTCCCAAAAACAAACGCTCTCCCTGTCTGAATGACTATACCGCTCTCTTGCACTTAACACCAGTCATTAATTACTTCCGAATGGCTGGTCAAAGCTCATATAACCAATTCACTGTCTGACACATTAGCCAAACTACAAATTGCCTACAGATAAAACAGGTCAACAGACGATGCGGTTGCATTGTACAGAATCAGGATTAAAACCACATTAGTATTCTTGCTATTCTTCCCTGCATAAAATCCCTGCAGTGTGATAGTTAATTGTAGGTTTTGATTGAAGTATTTATTGACAGTTTGCAGAATTACAGTACATTTCTGTGAGTGGACGACACCATAAAGCATTACACTTGTTTACAATAGGGCCCACCATTTTCAATTCATCAAAACATTTAGAGACGTACGAATATACACTTCTATATAGTCAAAAACGGGAAATTATCATAGGAGGTAAAAAGGGGAAAAAAACATATTCAGTAAGGGGGAAAAGGGGTGGGTGGGGATTCAGATTTTACAGGGGCCAGTTTCGAATTGCAGCCGTCCGTAAGTGCCCTTTGAGAGCAGTTTTGAAGGAGTCAAGGGATTTGCATGTCTTAATGACTGTTGGTAGGGCGTTCCACATTTTGGTGGCATAGGAGCGAAATTAATTTAGTCCCTCGTTTGTGCCGAATCTGGGTTGCACATAGTTTGTTGAACTCCCTCTGGTGTTGTGGGTGTGGACTTCGTTGACATTAAGGAAGTATTTAGACAGGTACATGGGTATCTTGATGGTGTATCGAATCTTGTGGACCAGACCCATTGCAAGATGCTGTACTCGTCAACCCTAAGCCATTCCAGCCTGCCAAAGTGGGCAGGGGTTCGGGGAGTGAGACCAAGTAGCCTGACCAGTTTGTTCTGGAGCCTTGTTTTAAAGGCCTTAGAGGTGCTGTGGTACCAAGAGGTGCATGCATAGTCGAAGAAACCTTGTACGGGGGCTCCTGTTAGGGTCTTCAAGGTGTTTTTGTTGACCAGTGAGGAGATCCTGTATAGGAATCTTGTTCTTTGGTTGACTTTTTTGATTACGTTGGTGGGCATTTTATCACCGGAAAGATTTGCCTCCAGGATGGAACCTTGGACAGGTAGGTATTAAATTTCATCTTTTCGTGTGATAATATTGTCACCCACTCTAACCAAGAAGCCATCTGCCTTGCTGAGATTACTAATACTATTTGATCCAAATAGAATGGATTCAGTTTTTCCCAGGTGTAAAGATAGTTTGTTATCAGCGAGCCAGGTGCAGATTCTACCGAGTTCAGAGCTGAGGGCCTTTTCAACTTGCAGTTTGTTCCTGTCCAAGACCAGCAGTGCTGAGTCATCTGCGAACAGGAATAAGTTGCAGTCACAAGCTGATGTCATGTCGTTTACATATATTAGGAACAGTAAAGCCCTAGTATGCTTCCTTGTGCTCACTGGGAGGGGGGGGGGGCAGTGTTCTGTTCACCATCTGTTCTCTCCCCTCCAGGTAGGATTGCATCCAGCTCACTGATGTGCTATCAAAACCAATTGCTTTTAGCTTGTTAACCAGTAGGGAGTGGTTCACGGTGTCAAAATCCTTTTGGAGGTCCAGCTTGACCATGCCGCAGTATTTGCCAGCATCCACCTCGTGTTTGATGTGGTCACTCAAATAGAGGAGGCATGTGTCAGTGGAGTGGGATGTTCTGAAGCTAAGGTCTACACCATTACTGACATGCTATTTATATTTAAGCTTCGAACCTCAAATCTCAATTCTCTCTCTCTCTCTCTCTCTCTCTCTCTCACATAGAGAAGAGAACAATAAAAGGATACTGAGAAGGTTAGCACAGTTAGCACTTTGCCCTGCAATGCCTAGAAGGCTGTAGGTATAGGCCATGTCATCACTGACGCTTAAAGTTCATCTTTAACAGTATACTGTAGTACTATTTTTGGCTTTTGAGTTGCATACTGTATGTTTTCTCAGTTGGTGTTTATAACCATGCCGTTTGCCTGTGTTGGTGCAGGATTTGAAAATGTAACTACTCCACCTGTCTTTCTGGATTTGCAAATTGAATCTGCAGCAGAACGGCCTCTGCATGTCTATCCTGGGGTTGCATGTCTCCAGGCACTCATCTGAGAGGTTTTACACCACAAATTAGAGCAGCTGCATTGTAATTCCATGGTTTTCACCTGGACTTTGTTTATTATTCAAAGAATTCCTGTTTACTGTGCACCTAAGTGATTGCATCTGTGTGCGTGTGCTTCCCTGCACATCATCATGTGACATGTGTTGTGTTTCAGTGCATGGTTGAGGCTTCGGTGACTGAATGATGTACAGATGTTTGTCCCAGCACTGTCAGCTCTCAGCAATTAATCAAGAAGCATTTTTATAATGTTTTATTATTTTAAATGTTTTATATGTCAACGAATCAATGTGGGGGGAAAAAGCTAATCAAATGATTAGCCTTATTTTACAGTATACGATAGTTTGACATACAAGATTGCAATGCTACACATTGTGAGCTTGTAGATACATGTATGCTATTTTCTAAAATGTATTTTATTCAATTAGTGTGATTAACTGTTGCACACTACACATGCCTATGCACACACCCACAAACAGACTCATACATGCACACACCACACACACACACATCAGACAGGCAGTTAACACCCACCCACCACTGCATTCACACTCATCTACACTTGTGACTGCTGCCTACCCAGACCGGCTGTTGAACAGACAACACAATAATAAGGGGCTTCATCACCCTGCTATTACCACAGAAAGGGGGCAGACGGTATCATCATCATGTTAGATTAAGGCTTAAATTAAAAGTACTGAGTACTATTCCCCTTGGTAAATCTCAACGTATTATGATAAAGACCAGGCCCTCCAAGACGCAAAACCTTTTCTGACTCATACAGTAATATTTATCCACTTGTATGCATCCTCATCTTGTTCTAAGTGTTTATTTTCATAAATCAATTAATCTTCTGATCCCCGCCACTAAGAAATGTGGCTCCCACGGGTGCAACCTGTTCTTAAAGGATACACCTCTGAATTTTCGCTCCTATGCCACCAAAATGTGGAACGCCCTACCAACAGTCATTAAGACATGCAAATCCCTTGACTCCTTCAAAACCGCTCTCAAAGGGCACCTACGGATGGCTGCAATTCGAAACTGGCCCCCGTAAAATCTGAATCCCCCCCACACCCCCCCCCCCCCCTTTTCCCCTCACTGTATATGTTTCTTTTCTCTTTTTACCTCCATTATGATGAATTCCTGTACTGTTCTTTGTCTATATAGAAGTGTCTATTTGTACGTCTCTAAATGTTTTGATGAATTGAACATGGTGGACCCTGTTGTAAACAAGTGAAATGCTTAATTGGGTCGTCCACTCACAGTTAACAGCCTTTGTATTGAGTTTGTGCTTGAAATGTACTGTAATTCTGCAAACTGTTAATACAATTTTCAATCAATCAATGTGGCAGCGGTGGCCGAACGGTTTGCGGAGCGGTCTTGATACCGGAAGGTCGCCAGTTCGAATCCCCGGACCGGCACGTTAAAATTACCACCGCTGAAGTGCCCTTGAGCAAGACATTGAACCCCAACCATGAAATGTTCTATGAGCAGGGCGTGGCTGTAAACAAGCATCTCGAGCTTAGTCCACTTACCCTGCAGGTAAACAAAGAACTTTGCTTTGCTTTGAATAATCCAGGGGCGTTTAGAGTTTAGTGCCGGCGTTAATAATTAGCATCCTCAAAATAGAGCCCAGTGTCTGTATCCACTCTTGACCAGATATGCACACAGATAAACCCAAGACAACTACATAAATACCTGTGTGCAGGACTATAGAATGAAGAACAAAAAATATGTCTTGGAATATTTTTATGACATATTTGAGTTTAAAACAGTAATGTTACAGTTCGGCCTGGCAAATGTCTTATTAAAATGAAATGTGTGTAGGCAGAAGAAGTTTTGTTTTAGACGTGTTTTTGTCTTACATGACATGAGTAGTAGCCTAATCAGCCTGCTATTCATCTTTGATATTTAAAACATTCCTAAAACAACCTAAACATTTGTTTGTAAAAGGTAATAGCTAAATAAGAGCCATAATCCGATTAATCCATTTTAAGAATGATTTTTAGTTGCAGCCCTATTCAATACATCATTTCACCCACTCCTCATTCCATTCATGTCTGTTTGACTCAAACTGGTCTCCACCCAAACAGATACTCAGGAGAACGCCCTGTCTCCTAGAATGCAAGGCAAAGTGAGAGACTATAGTTAGATAGTCACAGACACTGCATTAAAACATATAATAGATTTTGCAACAGAAACCCTGCCTGCAGCCCTCAGAAAGGAAGAGATGCAGACAGATAGTCATACAGTAAACTGACACACCTCAGACCTGATATTTGACTCAGGTAGACAGGTACATAGGGTACTGTAGTATTGCCATGAGACCTTCAAGACAGAATGCAGCTATAATGGTGTCTACGACAGTTGCATAACCAAGAAGGATATGTTCTCCATTCACAGATGCATAACTCACCAGAAGAGAAGAATGATCATAACTGAGGTCCATTATTGACATTACTGACATTATTGAAAACGGATGATGTCTGACCCAATGTACTCTCATTCTTGCCTTGTTCCCTGCTACTGTAAATAACCACAATAGCATGAGTCAGCGGCAAGTCCGGGATTGAGCTAATTATAGTGCAGCACACATCCAGACTTAGACTATTTCTCGATTTAGAAACACTGCATGCTCGAGATAGAAACCAGAGAATTGGAACATCACTAAAAATAGACGGAATTACCCCTTTAAAAAGAGCACTAGGAGTCTGGAAATAAACTTCTTCAAGTCTGATCATAATCTAAATCCATCTGGCAAACGTCCAGGAAAATTACCAGGACAACACAGCGACGTCTTAGGGGATATTTCTGTTACTGTCACACACTTCACGTAGAACTCTCTCTGGCCTACATTTGACCTGTCCTCTGCTGTGTATAGGCTCACACTCAGCTAATCTGAAGAGCCCAAGTGACACAAGCGCTATATGGAATGCGGCATATGGCTGTCATGATTAACATTATCAACAAAAATGCTTATGGAGTCTGTGTGTGTGTGTGTGTGTGTGTGTTTTTTAATACCCTACTTACTATACCGTCCATGTCCGAGTTGCGCACGTGCGTGCATGACATACTGTATAGTGCACAAGCTAGCTGAGCTTGCTTGCATGGCGAGAGCACAGGCAGATCACAGATCAGCACGTGGAACGGGCTGTACTGGGCTGCTTGCATGGCGAGAGCACAGGCAGATCACAGATCAGCACGTGGAACGGGCTGTACTGGGCTGGCTGGCCTGGCTGTGTGCATGGCGAGAGCACAGGCAGATCACAGATCAGCACGTGGAACGGGCTGTACTGGGCTGGCTGGCCTGGCGAGAGCACAGGCAGATCACAGATCAGCACGTGGAACGGGCTGTACTGGGCTGGCTGGCCTGGCTGTGTGTCTCATACCCGACTGTGAGGTCTTTTGGACTGAGGCCAGTGCAGCCTATCAAAGGGTGGTTTTACAACTTCGTTGTTCGTAGACACACCTGCTCCTCTGTGAACTCAGGAGGAGGACACGCGGGGGGCCAACTGCAGACTGAGCACATGCCAGACACACACACACGCTGCTGGCGCTGACTCACCCCAGCAAACACGTTATTTCGCACCCTGCGGCAACTGTGAATCGCTGCAGAAAGATTTGTCCTGCTGAGAGGTCTACTGGCCTCATGTCTCCCCAGTTACCGTAGTTGACTCAAAGACTCTCAGACACAAACAGAAGGGCAGATAAGGACCCCTCTCCACCTGCTCTGTGTCGTTGAGTGTAAAGTGAACTGAAAGTGCAGAATAATAGGCATGCATGAACGTCTCTATCCTCGGGAGGGCGAACACTCAGCAAATTATAGACGAGCTGCAAGCTCACAGTGTGTCACAAAGCTTGTAAATCAGCTGTTTTAGGTAAAGAGATTTGATATAGAGGGAAATACTAGCAGCCCTAGTATACAGTAGAGACAACAACAGTATAGGGTTACTAGCAGCCCTAGTATACAGTAGAGACAACAACAGTATAGGGTTTAACCACTTGAACCGCAGCATCCAAATTCAGGAGGGAACATTGGCTATTTTTGACAAAGTCATTTGGTGAAGACTTAATGGTAACTGTCTCACGTATCTATTGGTTGATATTGTCTGATGTCCTCTGTGTGTCTGATGGTATTGATCCTGGAGCTGTGCGTTCCCTTTCCCTGGGGAGTTACTAATACACACACAAAACAAACAAAACATACACACACACACTCGCACAATCTGCACACTGCCGGTTTCTCATCCAAACATCCTGCAATCAGCACTTCAAAACCGTGAAGGGAAAGTGCAGTTGTGAGTGCACCCTCGGTGTGCACAACATGGGAGCTAGCACAAGCATGTGCATGTGCAGTCATCCTTGTAGTCCTCGTCGGATTGCACTAACCGCGTCTTCCCATTCACTTGCCTTCATTCATTTTCACTTCAGAATCAGATACATTATGGGTATAGACCCTGACCTCTATTTCAAGCCGTTCGATCACCTCAGTGGGTGTATGTGAGCATTATAGAAGCTATGATTATAGTTTCATGCACCTTCATGTTTCACACTCTGGATGCATATAAACATGATGCATTGTTCTGCATTTTCTGCTTTTCATCAACACCGGCTTCTCCTTTCCGTCGCCGTCTATTTCAGGTGACACGATCCACACTTCTTGTGTGTCTACGGATATGGGTCACATCCATCTAGTATATAAAATCTAGACCCCGTGCCAGAGCGATGAAAAGGAGGTCAGTCGAACAGCCACATGCAATGTGGTTGTTATGTGATGGCCCAGAATCTTAACCTATATCGCCTTCTTTTGTGTCCGTGGTGGGACAAAAATGGAGAAAGGTTGGAAAAAACAGCTCATTGAAGTCTGGGATGTTGGAATGCTTTTGCCTTTCTCCGGAGAGCCCCCGGGAGTCACAGTCAAAACAGCGCAAGGATGCATATTGCATTTCAGGATGATATAAACTAAAAGGCACCAATGTTTTGTTTTCCCCCCCCAAACTCTTTTATGGTTTTCACTTTTGCCGCAGCCTCTGCTGAAGAGTGTCTGTGTGTGTTTTGACAGGTTGTCTTGTAAATGAGGAAATGTATAGTATTTGATCTGTTGTACCGCTTTGATAAATCGCCTTGTACGTTGTACGTACAGTATATACGTACAGTACAGTCAGACAGAATCAAACTCTAACTAGAAGTTCAGAGAGTAAATTACAGTCATGTCACTGTCAGTGAGATGTTGAACTCCTAACACTTTGAGCTTGTTCGGGGGCTACAATTTAAAGTAGATCTATGCGAACATTCGCAAAAATAGGGAAAAGGTCTGCAAAATTTCAAGATGTACAAATGTACAGGACCACGTTTAGACTCCTGGGGGGTGGGGGGCTTCTGTACAAGGTCGAGGTGGGCTCAAAGATCATGTTCTGTAAGAAACTTTCTTAAAGATAAAACTTTGAAAAGATGATTTACACTTTACATCAGAAGGCTAACTATAATGGTTAACTAATGACTTGCTCCAAGTCTATGAATTACATTCAGAAGCTTTCAGATTGGAATCATTCATATTTTTGTCAAGAGGGGGACAGTTCTTTGCGTTAATTTAAAAACAGTGCATCAGAATTCAATAAAATGGGGGGCATTAAAACGTTCCTGCATGAGAACATTGGCTACCATATAGCAGGGCAGCATGCATTTACCTCTGCCTAGAAAGTGCCTGTAGCAAACTTCTGAGAAACAAACAGTATCCTCTTTCTCTTAAGTGAGGTATGCTATTACAGAGAGATTTAAAAAAAGAAAAAGAAAGCGCTCAACGCTCTGCAGGCCCATTGCCAGAAGGTCAGTTGAAACTGGTGCATGTGTAATCCTTCCCTCTCCTGCAACACTCCCTATCCCCAACACACCCCTAGCACGATAATAAATAAGTGCATGTTCTCAGTCAATTAGCTGGGCTAAATGAGGGTTCAAGAAAGCTTTTGAGTTAGAGTGACCAGAACGAAGAATTTACAGTTCCAAATGTGCTCTGATTCTGCAATTCTAACCCTTGCAAAGTAAATGCAACGATGTAAAATACTTAGAATTCTGACTCTGCCCTGTAATACAGAGACAGTAATTAGAGACAAGAGAAGGGGCCTTTAGTTGATGAATTGTCTTTTGAGGCAGTTCAAAGGCATGCCACAGCAGCTGCACAGAGCTGCAGAGGGGATGTGCAGAACCATGTAGGTTTTTAGGTTCAGTATTGTGCATTTGCATAGAAGGTTCTGTCAGTATTCAAAAATAGAAACAGAAAAGCAAAACTGCATGTGGGTTGTCCTTTTGTGTGAACAATATCATTGTTTTGTAAATGAATACATAGATAGATCCATAACCACTGTGTCTTATACAGACCGACCGGGCGGACCTCCCTTAAACCTGTTTTAATAATTAAAGATGTACAGCTCATACATATAGCCATCTGTGTGTGTGTCCGTGCATGCATGCATGCGTGCGTGCATGCGTACGTATGCGTACACACACACACACACACACACACACACACACACACACACACACACACACACACACACACACACACACACACACACACACACACACACACACACACACACACACACACACACACACACACACACACACACACACACGCACGCACGCATGCATGCATATTACACACGTGCATGCGTATTTGTTGTGATGTTTTTAAACATTAAACAAGCTGAGGGAGGAAAAAAAACTAAGCTGTGTTATTATCAGGGGAAATCATGTTGCAACATGAGCCGCTCCGAATATGGCCAGCTCTAAAATGAACTCTAGTATTTGTAAATACATGATAATCAGCTGTTTCCTTATATAACCTAGAGATCTGCCTCTGCTTAGCCTTATTCTGTACCCTAACACAAACTACAGCCAGAAAGTCAGAGAGAGGCAGAGCGAGAGCGAGAGAGAGCTAAAGCACCCGCCTGCATGCAATTTGTGTACAATGAACTTTGTGTATAGGTGAGATCAATTTGTAACCAGTTTCATCTCCATGTCGAGGAGGTAATGAAGAACTAACCGGTGTCTAAGTGTCTAACCGGAAGTACAAGAAGTACAGTACATGTTGTCCAGCCTTCCTGTACTTCTGGTTGACACTTTTAGGAGGTATATCTAGCCTAGGTGAGATCAGGGCACACCCATTATTGTCTCTGTATCTGGAGAGATTATGTTTGTCTCCACCAGGCCGAAGGCATGGGGAGAGAGTATGTTTGTCTCCACCATGCCGAAGGCATGGGGAGAGAGTATGTTTTGCACTCCGTCCGTGTGTGTATGTGTCCGTCCTTCCGTCCGTCCGTTACCAGCTAATCTCCGGCACCGTTGGCCCGATCCATGCCAAACTTTGCACACACACTCCCCGGATGCCAACGACGAACCTCTGCCCCAAATATTCCTTAACGGCCTGTTATAGCGCCACCATGAGGCCGATTTAGGCAAAACACATTTCTGTAGAGTACTCGTACACATTTTATCCATACATCACACAATTCGGTATACATCTCCATAGTCATGTGATCAATACAGATCTGCACCATTTCCCATCTTCCATCCTGATTGGCTAAGATTGGCTTCCAAAGCTCACATGATTGGTCCGGTGCAATTTCAGTGTGCAATTTCCACTAGGCCGAGGACGACATGCCACTCATTTTTTCCCAAATCAGCCTCACAGTGGCGCTATAACAGGGAAATTCCTGTTTTACCTATAACTGCATCGATCTGTATACAACTTATGTATGCGCACTCCCTAGAGGCCATGGAAAAACATTTTCTTTGCATCCCTCCACATCTGCCGGTTATAGGGCCACCATGAGGCCGATTTCTGCAAAACACATTGTTTATGTTAGTTGCACAGATTTCATCCAAATCTCACCCAAATCGGTACACATGATCTCTGTAGTCATGTGATCAAGACGAGTCTGTTGGATTTCTCAGATTCTACACTGAAGTTTTCAGGAGTGGCCCGTTTTGTACAAAATGCTGCACATGTCCTGCTCATCCAGAATTCTATCCTCAATTCTATCCTGAGTGATCTGGCTCTTCTGGCTCTGCAAAAAACAAACAAATAAAAAAACATCCTAAACATTTTGCCAAACATCACACACACTCCTATCCTCCTGGTGGAGACCTGTGCCCAGAAGGGAACTTTTTCTAGTTCACTCTGATCTGTCCAGGGGTGCCGGAGATTAACTGTCCACAGACACACACACACACACACACACACACACACACACACACACACACACACACACACACACACACGCACACACACAGACGGATGGATGGACAGACAGGAGCAAAACACATGTTAATCTCCGGCCTTCGGCCGCCCGGCGTGGCTGGTGAAGATAATTACTGCTATGCAATTGCCCACTTTTGTGGTCTACAAATGTTTTCAGAAGGTGCAAGTACAGCAGTTATTTAGGGGAAATTACATTATTGTAGCAGTATGGCTATTTAGTTCTGCCTTACAGCATCTGAAAAATGCTACTTAATATTATTAGTAATACATTTGGCCTAATGCTGTTATATAACATACAGCCAGGATAGATACATAGTTAACCACTGAAAAGTAAGTAGAGTTGCACTACATTACTAAATACCCAGTAATGAAAAGACAACTTGTTTTCTCCTCAGTACAGACAAACATATTATTATAAGGTATCCAAAACAAGTCCAAAACAAACTATGAACTGCCGTTACTGTAGCTGTCTTGGCAAGATGTGCATATATTTACAAAGTACTTTCAGTCAGCCTCATTCCATTCCGTCATAGCCTGCTGCTGAAAACACAATAAATACTATGTGAATTGCGAAATCTATTTCTGTCACAATGACTACTGAAAGACATGGCGTGCTAAAAATAGAAAGCCAGGGAAATAAACAATAGGGTAGACTGTTGTTATTACCGAGCTAAGTTTCCCTCACCATAGCTGAGATTATAGGAGTTAGACGCACGGGGAGACTGAGGACCATTATTGTTGGTGACGTGGAGGCTAGCGTCATAATGACTAGGCAGAAAGGGACTCGGAAACAATCTACATCTGACCTTTGGTTCTCCAGAAAATCTACCTACGACATGAGGTTGGAATTCTTTTGGGGGGCTTTCAGCATGGTGGAAAACCTCTCTAAAAATAGCCCAACAGACAACAATACATAGAGACCGATTCAACTGCTCAGGGTATGAATGATAATCTCTCCATGTCTGTAATTTACAGGGTGATTTACATGGTATAAGGTTCTGTGTGACTGTTAAGCCTGCATGTTTGGCATGGTTCCCAAGGGCCTGTGAGAGGGTCTGTGCAGATTTCCATAACTCTTTTTCTTTTCTTGGTATCACTGTATCAACTCAAAAAGCAGCAAAGATGTAGTAGCACCAGCATATACGTTTTTGTATGTGATGTATGTATGTGACTGGGTTTTTATTGATCAAATATGCCAATATTATAACATATAACAAATAACATAAAATGTACTACAAACGCATAGTACAGGGGTTCTCAATATATACATTTTCTTTTGCAACTGAATGGCTGGAAAATGGAAATGAAGAGTTTACATAGTACACATAGTACATGCATAAACTTTTCTTAAAGGGGCATTCCACTCATTTTCAACATTTTACTATGTCATTAATATACCTTAGAGCTGTTGTGTGGAAATAATAAAAAAGTCCCCCCCATTTCCTAGAACTGGAGGTCTGAAAATAATCATTAACATGGTGAATCACATCTTGATGATGTCATCAAGATGTGTTTCACCATGTTAATGATTTTTTTCATAATTACAGTTCTAGGAAACACAGAATGGGGGGACTTTTTTATTATTATCACACAACAGCTCTAAGGTATATTAATGACATAGTAAAATGTTGAAAATGGGTGGTTTTCCCCTTTAAGGATTATATCTGGTTTCAGTATTCATTTATGATATATTTTATTAAGGTTATTTTTGCAGTCCGTTTGTATTGGGGGTGGGGAGGGGGGTGTGGCGGGGGTCGCGAGACATGGCCATGCATTTCCGGGGGTCTCCAACCAAGAATAAGCCCTGGCATAGTAGGTCACCAATGGGGCGCAATATCCTGGTGCTATACGTTTTTAAATATGATCTCCTGGCACACTGTCTCTCTTCCATCTCTTCACTGAAAACAAGTCATCAAATGTCTACAGTCGCGGATCCTCTACCAACACATTATCCTGTACGTCTCATGTCTTCAATCTGGAAAGTTAACAGAAACAACAGGGCTGAATTGACATTAGGTTATGACAAGGAAGCAATAACGTTATACCAAATCTCTTGAGAAGAAAAGGATTCATGACAGAATCGAAGGATTGAGACGAAAAGAGAATATGTGAGATTATGGTTCGTAATGATTTTCGCAACCATAGTCAGTGATATGTATCTTGAACTGTTTACTGGTCGTTCATTAAAGGGAGTGTAAATTATATATATTTATTTGTTTAAAGGCCTGGGTGCTTGCTGCATACAGTTGGGTGCCACCGATATTGTCCCTTATCATTTGACCCATTTAGGCCTGACCTCAACATTTAAAAAAATCCTTCTAAATCCTCCAGTTTTCTGAAATAAATATTTTCACGATTTTTCAAAACTAGCAGACCTACAAGCTCGTAGCGCGCCACTCGGTGGCGCGCTATGAGCTTGTAGATCTGCTATTTTTCAATAGCTAAATTATAACAATGTTTAAAACACCAAAAGGGGTTCCCGCCCAAAATGGGTTAACTGTCCTTTTGCGCAGATGACGCAAACCTCAGCAAAAAGAAAAGGACAATATCGATGGCCTCCAACTGTAACACAATAATTTAATATTACAACATGTAGACTTTGTTATAGTGGTCAGTTTGCTGTCCTCTGAGGACAGATTCAACCATTGGGTCGTATGTTGCATGCCCATGTGTGCTCTACATCCGTGATTCTCAAACCTTTTAATGAATTCACTTTCACACAGATTTTGATAGACTTTTATAGATTTGTTCAATATGATTTGGAATTTATAAGTTATAAATCAAATGCAATGTAAATATTACAGCAATCTAGTGTAAATAGCATTGCCATAATTGCATGTCCACAACACACCAATGTTATGTCCACAACACACCAATTTTAAACAAAAGGTTTTCTGTGCATAAATAAAGCATACAATAAACAGCATGTTTCAGTATAAAAAAAAGGAGGGGATGTTTGTGAAATTCTTCATCGCTGTGCAACATGCATGTATCGCACATTGTGCTGCAGTCGGGGTGCAATATCCACCTCGTTCTGCCTCACAACCCCACTGAACCAGACCAAACCCTCTTTTCCTATTGGTCTTTCAGTTGCCTGTACCCCCCCCCCCACACACACACACACACACACACACACACACACACACTCTTTTTCTGCCCTGCCCGTGACATGCAAACTCAGCTCCTGCACTCCAGCCCTTTGTCTCCAGCTTATGGCTCTAACAATACCACTTGTGATCCATCTGACCTTACATAGACATGGTTCTTTGAAGAGATACTAAATTAATACTTTTTTACCACCAAGCACGATTAAATAATCCTACTCAATCCTGCATGTTATTTTTTTTTCTCTCTTCTTCTTGTTATTCTATCTACCAATCCTTGATTAATGAGTTCAAAGGAACCAGCATATGGGCATTCAGTTTACACACACACACACACACACACACACACACACACACACACACACACACACACACACACACACACACACACACACACACACACACACACACACACACACACACACACACACACACACACACACACACACACACACACACACACACACACACACACACACACACACACACACACACACGCAGAAGGTGGGGCTGCTATTGTGACAGCATTATTGCTCATTAAAGCATATTTTCTGAAGGGATTTCGGGGCGTGTAAGTGTGTCCACAGGGATTTTCTGGAGACGCCCACAGTGTGATTAGTGCCATCCAGATGTTACTACAATTGTCTTTCTGTCCGCAGATAGAACAGCTCTATGGCGTCTTTAGAAGGTGTGTTTGTGCGTGCATTGTAAATTACTCCATTAGCCACGTAAACGTAAACCCTATGTACTTTATTGGCTGGAGTCCCCCAGGGGTCTGTAAGTACTAGGTCCCCTACAAATGGTCTTGTGAGTTATGTGACAATTACCATCAAACAGGGCTTTGATACTCCATAGTCCATACCATTTGTAATTGCCTTCACAAAATTGTGGGCGGAACGCTGGAGCCTGTTTCTTAGAAAAACATGATATACATCATGAACTATCCAATCTTACCCAAATTGAAGCACATGTTGAGCGGCCTCTTCCTCCAAAACCGCTTTCACTTCTGCCCAAAGGGGGCACCACAAACACAAACAATTGCACATTCTGTTGTACAAACTATTTCCCCAGCAGCCCAACATGAGGAAGCTGCTGGGGATGGACACAGCATTGGATGGACAACCCGACCTGGCGAGGAGCGCACTTCTTTAGTTCTCTTCACACTTTGTAAGCATCATGATTTAAAAGGTTTTCCTCTGGATGTGTACTCGGTAAAATAAATGTGTAATGTAAACAAACACTGGAGGATTTGACACTAACCCCTAACACCAACCCTGAGGGAGTAACTGTTAGGCTGACCCCTAACATACCATATCACAATCCTTGGGAAAATGATTCTCAAGCAGTAGCTTATTAACAAGGGTTCACAGGGTGCAATGTCCTCAGCACTACCAAGTTGTCAAAACCACATCAAACATTCTCTTTGCCTTTCTTTCTTTCTTCTCTCTTTCTTTTTATCTCATATCTTCTTGTCCGTTGCCTTTTTTCTTCTCTCGTCTTTCTTTTTTCTTCCCCCCCCATGTGCTGTCTACAATACCGCCAATCTTTTCATCCCATTCTTTCTGTCCCTCTCTTCTTTTTTTGTGTGCAAGTGCTCTCCCTGTGCCTCCCATATGCTGGCGTCGAGCTGCCTGAGGGTCTGAACCTGCCTGCACGGCAAACAAGAGCAAGGAGGGGGCAGACAGACGAGACAGTGAGCCGTTTTGAAGAACAAAGGTTGTCATTAGCCGCTTTGTAGGGAAACTCTGCAGCTGCACAGCAATGACTATTTAAAGTGCGACGGAATCAGAATAAATCTCATCTACTCGTAAACAGTGATGAAAATACACGCTGAAAACGGCCAGAGTAATCATTACACGCTCAGGTTGTTGCTCTTGCTTTTGCCGTGGCGGCGTGGGCTATAATTCAACTATCTGCATAATTGTTGTGTTATCTCATCAAATCAATCAAACAACTGTAATTATGTGTGCTGACAACGGCATTATTGTTTATGAACAGTATAACATAACATGTCAATATTATGCTTAGGTGCAGCCATGATAACATTGAGCCATTATTGCTGATCAGAAAGTGTTTCTGGGAATTGCATTATTCCTGGAAGCAATGTGCACATGCAGCCATACGTTACGTAGAATCAGATAAGTGTGTCAAGCAGCACATGGCTGTGCAGTGTGCATCTGCAGGCTATGTCTTTGTGTATGAGAGCCATCCATGCTTTCATCATGGACCCACCTGTGGATTATATACCAGTAACGCAACCTTTGAGAATACGGTTGAACTTGACACTTGCCGACACTATGCACATTAATCTTCATGCACATGCACTGACTAGACTCTCTAGGAACACATACCAGCTGCTACACTCATGCACCTCATTAGAAATCTTTGGATGGATATGTTATTGTTGTGCGTTTTCTCCAAAGCGCTTTACATTACAATTTACTTCACATTCGCCAACCTGCTCATCGGGAGCAGTTAGGGGTTCAGTGTCTTGCTCAAGGACACTTCGACACTAGGAGGAGCCGGGAATCGAACCTGGAACCGTTTACCCACCAAAATGTGTGCTTACACATTAAAAGTGTTAATTTAACTCTAGAGTGCATGTATCCAAATCATCCCAGAGGCTCCATTTGGTTACATTTGCACAGTACACCTTTATGTAGGCAATACACACTGACACTGACACACACACAAACATGAAAAAAGGGGAATTGAGGAAAGAAGGTGCACATGCGCCCACTCCAGGGTCCAGGGTGTTGTGTGTGATAAGCATGGTGCAGTTGAACCACTTCCTCATTTACTTTGATTGATGGGTCATTATCAGGACCATTTTGAGCAACCCAGACGCAATGGGCAAGTCAAGGGTCAAAACAAAAGCGATAACCACCTGCTGGAACAGTTTAATCCCCCCTACCAGTGGACAGAATTTACTGTGTCTCTCTGTGTGCATGCGTGTGTGTGTGTGTGTGCGTGCGTGTGTGCATGTAATTTTTCAGGATCCTATGAAGGTGGTCTTTGTTTTAGCAGTGGAAAATGTCCCAACCACCAGATGCTTTGGTTTAGCTATCAATAACTGGCTTGAATATTATGCTTACAAAGAAAAGAAAGGGCCATTTAAAAGCCTGTGCCACACAGAACAACCTCTCTGGTTAGTTAGTAAAAACAGGTTTAACTATAACCACTTAAGACATATTTGAAAAACAAATGTTCACCATTCTTTTAAAAATGGCCGTTCTGCAAGCTCAATGCTTAGAATAATTTTGCCTATAATGAAAATAGGGATGCCAGGCTAAAGAGGCTGAGAGCAACAACCACTAATGAATTATCAAGCAGGTGCTAAATCAACACTCCAGACAGGCTGCTAGCCCCTCCATTATCGTGTTGGCCCAGTAATTAGACGTCTTATGTCATGTGTATCGTGTGATTACCCCTATGCTGTTATTATTGAGGGGCGCTAGCCCCTCCTATATTCAGCTATAGTGTAGATTTTTGTCCTAACACAAACATTAAATAAACATTAAATGTTTTTGTGGAATTTACGAGCAAATCGGCTGTTTTCGTCCTACACATTGACAATGAATGGAGAATTTGTCATAGTCATGTGGACGAGCAAATTGGCTATTTGTACATTTGCATGATGTACGATTGGCATGATGTACGATGATAAGAGCGTCCCTCACTTCACACAGGTGTGAAGTAGCTACTTTCATTAGGATCGCAGCTACTGTATAGTCTCATTACATTTGTGTTTAAAGCCACCTTTGGTCCAGAGCAGACACTCAGGTCAGAGTAAACCGACAATGTAAACGATACCTCTTCAACCCCCAGGAAACCGCCCAGATAAACGCAGGAAGCGTGTGTGAATGACGAGATAGTAAAGGGAGAAGTAAAATGAAGCTGTTCCGTCAAGACTCCTGAGTGAGAGGGGGGTAGAAGTGAGATGATCTCCACTACAAATGATCATATTTATCCCCTGGTTGGCGTTTGCATAACGGAAAAAAGAATACGCCCACATGATTTATAAACATTTAGAGTTCGGTGCCCATATAGAACTCTGTATCTGTCGGCACTTTTATGCCAATATATGGTGTCATCAGTATAAGCCAAACTTTTGAAATGAATGACATTGGAAGGACTGAGGGACCGGGTCCGATCTGAAAGGCTGAGCAGAAATAGGCCTGTTTTGTTTGTTTGTTTGTTTTTGAGTGGCGCTAGCCGCTCCTATTATGCACAGCTTTGTGTTATGTCTGTCTGTCTGTCCGTTAGAGCATGGAATCGATTACTTTGATTGGCTGATGTACGGTGACGTTCTCATCATCATACATCATCACATCATGATAAAAGGGGCCCCTCACTTCACATGGATGTGATTTTTTTGAGGGGCGCTATCCCCTCCTATGTCCAGCTTTTAGTGTGTCCACAAACTTTGTCCTACACAAACATAAAATTCCCATTGACAATGAATGGATAATTTCACGTCATAGTGTATACACAAACATTGCGTAACAACCATTGATGACGAAGGTGAGGACGCAAATTGTGATTGGCCGGAATGAGATGATGTATGATGATGTAAGATGATAAGAGCGCCCCTCACTTCACATGGGTGTGATTTGAGGGGTGCTAGCCCCTCCTATGTACAGCTTTTGTCCCCACACGTCTCAAGATTTGCCATTGACAATGAAAGGGAAATTCAGGTCAAATGTCGGCTAAATCTTGTCCCCACACGTCTCAAGATTTGCCATTGAAAATGAACGGAAACATTTGGTCAAAATTCCGCTAAATGTTTAACACGTAAATGAAACATCAAAACATTAAATGCCATTGACATTAAAGGGAAAATGTACGTCATATGTAAACATACATATGCATACGCATATCAGCTAACCAATCACAGGCGACAGGCATTCTGATTGGCCAGTATGAGATGATGCATGATGATAAGAGCACCCCTCACTTCACACGGGTGTGATTTTTAAATACTATTTAACTTTTTGGAAAGACTACAATTGTATTGTGTGTGTGTGTGTGTGTGTGTGTGTGTGTGTGTGTGTGTGTGTGTGTGTGTGTGTGTGTGTGTGTGTGTGTGTGTGTGGCCTGACTCACACCTTCACAACAGATTGATGTATAGCTGATGCATGAGACTTGTTTACTGATGCAAGCTTGCAATGCATTTCCAATGGGAGTCACATGGTTTGACACAACATTTTTGTTGTATGAGGGGGAGGGGGGCAGTCGAGACACAGCTAGGGTTGCCACCTTTGAGATCTTGAAATAAGGGACACTCTTTACGCCTGCCACGGCCTTGCGGCACAGGCGTGTGCGGCAAGGCCGGCAATAGGTTGAAGCAATACGTTAAAGCAATAAGTTGAAGCAATACGTTAAAGCAATAGGTTGAAGCAATACGTTAAAGCAATAGGTTGAAGCAATAAGTTGAAGCAATAAGTTGAAGCAATAAGTTGAAGCAATAAGTTGAAGTTTCCCTTCAACTTATTGTTAATGCTATCCACAACTTTTGAAGTAGAATTTTGTTTTCCAAATGAGCATAACAACATAAAGAGTTCTGATTGTGAATCTGAGTGGTTCTTTAAATGGGCACAATATTTAATTATATTGATTTATATTTATATTAGACTTTAAAACTCAACATTATTAAACTATCAACTATAATAGTCTACTGAAATAGCAGGCTAACCTATCCCCACATCACCAGCCAAGATGTGGGCTATTGGACAGGTATTAGAAATACTACAACATGACATCTTGTAAAAACACGGATAAATAAGATGATAAATAATATAAGGTCCCATACCGAATCGATCTCAGGAGATGTTTGTCAAATGTCAAATGGATTTCGCCCTTACTGGATGTTTGGGTCATGAAGAACTGAAAATGAACTGAACATGAAGAACACGAAAAGATGAAATTACCTACCTAGGTTCCATCATGGAGTCAAATCTTTCCGGTGATAAAATGGCCACCAACGTAATCAAAAAAGTCAACCAAAGAACAAGATTCTTTCACTCTCCTCACTGGTCAACAAAAACACCTTGAAGACCCTAACAGGAGCCCTCGTACAAGGTTTCCTCGACTATGCATGCACCTCCTGGACGGTACCACAGAACCTCAAAGGCCCTTAAAACAAGGCTCCAGACTTCCCAAAACAAACTGGTCAGGCTACTACTTGGCCTCACTCCCCGAACCCACCTGGCTGGAATGGCTACAGGACAATATATGCCAGCGACCCCCATAAGAGAGGATTTTTACGCAGTGATTCTCAACCCATTTAATTTCAAGTACCAGTTTGACATGCATTAGTCTACGGACCCCCATTTAATGGCATTTCTATCTCTGGGCCCCCAATTCATATTGTAAAATCAATGTTAATTTAACTCTGAGGGTCCATTTGGTTCCATTTGTACACTCTCAGAGTTACAGACCCATAAGGGTCCATTTGGTTCCAAACTATCATTTAGCTGGGGACCCCCTGGAACTCCCTCAAAGACCCCTGGGGGTCCCCGGACCCCACTTTGGGAACCACTGGTTTAGGCTACTTTAGGTACTGTGTGCCTCCTGCTAGAACAATTGTGCTGACTTTAATATTTCCTGTGTTTTGTTTTGTTCATTATTGTTAAATTCAGTGTTGACGTGTAGAGGCTATTTAGGAAAATAAGGAACAAACTGTGTTCCTTATTGGTTCAATAAGGGACGCATCATTTAATTCTCCAATAAGGGATGATTCTGTATTTTAAGGGACGGGTGGCAACCCTAGACACAGCCGAAAGCCGTACGACAAAAATGTTGTGTCAAACCATGTGACTTCCATTGGAAATGCATTGGGGCAAGATGTAAACAAACCCTTTGTTTTCATCTAGCATCCAACAATGTTGTATGCTAGATGCGAAGGTGTGAGTGAAGCCTTAGTGTGTGTGTGTGTGTGTGTGTGTGTGTGTGTGTGTGTGTGTGTGTGTGTGTGTGTGTGTGTGGATAATGAGCCATTTATAACATGGCTCATGTGATAAATCTGTGTTATTCCGTGTTATTCAATGGTGTCGGCCTGAAGACACCCTGAGGGCTGGCTGCAGAGCCAACTGATCTGTAATACACAGCAAGCTGTTAAAAGACCATAAGCTCCTTTAAATTTGACTCTGGAGGCAGCGCCCACATTCGTGTGTAGAGACCGGATGTCAGCATGTTCACTCTCCTTCAGCCCTCCTCTTCCGGTTGTGCGTCTTTGTATTCATTCCTATAGTATAGATCAATTATTTGTTTACAAACATTGGGACTGGGCGCACGGGTGACTGTTTCATGTAATCAATTCCCAACAGATCTCCAAACCTGTTGTTTTGGGGAGCGCTGGTTTCAGTTCATTCAACCTCCTCTTGTGTGTTGGCTAGTGAGGTGCACCCTAAGAGACATTTATACTTCATTGTGCAACAGTATTACACGCAGAGAACAGCTGATATACAAGCTCACATGCATTGCGGATGTGAGCGTAGAGGTCTGCGTGCGCGACACCATCGCGGGACAAAGCATAAATTATACTTGATGGGCTGCAGGTGTGCGTGCAGCCGTGCACAAACGCCGCGGTCATGAGCGCACCTCCCGTTCTTATGACAGCGACTGGAGGTGTGGTTTTGAGGATAACTGCTTTGAATTGCTATTATTGTTCACACACAACAGAAACCAACGATTATATATTTCAAGGACGAGAGATCACAATAAAAATCCTAATCATTCTTACTCCACACTGGGAGAAAAACAGCATCTGAATGTTTGATGGTGCATTTTTTACACGTGAGTGCAGAACCTTTCCATTGCATATTATGAGAGGCAGGGTTCTTGTGCTGCCGGTATGCGTGCGCATGCTGTTGCTTATCAGTGTGACGTCGTCTGTGAAGGCGTCTAATCTATACGATTCTACGAACAACAAATCACACGTTGTAAGTAACGGGAGTTGCCGACGGATTCAGCTGCGGAGCTCTTAATCTGTCCCGAGAGATTAGCATTTGACTGACTGAGGGAGTTACAGTAAACTGTGACTTATGCGAGTCGTAAATGGTGAAATTGCCAGTCCTCTCCCTTCTCTGAAATTGCTAGTCCTTGCTTCTACTCTCCTGCATTATTGATCACGCACGCACGCACGCACGCACGCACGCACGCACGCACGCACAGTGAATCACCATGGCTTCTGCCTTGCAAATCTATCCAGTAAATGGGGTCATTTTACACAGCTGCTGCCACTGTAGATGATGGGCCTTCATAGAAAATCTTTGTCCAAATGTGAATCTCAATGTGATTACATAATTTCTTTTTAAGCCTTTTGGTGGTTGAGAATGCTTTGCTTGTTATAACTTTGTTAATAGGAGTCGTATATAGACAGTACAGTAAATGAGTGTCTCCCCCCTCAAGCCTTTTGATTATGGAGGAGTCTCTGCAGGAATGTGTTATGCTAAACTCCACAATGCAGACGTCAGGATCACATTCCTTTGATTCCATTCATTTTAGCATGCACACGCACATGTGCAAGGACACACACACACACACACACACACACACACACACACACACACACACACACACACACACAAGCCCCAAGGGAATCCCCATGAGGCCTTCTCTTTCGTGGCAAACTAAATGCTAACTGTAGCAGCTGCAGACACAAGTGTGTGATGTTGAGAGAACCTGCTGTTGAACATCAAACCGACCCAAAACCCCCGTCAGATCATCTTTTCAGGAAAACCTGCTGTTGAACATCAAACCACCACCACCCAAAAATCCCATCAGATCAGCTTTTCAGGAAGGTGGAGTATATATACTTCAATGGAATCTATAGCTGTTTTGAGATTTCAATTTCTAGCATTTTGAACTCTGTAATGTGGCCAAGCTGTTAGGCCACCATGCAAATTTGGAATCTCAGCTCTGCAGAGCGCATTAACTCTGCCAGGCTGGGTTGCCTACCCAGGGCTGTGTAAGTCAGAGATAATGATAGAAGATCAAGATCACGATACTGAGAAAACAATATTTTCTAATCACTGTAAATTAAAATTCACCTTTTTTAGTTTGTATTAATTTGTAGTTCAACTCAGTTCCCATGTGTTTGTCGTTGACATGCATGGCGAACACTTAAATTAACATAAATTAATCCTCAGTGTCACCGTCCGTTCTTCTCAGTTGCAATTTAAGGGGAGATTACAATCTGAAATACAATGGACCACTGCAGTCAGGGTTCTACTCCATACAGCCCCAGAGACTCTGGAAGACAAAAGAATAGCAGGCAGTAGGCCGAGGCGAGGAGGCCATCTCTCCCGTACAGTGTGATTCGTTCCGCTAATATCATAGTCCTCATTAATGCCGGTTCTGGCAAGTGAAATGCTCCATCTGGGGCAGATGTTGCGTGGTGGTAGCCAGGGGTTAGAAAAACAGCCCTTACAGTAAACTGCAGAGACAAAGAGCAATCCTATTGTTCCGACTTAGGATGTTTACTGTGGCATCATCTGTTATTGCCGTATGGTTATTTACAAACGGCGGCTTCCCTTCAAAGTGTGACGTGTGTGACGTGTGACGTGTGTGTGTGTGTGTGTGTGTGTGTGTGTGTGTGTGTGTGTGTGTGTGTGTCCATTCACTGTAATCCCTCAATGTCAGATAGATTAAAGAATCATGAGTTTATCCCCCCCGGTATTATCATCATATACCTGAGAAGAGGCTGGATGAAGGGTGAGGAAGACAAAGCAGGTAAGAGCCCGGTTGAGAGGAGCAGAAAGTGGTTATATGGGTAAAGGTGAGAGTAACAGAGAGAAGGAGAGAGGGGGGACACATCATCTTCACTGAAGGCCTGAGAACAATATTTGTTGTATGATTAAGTATATAGGGCTTAAGTGATTAAGTAGAATAATAATAACATGGAGGGACGAGGTAGAGATGGGAGATTGGACAGGGGAGGCGCTTTAAAGGTGAGAGGGCAGCAAAAATACAATTACGAACTCTGTGAAAGCAGCAGAGGGCTTGGAAGCCCGTCCTAACATCTGTTGTTAAACATGTGCCAAATCTGAATTCACAGAAAAGACAGAATCGGGCAGACAAAGGGGAGAGAGAGGCCTCTCCTGCTTGGAATACAGCCCTGAATCTATGTAAGCTCAGAACCTCGATCAACAAAGCTCACACAAACACATTCGCTGCAAAAATGTATAGACACTTCAAAATCATGAGCATTAATTTAACTCTGAAGAGTGGGTCCTGCATGTACACTCTCAAAGCTAAAGTACAGTAGTATCTGCTCATTTGTGTAACTTGCAAAGCAAACATGGATACGTACTGCATGTACAGTATGCATGTAGACACGTGCAATACAGTATCTCTCTTTCTTTCACACTTACAAAAGCACACATACACACACACAGTCAGTCACACACGGGCTACGTAAGTCCTCAGGGGGGGCGGTCAGCTGTGAGTCCTGCTGTGACAAACATCCCCAGGGGATTTGAGAGGCCACTGATCCCATGCACTTGTACAGTGTGTGTGTGTGTGTGTGTGTGTGTGTGTGTGTGTGTGTGTGTGTGTGTGTGTGTGTGTGTGTGTGTGAGCGTCAGAGAGCGCCAGTATGTAAACATGTGTATCTGAGAGCATTGCTCTGTTTTTGTTATCGGGCTATGTCCAATGCAGGCTATGATGTCAGGGGATGTTGTTGATGAGTGCACTAAAAATACAAAAGTGGCCTTAGATGATGCTAGAACATTTAAGGTGAGAAATCAATAGTGTAGATTTGGAATATTTGCTCACTTTGGAAAATAAAAGAATGATTTAGTCCCCACAAGAAATCACAGTGTTGACCACAAGAGTATTGTGTTTTGACTCTCGCAACTTATTAAACAGGAGCAGTGCAGTGAATAGCCCCATTCAAGCATATTTAGAGAACATAAATATTTGATAACAATTTCCCTGAAACACACATTTGCTGTTTTATGACATACCTCCCAATTCACTGTTTCTGGTTATCATGGAAACATTTTCAGAACTTCACAGGATTCTGGAAGGTTTCAGGTTTTGTAAGGTTCTATGTTTCCCTTCGTAGTTGAAATTGCCACATATTTTATGGCAATTAACCCATTAGATTGTGAAATGTCTTGTATGCAAGTGGGACGTTTGGCCTAAGAGTAGCAGCACTACTAGAGAAATGTCCATGGGGTCACTAAAATCAGTAGAGGATATCCTCCGAAAAGCATGAATTTGCACAGCAAATCCATTGGCAATCCAGATGAGATATCAAATGATCTTATTTGGAACCAACGTGTTGGATGGAACGACCGGAAGTACAGTACAGGAAGGCTGGACAACATGTACTGTACATTATAGACCCTGTCAGCAGTAGCTATTTTCCAGGCTTTATCTCCCCTGAGAAGGAGATATAACAGCAAACAAGGTTAGATCTCACCTGCGGTAATCTCCCCGTGTGGCCCAGATTACACGGCTCTACAGGGACACCGCTGATCGTGCAGTCCAGACTGTGCTGCTGCTATATGAGCACTAGCAGCCACGCACAGAACCAACCGCACACAAAGAGAGCCTTGTGCTGATGCAACAAAAGGCAACAGAAGACATCAAACACACAGTACAATCACACATCTGCAGAAAGAACACCCCCACTGGAGAGCAGAGGCAAACCTCCTGTGTGTGTGTGTGTGTGTGTGTGTGTGTGTGTGTGTGTGTGTGTGTGTGTGTGTGTGTGTGTGTGTGTGTGTGTGTGTGTGCGTGCGTGCGTGCGTGTCTGTTTGTTTGTATGCACGTGCCAGTGTTGTGTGCACGTCTGCTAATGGATATGTCACATTGTGTGTGGAGTTTATCACACTCAACCCCCCTGCAGTGCTTTCCACATTAATGTCCCTTCATGGGCCTCACAGAGGGCCTGCCTGTATCCTCTGGATAATCAGCTGGTATAAAGGCCTTGAAATTAAGTGGGGCAGTGTAAAACTATGCTCAGCTATGACCCCATTCTACGTCAATAGACACACTACACTAGATCCAGGCCGCCTCTGAGGCTGTTGGGGAGTACTGTCCCAAGAGCAGGCCGCGTGCCCTGTGATGTATATTTGCAGGGGGTAGGAGGAGTAAGTGACCCCCTGTGAATGAGAAATGAAGTCCACACAACACGAGTTTGTTCCCAGAACAAGGCTGGCACAACACTGCTAACTCTCTTCTCTCCCCATCTAATTTTTGCTCCTCCATACCTCCACAACTCAAGCAGTTAATGAAATGAAATGAAATGAAATGATTACTATATTTACCCAGGGTATCTGGGCTAAGCTCAAGAACTTGTTTCCAGCCAGGCCCTGCTCATAGAACATTTCATCGTAGTGGTTCAATGCCTTGTTCAAGGGCACTTCACATGTAATGTATAAAATGTATTTAAAGGAAATGTGTTGTGTTCCACTTCCTCCTCACATATTCCGCCCTGTCAATGAAACTCCCCACTGTCAAGTGAAAAGAAGTGTCTGACGACTGACTCCATCTGTCAGAGAAAATGTGGTTGTCTTTGTCTATTCTACACCCTCCCCAAGACAAGTACAACAGTAGGGGTCAACGGTGACTATACAGAGACTATAGAAATGGTTTTCTACAGAGGTTTTCTGTGTATACAAATTAAATAGACTTGGTGGTAGTGGTATAAAATGTCGGACTTCAGAAAGACAGACACACTTAATCCATCCTGCAGTATATTACATGAATCAGATGAAAAGTGTTCCATTTGAAGAAATCATTTCAGCTGTGTAAGCCTATAGGGCCCTAGGCCTTATTTGTGCAGGTCCTTGTTTAACCCTGTTGCTCATGCCAAACCACAGGAAATGGCAGCATGTAACAGATTGTGTACATTCACAGGCAGGTACTCGAACATACAGTACTGTAGCGGGAGCATTTCAGGTACACATGAGTCATAGGAAGCTGACATGTCTGCTACATGTTCACTTTAATGTACTGATTGGCTATAAAATATAAATAGATCAAATTAGTGTCCTCGATGTGTTCCATGAACGGATGGAGAACTGTTCAGACACAGCAGAAGTATGAATAGACATGTTAACTCTGAATCAGAGGACAGTTGTTTGGATCAAAGCAACAAAGTCGTGTCTGCTTTGTAGGCCTCTGTTTGGGGAATGTACTTCCTTGGCTAACAGTGGTGTAAAGTAACTAAGTAACTACAGTACATCATCATATGCAGGTACTTTGAAATAGAATGCCTGCACAACATCATCACCACAGCCACTGTCATTTACAAGATGAAGGCATGTGTTCAGGTCGTCAGCGACGACGGGCCATGTTATAACTCACTAGCCCCTCTCGGGACCCTCCGTAAAGTTTCTGAAATTTGGATGTTACTTTACGTAGGGTCCCTATGCATTTATTCCACGCGTTATGGTACACAGATGTACATACCCTCCGTGCAGGCCGTGCTGCAGCCTTTTGGTGGTGGTGAGATGTTTCAAAAGAAGCATAAATCAGCTATAGGAGACAACGGAAACGAGAGAAATTTAATTTGGCGCAGAAGCCGTTAAGTATTGTTTGACCGTTTTGGCTGCTCTGAAATTCTCTCTTCCTTCCTTCCTTATTGACTTCCCATTGTACCGCCTCCAGCACCGGCTAGCTGAGACAGAGCAGATCAGAGGCAGGAACGTATGGACGCGCAGCTAGCCAGTACAAATGTACCATAACGCGTGGAATAAATGCATAGGGACCCTACGTAAAGTAACATCCAAACTTTACGGAGGGTCCCGAGAGGGGCTAATAACTCACGTGAATTCAAGCATTTTGCAGTCATGAGGCTTCCAGCACATCATTTCGAGCCCGCATTACCCAGAGAGCAACTGCCTAGCCGAAAAGACTGTTCAAACTGTAAAGCGGATCCTCACCAAGGCCAAAGAGGAAAGAAAGATCCATACCGGAGAATAGGAACACACCCAGCCCAGATCCTATACATTTCCATCCTGCCCTCGGCAACTCAACAACTCCACCTCAGGTGACCCCCCAGGCCACTGTATGTGCAAGGAGAGAGAACTGCCAGCAGCGCCAGAAACGGCACTGCAACAGTGCAAGACTAGGGTTGCCACCTTTGAGATCTTGAAATAAGGGACACTCTTTACGCCTGCCACGGCCTTGCGGCGCAGGCGTGTGCGGCAATAGGTTGAAGCAATAAGTTGAAGCAATAGGTTGAAGCAATAGGTTGAAGCAATAGGTTGAAGCAATAGGTTGAAGCAATAAGTTGAAGCAATAAGTTGAAGCAATACGTTGCTTCAACTTATTAACAATAAGTTGAAGTTTCCCTTCAACTTATTGTTAATGCTATCAACAACTTTTGAAGTAGAATTTTGTTTTCCAAATGAGCATAACAACATAAAGAGTTCTGATTGTGAATCCGAGTGGTTCTTTAAATGGGCACAATATTTAATTATATTGATTTATATTTATATTAGACTTTAAAACTCAACATTATTAAACAATCAACTATAATAGTCTACTGAAATAGCAGGCTAACCTATCCCCACATCAGCAGCCAAGATGTGGGCTATTGGGCAGGTATTAGAAATACTACTGACATGACATGACATCTTGTAAAAACACGGATAAATAAGATGATAAATAATATAAGGTCCCATACCGAATCGATCTCAGGAGATGTTTGTCAAATGTCAAATGGATTTCGCCCTTACTGGATGTTTGGGTCATGAAGAACTGAAAATGAACTGAACATGAAGAACACGAAAAGATGAAATTACCTACCTAGGTTCCATCATGGAGTCAAATCTTTCCGGTGATAAAATGGCCACCAACGTAATCAAAAAAGTCAACCAAAGAACAAGATTCCTATACAGGATCTCCTCACTGGTCAACAAAAACACCTTAAAGACCCTAACAGGAGCCCTCGTACAAGGTTTCCTCGACTATGCATGCACCTCCTGGACGGTACCACAGCACCTCAAAGGCCCTTAAAACAAGGCTCCAGACTTCCCAAAACAAACTGGTCAGGCTACTACTTGGCCTCACTCCCCGAACCCACCTGGCTGGAATGGCTACAGGACTCTATACTAGGAGCCCGCGGACCCCCATTAGAAAATATATGCCAGCGACCCCCATAAGAGAGGATTTATACGCAGTGATTCTCAACCCATTTAATTTCAAGTACCAGTTTGACATGCATTAGTCTACAGACCCCCATTTAATGGCATTTCTATCTCTGGGCCCCCAATTCATATTGTAAAATCAATGTTAATTTAACTCTGAGGGTCCATTTGGTTCCATTTGTACACTCTCAGAGTTACAGACCCATAAGGGTCCATTTGGTTCCAAACTATCATTTAGCTGGGGACCCCCTGGAACTCCCTCAAAGACCCCTGGGGGTCCCCGGACCCCACTTTGGGAACCACTGGTTTAGGCTACTTTAGGTACTGTGTGCCTCCTGCTAGAACAATTGTGCTGACTTTAATATTTCCTGTGTTTTGTTTTGTTCATTATTGTTAAATTCAGTGTTGACGTGTAGAGGCTATTTAGGAAAATAAGGAACAAACTGTGTTCCTTATTGGTTCAATAAGGGACGCATCATTTAATTATCCAATAAGGGATGATTCTGTATTTTAAGGGACGGGTGGCAACCCTATGCAAGACCTCTGTCAACGCTGCATGCTGGAGCTCAGCCAATCAAATCATCACATTCGTGGTACACACAGACACAGAAAGATGGGCATAGGAAAAAAACATATTCGGACTCACCAAATGATGGTTGATAATGTTGCACATTCAGTCACCTTGATTTTCCATTCTTTCAGGTCGGCAAAGTTGCTGGTTTCAATTAGCTCCAAGCTAAAATGGACAGTCCATATGGCCTAATTGTAGTTGCACTGGATATTGAACACATACACCTACTATAGCTTAGTTGTTTTATTTTCTTTTGTTGTCTTGTTAGTGTTTATGGACACACACTTAATGTATGCTATGCGTGATAACACATGCAGTTATGTGAGAGGTACAGGCCTGAGCAGCTAGTTTATCATGCACTCAACTCAAAGTAGGCCTAGCACAGGTGATCAGTCACATGCATAATATGCCTAATTGGGCAGGCTTTATACATCATAGACATATATACATAGACGCCTCATTTGCCGCTGCAGTTCATTGGCGCGACGTGTATCCCAATGAAGGCGGAAGTGCAGTGCTGAAGGCTTTTTTTTTTTTAACAAATCTTTATAACAGTCATGACAATATACATTACAAAACAAGACAAACAAACAAACACAAACAACAAAGTTATTAACAATACAACATCAGAGCCAGGGGGGATTAGATTACTAACAGAAAACATTAAAAGAGTGAACACAAAGCAACAGTTCTCCGCAGCTTTCTTATTTAGAAGTGCTGAAGGCATTTGCTGAAGGCGACTGCGTCGCTGCCCGAGTGACGTCACTCATGTGAATCCTCCATGTCTCTCGCTGTCACTCAAGTGACTACTGGCCAATCACAGCGCGTCTTTTCCGGGACTTATGTTACGCACGCGGAAGCTTGACAAGCTTCCGCTTTGCTTCCGCTATTCTTCGCAAGGAATGTCGGGAAAATAGTGCCTTCAATTTTGACACACGCCTCAGAGCCGGAAGGGGCGTCTATGTATATATGTCTATGTTATACATCCTTGCTTGTTCATTCTGCTTGCTGTGTAGTTTGCTGCTCTGCTGTCTTGTCTTGTCCTGTTTTGCTGTGCTACTATAAGTGCTATCGCCTCTAGCTAGGACAAGTGTTGAGCTGCTCAAACTCTTCAGCCTATGACTTCTTCTTCTATTGGGTTTATTGTAAGTTGGCAAACCATTTAAGGTGCACTGCCACCAACTGGACTGGAGTGGTAAACAAAAACAATTATGCAGTACAAAGCTAAATAAAGTGTCCATTCAAAAATAATCTCGTTCAACAAACATCCCACCAGCATATCCCCTTGCTATATTCATCAGTCCTTTCTTTCTACCACCCATAACCAGTGGTCTGAGTTGGTGCGAACCCTTCCCCCAGGGTGTAATCAAGGTCCTCTACAGTTATGTCCTCTATGTCCAGGAATTTCATCCAATACCATCTTTATCCTTCCATCTTTGGGATCTGTTCTTAACAATGGTATATGGTCATCCCCTGTAATGTTGTTTTTTGGCAGGATTATCTATTAGGCCTATATTTCCATGCTTGCAGCCTTGACACCAGAAGCTGTACATTCATACTCAATTGAGTTTTTTTTATGTCAAGCCATTGTTAAATCATAAACATAGGCTGTAATTAAAATGTATTCTCCTTTCATAAACCCAAAATATTAATGATGGTGATGACCTTATAGCTGCAAAGTATGTCCATAACAACAAGGCATTTGTTTGTCTGAAATATTGCCATGTGAATGTGGCCATTAGGCCAGCCAGTACTAGCCTGGCTAATAAGCCAGACCGAATCAGCTGTTGGCAAAAATTGCCTGCCGGCGGATTACGGTCTGGAGAGGCTCAATTGTACGGCCATTTCCTACACCAGAGAACTGGTGTGGCCAATCGTGGCACGGTATGCAATATGGGCGGGCTTTGTTACAGTGACGTTCAATGCTTGAGACCTTTGACTGACAGTAGCTCTGACCAATTGCGTCAAAGAGAAAATGTTTGAACCCACCCCCCGGGAAACAAGATCCATACACAGCATCTCCAGACTCAAATACCACACGACAGTGTGATTTGAGTCTGGCTTATTAGCCAGGCTAAGCCAGTACTGGCTTTACCGTTGAAAGCTACACTCATCCATTACTGTTCCACGGAAGGGCTCCTTCAGGGAGTTCTACTGCTGCCTGATAATGCTGATAATTCAACTCAGTCCTGGAAATTAAGAGCAGGCTATCTCAAACCACAGGGTCAGCCATCCCAGTATTACTTTTTGAGGGGCGCTAGCCTCCCCTATATTCACCTATAGTGTAGAATAGATTCTTGTCCTAACACAAATATTAAATGCCATCGACAATGAATGGAGAATTTACGTGATATGTGTCTGAGAAAATCGGCTATTTTTGTGTTAACACTAACATTAAATGCTATTGACAATAAATGGAAAGTTTAGTTTACGCCATATGTAGACGAGCAAATCGGCTATTTCTAACACAAAATTCCCAGTGACATCATCATACATCATGAATTTTAGATAAGAGCGCCCCTCACTTTACACAGGTGTGATTTTTAACTTACTTACCTTCCCTAAAATTGTGTTTCTGAAGTGCTTAACATGCCAGCAGGGTCATTGGTCATGTTGTTTTGAGTGTGTGATGGTTGTGGAAATCCAGGGTTTTTTCCCCCCCTAAATCACGAAAAACGCCAGTAATTGTGTTTGTTGTGCATTTGCTTAGAGTATATATTGACGGCACCGGATTACTCCTCCCATCCACTCGCATTAAGTTGCTCAAAAGCGCATGAGGCGATTTCACTCCTCCTTCCGGGTAGGAACAGAGTGCATTCTGGGATTGATTGGGCCAAACACATGAACGCACTGGCCGTTGACTATCATTGCACGTGTTCAGCGTTCACGTGTCATCATGAACGTGCGCAATGATAGTCAACGGACCAGTGCGTTCACGATTTGGGTCCAAACTGCAATACCAAATTCGGCCACTATGTCCATTTCGCCTCAGGGTTTCCTCCGGGTGCCATCTCTATTCATATATACTCTAAGATGCAGACCTCTACGCTCACACCAGTCGCATCCGCGATGCATGTGATTGTGCTTGTATATCAGCTGTTCTCTGTGCGCAATACTGTTGCTCTTTGAAGTATAAATGTCTAGGGTGCATCTCACTAGGCAACACACAAGAGGAGGTTGAATGAACTGAAACCAGCGCTCCCCAGGTTTGGAGATCTGTTGCGAATTTACATGAAACAGTCACCCGTGCGCCCAGTCCCAATGTTTGTAAACAAATAATTGGTCTAATTATTCACTCCTCTTCGACTCATGTTTACATACAGTAAGTAAGTACTCACCAAACAGCACAGTATAGGCCTACTGTACATGTACCTTTTCCCTTCATAGAGATGTAGTGGAGTCAAAATTAGTGGTAGACCTATAGTCAAAAGTATAGGGAAAGTCTAGTATTGTATCCAAAAAATACAAATACTCGAGTAAAGTACAGATACTCAAAACATGTATTTCATTATCATTACTAAATTCACCGATCGCTGTCTGTCGGTGTGTCTGTCCTATTCCGGGTCACCAGTGAAATGCATGTTGGGACGGACACAGATTAATACTGGGACACACTTTTCTGCGTAACAGACCCACACAGGGAAAACAACTCGGACGGGGCATGTTAACGTGAACACACGCGCTGTTACATAAAAAACAGTCCACCACTGGCCGTATGTGATTGGAGAGTGTTGGACAGGCTTGATTTCTTTGCCTGCCAGAATCCCCTGAACCTGCGATGCTCCATGAAAGAAAGAACAACCTGTGAGGCAAGATATCGACACTTTTTCACCCAACTAATGTATTTGTATTTCTTGTATTTCAACAGATGGACCTTACTGATGGATCTTGATCTTGTGAATGAAGGAAAAAGAAAGAATAAAAAGACCACCTGAAAGCATTAAGGTCATGAAGGTGCCATCCATTTCTCCGGTTCTCTCTGTTGTTGACAGTACTGGGACACTAGCTGGCCTGGATCTCAAGAAACCCATTTGCTTTAAGATGGATTATTTTGACCCATATTATTTTTCCAGGACATGCTCTTCCAGGACAGTCTGTTTGGAGTCAGACCCAAAACTCACAATGAATTCAATTATATTGGTAATTGGTTACTTCATCTTCACAATTGCATCAAGAAATCTCTGTGTGTGTGTGTGTGTGTGTGTGTGTGTGTGTGTGTGTGTGTGTGTGTGTGTGTGCGCGTGTGTGCGTGTGTGCGTGTGCGTGTGTGCGTGCGTGCGTGCGTGCGTGCGTGCGTGCGTGCGTGCGTGCGTGCGCGCGTGCGTGCGTGCGTGTGAATATAATATAAAACATTGACAACGTGACGTCATGTGGCCAAATACATCTTGTGACTGGTTTCGTTTTACACAATAACACACTGTTTAAAGGAGTGACTGATCACTTCACACACGTGTGATGTTTTGTTTTTGTTTTTCAGGTTCCCACTGTGGCACTGATGCAGCATTCAACACCGAAGCAGCCTGAGTCATGAAGAGATCGTGGGTGGCTGAACCGATAGATGACACAGACAATAATATCTATCAACACCCACATACAGGAACTACAGAACACACATGCAGATCACATAAACATAAACGCAATGTGCGCGTGCATGCAAATTATGTTCTCCGACAGCTTTGCGTGAGCACACGTGCGTGTGTGTGTGTGCGTGCATGCGTGTTTGTGTGTGCATGCTTGTGCATGTGCGTGTTTTGTGAAATGGAGCAAGAGAGAGAGAGTGTGTGTGTGTGTGTGTGTGTGTGTGTGTGTGTGTGTGTGTGTGTGTGTGTGTGTGTGTGTGTGTGTGTGTGTGTGTGTGTGTGTGTGTGTGTGTGTGTGTGTGTGTGTGTGTGTGTGTGTGTGTGTGTGTGTGTGTGTGTGTGTGTGTGTGTGTGTGTGTGTGTGTGTGTTGAGCTGAGCGGTGTGGTCCAGTGCTGCTGCCATGTGACAGGTCAGGTTTCTATTCTCCTGCAGCTCTACATGCCCAGACACAGCGCCATGCTAACAACATGGTGTTGTATCCCCCACATCGTCCCATAATACCCTGGACCGCACCGGCAAACACATACATGTGCGAGCAAGCGTGCACACGCACGCAGACACACACACACACACACACACACACACACACACACACACACATCACATCAGGGTGCAACAGGGTTTTGATGTGTTTTCTGTATGGGGGGTCCAGTAGTCAATGTGACAAAGATGAGAAAAGTCATTTGGTATACTTAGGCTTAATGTTACCTGCCTGATATGATCCAGGACAATCGATGTTGTGACAGCACGCCATTGTCTTGTCTACATATTAAGCTCACTATGCGTCGCACTGTGACGCGTTGTGAGCTAGCTTGCAGATCGATTGGCTATTTACGGTGCGAGACACAATGTGCAACCAAGTAAAAATCAGGCTTTACACAAGCCTGTTTTGGAAGCAGTCAGTCAGGCAGGACTTACCTGCCTAAATGTGTGTAACAAACATAGTCATGCAAACACATGCACCTACACGTGCACACAACATGTACAATAGACTCACTCTTTATATTTGGCAATCTGTCTGTCTGTCTGGCTGTCTGTCTGTCTGTCTGTCTCTGTCCCACCCTGCCTCTCCTTGTCTGTAGACCAGATATTCATGATACAACTCCAGACATGTGTATCATTAGCAAAATGAGCCTTGAATAACAAAAGGTGCATAACTCGCAGCAATAGACTCTATACATTTTCAAGATTCCTCTGAGGTGAATATATTACTGACATGCACTGGCCGTTTGGAGACCATCCCTTGTGCATTATGCACATTACCTCATTGTAGGACAGACTGAGGTAATGCATTCCTTTATGAAGAGTATTAGAAGTTCATTGTTGTGTTTTCTTTCCCACACACAGGGAATGTCTGACGGTGGATCTTCAGATTACATTGCCAGCTATTATAACACGTACAGTATGGCATGCTGTCTGCTGCACAGTGCCACTGTGTAAACTCTACGTTACACAATGTCTTATCCGAGGCACAGTTCCACTGACAAACATTCTGTTCCTCCCCAGAACAAAAGTAGATATGATCCCGAAGTGGAAAACGTTGAGTGAATGACATTGTGACATCATATTTGTTGGATGTGATTATTCCCTGACACTATCTGTGACTGTGATCACACAGGAGATCGGCAGTGCTGTACAACAGAGAGATAGGTATACTCTGGAGTTCCACATCACAACAACACACCTCTCTGTTCTGCCTCTGTAAATCTCGTCCGCCATCGCGGCCCGTCATCGCTCTCAATTGAAACATGTGTGCTTATCTCATAAGCACAGCAATCTGTCCAGACAAGAGACTATTCTTCGTGCATCTTGAGTCTCCTTGTTCTTGAAGAAAAGACCAGGCACTCACAGTCCTGTGTGTGTGTGTGTGTGTGTGCGTCACACACGCACGCACGCACGCACGCACGCACGCACGCACGCACGCACGCACGCACGCACGCACGTGTGTGTATTATCAGATGGGAGTGACAGAGACAGAGTGTTACTGTAAGTAGCCTTGCCGAGCCATGAGGTCCATAGGGCAGGAGCATATATCCTGTTTCTGTAGCGTGAGGCAGCTTGATGTACAAGTACACCCCCTGGACATGACGCTAGTATGTCGTAGGGACTTACCCTTGATGCTCAGTGTCAAGCAGGGAGGCACTGGGTCCCAGTCTTTGGTATGACCCGGCCGGGAATTGAACCCCGACCTCCCAGTCTCAGGGCGGACACTCTAACCACAAGGCCAGTGAGCTGGTAGTGTTTGGTGTGTTATTGGCAGACTTACCCACCTCGGCTACTGTTTGCCAGTGATTTCTAATGGGGGCCGGCGGGTAAAGACATTAATTTGGGGGTCCTTGACATTAAAACGTTTGGTAAGCAGTGCTGTATGCCATAGCAATGCCACATCCTCCCTCCCTGTCCATCTGATTTCACAGCTTCCTGTTTCTCTGTATCTATAGGGTGTGATTGCAGGAGAGAGATATATGGATGTGGTTATAATTTACATTGTGTGACATATCCTCCTATTTGTTCTACTTCATGTAAGTGATCATGTAACAGAGCTGAAACTCCTGAATTGCCTTGGCCTCCACTGCAAAGCCTGCAAAGGACTCCACTGAAAGCCAAAACCCGATCAGGCTTGTCCCAACAATACGCTAATTCAAATTACAGTACAACTGTAAACTGCAGGCCTAGCCTATGATTTATCCTACAAATCTTGCCTTTCTGTAGCATTATATTTGTTCGGGGTAACCGTGGTTACTGTCTGGGCACTGCCAAACTGGCATGGGTATTAGATTATGGGGATGGGCAGAGCTAGAGACTATACTCAATTGGGACATAAATTGCAAAAATCTGAATTTATACTTGTGCTGGAAAACATAAACACATCTCTGTAATGTAAGTGCATTTTAGACATAGACCTTTTTCTCCAAAGAACATGTCATTGAGGGCGTTGAGGTTGGATAACCCTCCTGTCCCTGACAGTCAAACTGTCCTTGACTCACAGGGAGAGCCGAGGGGGGGGTTAACAATTCCTGCCTTTTTTCTATTGCACGTCCATCACCAACTGTACAAAAACCACCAGAAACCAGATCCTTTTTCAGGCAGCTGTCGCGTGCAGCTGGTAACCAGAGACTGGGGTCTCTGAGAGGCTTTTAATTCCACACATGTGGCACTACCTGTCCAGTGTGGATTTGAGGATTTCATGCGCGTGGGGCAGCTGCTGTGGCTTGTAAGGCCGATAAGGAGCAAAAGAAAAGTGAAGAGGGCGGAGGGGAGACTGTAAAAATGGCCCTCTGAGACCTATATTGCCCTTCGCGCCCTCCATCCATGCATTTATTGTCCCACCCATCTTTTCCCCCCACCCTGGCAGAGCTGCATGTGTCTGGCCATGTCAGCAGCAGCAGAAATGAGTAAGAGGGAAGCCGTCAACCCCCAAGCGTGTCTGTGTTTATGAAACTTTACCACTCGCTGGCTGTTGGCACACTCTGAGTCCTCTGGAGACAATTGACAAACGGCTTGCTGAGCCAATGTGTGTGTGTGTGTGTGTGTGTGTGTGTGTGTGGGGTCGCAGAGGCCGCACGACTGCAAGACACGGGAGGATGGGGTTAACTCATTAAGGACCAGTGAAAGAGTACATTGTTCAACATGATTACCAGATTAATCCTCTTTGCCGCGATTAGGTGCATAGTGTATTTGCACGAGTAGAGTGCAACTTATTGAAATGAGCAGGGCTAGTGAAGAGGACAGCTAGGGTTTGGCAGTAAACAGGTGAGAATAGAATGAGCTTGGTAAGGAGAAAGTCTCCCTTTCACACCTCTGAGATGGCAGACACGTGTCGAAACAGTGAATCAATGATCCAATGTGGGATCTGCTGGGAAAGTCAGAACATTCAGCTTTTGTCTGTTGTTTCTGATACTGTGTATGCTCAGCTCATTGAGAGCTATGTGCTCGACACACGCTGACATTTTACACTGACATTGTTTTTGCACACTTTTTTCGCAGACTTCGCAGACACGTTTTTTGTGTTTTTTCTTACTCCAACTAACGTCCATAGTATAACGTATAGCATCTGCTGCTATCTACAGTATGCTCACCCATCTTTGTATCTTACGTCAGGTACTACAGGTATGTGTAAATATGTAGATCATTCTTCTTCTTCTTCTCCTTCTTCAATTTCTTTTTTCTATGGAAAAAAACGGATTTCACCCACTTTTTTTCTTCTGTAAAACCTGTGATGTGATTCTGAATACATTTGGAAATAATCGAAATGATGAGATGTTCCGGCTTTCTTTCTTTCTTTCTTTCTTTCTTTCTTTCTTTCTTTCTTTCTTTCTTTCTTTCTTTCTTTCTTTCTTTCTTTCTTTCTTTCATGATTCCTGGCCTCTACAGTGTGTAAAACCTAATGCTAACATCATGTTCCTGTGGGAGAGACACTGATGGCAACACTTTAGTTTGTGTCTTTGCTCACAGCAGCTCATGCTGGAGATTTCTACCGAAATCATAGCATGCAGTATTTGTGTCATCTATGCTGGGATAGTTTCACCTTTCTGAAGGTGTTGAGAACTACAGCTACCTTTATTGCTACAGCTACCTTTATTGTGTCATAGATCTCCCAAATTAATATACATTAGGCCATGTACCTCCATTTGATCATATTGTGTCAGTGACCCAATCTGGGTACCCATCGGCAAAACAAAGGAAAAACAGCGCCCTCTTTTCCTTTGAATTTGACGTTAGTCAACAGTTTGTCTCAAGAGACTAATCACTAATGGGACTCAAAGTCTTTTATTTATACCTCCGTCAAGGTAATGCATTTACCCCATTTGTCTGTCCATCTGTCTGTCTGTTATGTTCATGGAGTGATGCGGTCGTACAACAAATTATACATTATCCCTCGAAATCACTTAATCCCTATTTCGAAAAAAGCATAAGCTTTATAGCGCATCATCATCATCATCGAGTATGAAAGTGATAATATTAATCTCTTTAACTTTCTACGCTCCCTGTCACTGTGCTCAGCTGGTAGTGAAACACTGCTGTGTTACCTAAACATTTTAGCCTGTGACCCAAAACAGAAATTAGACAAACTAGACAAACGGGAACCAAACTAGTGAAAATAGCAGATCTACAAGCAACGGCACAACGGTTATTTTAACTACTTATTTTCTTCTAATTCATGGAACTTCTTAGATTTCTCTTTTATTTCTTCATGAAGTTACTGTTTTGGTTTAATTCATGAAAAGTTTAGCTTTTTTGGGGAATGTTTTTTTTTAATGTTTTGAATATATTTTGTCTCATATAATATAATAATATATAATTGCGGCTAGCTGTTAGCACAAACCCCAGTTCCAGGTGCCACCATACGCGTTCACTGTTTACTTTTCGTCAGAAGCTTTTACATGGCGGCAGCGTCGCGGTACAAAGGCACAAATTAAATTCAAAATGTGGATGGCAGAAGATCCACCAAGGACAGCAATCCTGGAGTCCGACTTATGGAGGTTTGAAAATCCTCCTTTCAACTGCTTACTGTGTTTAGTTTTTCAATCCCATAGTTGGAACGGTGGGGCGTTGCCATAGGAACCGGACCAATGTTAAAAGCTTCCGTACTCAACCATTATATAGACGGAGTATACGTTGGGGTACGTATATATAGCCTACGGACCTGGGATATGACACCACCTAGCGTCGACGTCCGTATACGTACCTGGGAAAAAAAGAGTTAAAAACCAAATTTAGGAAACCAACAATAAGGGGACCCATAACAATGTGTCCTCGGCCCACAAATGGGTCCCGACCCAGTGTTTGGGAACCAGTGGTGTACTACAGTATGTATACTCAGCTGGACTCCACTCCCCGGCACTTCCTTGCCTCTCCTCAGCTGGGCCTGCTCTCTGGCTGCCACTTCAAACATACGCGCCTACTTCCCTGAGAAGTGGTAGAGAGAGATACATGGAGAGAAGAAGGAGAGAGAGAGAGATTGATAGCGGAAGAGTGACCTGCACAAAGCTACTGTTTTGATGTGGTTCCTAATTAGTAATTAGCGCAGCGTTCAAGAGGTCCTGCACTCTCTGAACCCCGTCGCTCTGCCAAAATGTTACAGAGTCAAATGGGCTGGAATTTCTATGGCCAATTACAGATGTTTATACTTCCCAAAAAACACACTGATTTCCTTTAACCTGGATTCTTCATAGACACACAATTTGTTCACTCTCACCTTACCTGACTGGTTTGAGGATTAACAACATCATCATCAAACATCGACACTCGTCCCAAGAACAGAGAAAGTTCATAAGCAACACTGTCGTGCAATCAACAATGTTAAGAACTCTGAAACTGTGAAAAGGTCATTCATGCTTTAATGTCATTATGCCTATTACTGCAACTCCTTGTACACTGGGCTCAACAAAAAGGCTTCCTTTCTTCCTTCCTTCCTGTCTTCAACTGGTGCTATGAGACACTACCATATTACACTGATCCTAGCTTCACCTCACTGGTTGCCATTAAGTTTCAGAATTGATTTTAAATGTTAGCCAATTATAATATGAAATATCAGACAGATGTCTATAGAGATACTGTTGACCGATTTGTGTGATTTTTGAACATAATGAAAAATGCAGGTCAATGGTTTTTCCTTGTTCTCTAGGGAGTGTATGTGCAAAGTTTAACACTGATCGATGCCGTTGTAGGTAAAGATGCGAATCGGCCACCATGAGGCTGATGTGAAAATGTTCAAGTGGCATTTTGTCCTCGACCTAGCCATATAGTGGGAATGTGCATGCAAAATTTCACGTAAAGTGTTCATGATTTGAGGCATTTTGTTCAAAACGGACCAATCCTGCAAACTTTGGAAGCCAATCTTAGCCAATCGGGATGGAATATGGAAAATGGGACTATAGAGATATTGTGTACAGATTTGCGTGATGTATGGCTAAAATCTGTAGTAATATAAATTTAAATAATGCAAACATTGGCCTCATGGTGGAGCTATAACAGGTCGTTCTGGAAAATGTGGCACAGAGGTTCAGCGTTGGCATCCAGGGAATGTGTGTGCACATAGGTGGTAACAGACGGACGGACACACGGACGGATGGACGGGGCCGAAAACATCTTCAACAGTCTTCGCCATGCCTATCGACCTGGCGGAGATAATTAGACACATGGACTACAGTGTCCCCTCCTTCGCCTCCTCCCAGAGCTGGCCAGCGCAGCAGAACAGGAAGTTCAACTTTGCTGCGCTAGGCGTTTGGCTCACATGGGGGGAACTGCAAGCTGAACATGCTCAGGTGCTGACAATCACATCAAAGTGAGCTGAAAGCAATAAAACTCCCACTTCAATGAGACCTCTGGTTTTAATGGGTTTAAATTAGGACTGAGTGTGTTTTAGGTTAAATCTAATGCAATGGTGGGGGTTATTGTAATGCTTTGAGTTGCTGTGGTGCTTATAGTTGGCACTTCCTGTGAACCGATGTTCCACGAACACTGCTTCCAGATCATATAGAGGTTTCCTTTCCTGCAGTAGGACAGTTGGGGAGGTTAAGATTATCTGGCATTATAATTGTATTAATCCCCCAGTAAATTTAATCATTCGGTGAAGGATGTCTCTTTGTTGTCTTTTAACTGTTCATGCAAGGCTCAAAGGCGTTGCATGTTACCAGCATGGACTCAAATGACACTAGATCTCTCAAGTCAGACTCATCTCTCTCACAAAGAGCAAAACTCCCCGACACATGATCAAAGGGTCTGTTGATCTTAAGATCCTTTTCCTCTCTGTCTTTCAAACTTCAAAGCCTTAAAACATCTTACACTCTTCTGCCTAAAAAAGAAAAAAGGAAAAACTGTTGGTTTGGCGGCACACAGCAGCAGACAAAGAGGTGAAAGCTGGCAGCATACGAACACAGCTAATAATACCTCCTCTTTATTGCCTGCATTCAGTTCCTTTCTTCACTTAACATCAGTCCTTTCTTTCTTTCTTTCTTTATTCCTGTCCCTCACTCACCCTGTCCTGCTGAATGTAGAGGGCACATTCTCTGAAGTTGACAGCATAGTGAGTCAGCTTGGACTTTCCAGGCTCTCCTCTGATCTCTCAACTCGCCTCAAACAAGATGCTTTCCTGGCATCTGCTGTGCAAGCAGGCACGCAGGCAGAATCACACACACACACACACACAGACACACACACGCGCAAGCGCAGGCTCGCACACATAAACACACAGCTACAGACACGTGCACATACAGACATACAGTACACAACCACATACACAGAGAGACACCTTCAACCTTCAACCTCTCGTTAACTTGTCGATACAGAATTTCACACATAGGTATTCAAATCTCTCACCTTCTCTCTTCTCCGCAGTGCTCATATTCTTCCCTGAAACACGGTAGCACGCTATAAGGACACACGCACACACACACACACACACACACACACACACACACACACACACACACACACACACACACACACACACACACACACACACACACACACACACACACACACACACACACAGTACAATAAGGCCGTTGGAATCCCCCTGGGTGCAGGATTAGGGGAATCTCCTGGACAGCCTCATGTCACACAAAGGTGCAGGGCTGTCCTTTCACAATCCCCCTCTGAGCATTTCAGTTTCCGCCAGGGGGTCCAAGGTCCTGGGCCACAGTTGGAGTGTGCTGTTATAGGGGTGTGAGAGTGTGCCACCATGACAGAGTGCAGTTTGACACTCTGACATTAACTCCAACTGAGAAATACTGAGCCTGGTTCAGAAATGATAGATTCACACCAGTCCCAGAGGTTTCTGAATCCCCTCCACCCACAGCCCCACACTGCATACGCACGCACGCACGCACGCACGCACGCACGCACGCACGCACGCACACACACGCATTTGCAAGCACATGCTTTCCAGTGAAGTTGAGCTGAAACTTCAGATGTCTTTCCTATTAGAAGTGCATATAGGATGGGACTTTACATTATTTGGCAAAAGAATCACAGTCATTCTTCGCTTTCATTGTTCGCCTGGCTTTCCCCCAAGGTTTATTTATACCCTGAAGAAGGTATCCTGTTTGCCGAAACGTCGGTTCAATAACCGCACACGCACACACACACACACACACACACACACACACACACACACACACACACACACTGCACGCACGCTCTTGATACTGTAAGCGAAGGCAATAAGTAGGATTATGTTTTGTCTCTGAAAAGTTGCGTAAAGTGCTTCCTCACGCATGATGTCATGCAGTGTGTCCTGCAGACAGCTAAACCATTGGATCAGGATGATTAGATGGGCTTTTCAACAGGCGTGCACTCGATCAGACCCACCAGTCGGTACTACTGGACCAGACAGCTTAAGCAGTCACACACACAAAACACAGGTTCTCCCTCCCTGGGCAATTACCTTTCAAACTCTTTGTTGTAAATAAGGATTTGTTCTTACTTCTTAATCAAGCCGTCTGGATAAATGCGTGTTTTAGAGAGAGCAAGCAGCTAAGGAGACAGGTAGACACAGACACGTATACACGCAGGTTGACAGACATGGTGACTGACAGGCTACTGAGTCAGGTAGCCAGGTAATCAGATCGCCATCGGCTATGGGGCAACGTGTGTTGTGAGTGCAAACAGGCAGTGAAACAAAATGTAAACAGCGACAATCCTGGAAACTGATCTGTGTGTGTGTGTGTGTGTGTGTGTGTGTGTGTGTGTGTGTGTGTGTGTGTGTGTGTGTGTGTGTGTGTGTGTGTGTGTGTGTGTGTGTGTGTGTGTGTGTGTGTGTGTGTGTGTGTGCACGTGTGACTGTAGCCGTGTGTATGTCATCACTGCATGCATTTATTTGCCCTCACAACAGCAGAAGTGTGTCTTTTGTTTGTTGTGAACAGGTGAGCGTGTGTGTATTAAGGAGTGTTTTCTTTTTTTCTTTTTTTTCTCCATTCCATCTGTCATCTAAAGTGATATAAATCTACAGAGTGTGATGTAGAAACACAGTCGCCGCTGTCAGCAAGACCAGGCCAGGTGCCTGAGTTCCTCTGTGGCAAAGGTCAGTATACCATCAGCTGATGGTACTGGTTTCTCTCCACTGCAAACTAATACAACAGGTTAATACAGACATCAGCAGTCTTAGCAGAAAGTGGTTCTTAATGCCTTGTTTTCTCAACCATTATAATTCTTATTCTCTGTCTTTCCATTGACATTGTGGGGAAATTAGATATGTATAAAAATGAAAAGGTATAACAAAAATGATGAAATTAGCTGCTCTGTGCATTTATCTGGTACAGTTTGAGAGTTTTTGGGTCGACTCAAAGCTGGGAATTGGCTTTGCTGCCCGATATAGTTTGATGGTTGGACCATTATTCTGAAAAATGTTAGGTTAGTGTGAGTTTAGAGTCAGGATTAGGGTTAGGGTTACCCTGGGTTAGCCTTAGTTTCTGTATGATGCGTGCCGTCGGATCAGTGGTGCTTCAGAACATGGGCCGCCGGATTAATTTTATGCCTTTATTGATTGATATTGATAGGGAACAGTAAGCAGACAGGAAAGGGGGAGAGAGATGGGCAGTGACAGGCGGCAAAGGCCGCCGGGCTCGGGAGTCGAACCCGCGTAGCCTAGTTGCCCAGACGGTTGAGCTAACCGTCCGGGCTGGCACTGCTCTTTTTTGAGTGGTGTAACCACTCCTATAGACAGCTATGTGTGTCCCTGTGTACCTGTGTACCTGTGTCTGAGCACGAAAATAGCATTATAGCGTTTGTTCACCACCAAGTGTGACTGTTGCACAGCCTAACACAGACACACACAGGCCAGGGAGGAAGGCTTGTACAGTACAGTACAGTACAGTACAGTACAGTACAGTACAGTACAGTACAGTGCAGTGCAGTGCAGTGCAGTGCAGTGCAGTGCAGTGCAGTGCAGTACAGTACAGCACAAGTACAGCACCACTCACTTCAGACGGGTCTGATCTTTTTTTGAGTGGTGCAACCATTCCTATAGACAGCTATGTGTGTGGCTGTGTCCCTGTGTCCCTGTGTCCCTGTGTCCCTGTGTCCCTGTGTCCCTGTGTCCGAGCACGAAAATAGCATTATAGCGCTTGTTCACCACCAAGTGTCACTGTTTGCACAGCCTAACACACAGACACAGACACACACAGGCCAGGGAGGAGGGCTTTATTTATTTTTTGCCAGTAACTGCGATTGTATTGTCAGTTGTCACCCAATTGTACCAAAGACTAGCTTGTTTTATGATTTCTACTCTTTGTCAAAAAGACATTTTCCTTTTTTCCTAATCTGTAATAAACAATATCCCTTATGGACATAGACACTCCTACATCACTTCCTATTTGTGCGGACACAGGTGACTTTAGGCTGTTCTATCCAAACATCAGATTTATTACATTTAAAATAACCAAGCCTTTAAATGGCCATTTAACCGCTGCTAAGTGTGTAGAGTTAGGTTAAACAGGTGCATGCATGTTGCATCCTGTTTACTTTATAATTTCCTTCTTAATAGCATCCGAGTGTATCTGCCAAATAGGCAGAAAGTGAAGATCCGCAAGGCTTCCTGAAAGTAGGGGGAAGCGTGGTCAGGTTCAGGAACGTGTACTTTCTCATGTGTTTTCTTAGATTAACAACAGTGAAAACAGGGGCCAGGGGTTCATACTAAAACAAGCTCATGAGTTGACCCATTGGAGTTTTTTTAAATCATACACAGCATCGTTTTACATGATTTATGGTTCTGCGACAGTGTCGTGTGACAAAACCCTATATAATTTATTTGCATTGACTTTTTTTTCCATTTGAAAATATTTTATTTTAGTTGAGTGACATCACTGCATGTCATATGATGATTTGTCATTAATGATAAATCGGACAATAGGCGGGTGCCTGATGAGATTTGAAAGGGTTTTTATTGCATTTGTAGAATATTTCAGTTGAATTCATACAATATGTAGTAGTCCAAAATCTATAGATGAAAGAAAATGAATACTAACTACTATTTGGACAAAGCATACAAATGATGAAAGTGTACAGTTGTTCATGCCTGCTGGCCTGTAAGCTTATTTCACAATGAATTCCATTCATCTGAGTACACACAACCCAGGCAGGGTACGTTGCATGTCCTTTGAAGCACTGTGCCTGTCTTACTAGACACTTAACAAGGAATGAGACACTTAACCATCTAAGATTTTAGATTTGAAACCAGATTGTGCCCCTTTCATGACATCCTCTTCAGAATACCCATAGTTTAGTACATCTGCCCTTTGACCTTTAGATTAGGTCATTTACACCTTACAGCTTCCATGAAAAGGCTCGTTAAAACACTGGCTTACCAATTAGCGTTAAAGGATGGGGGGAGATCAGTTTTCAGTGTGAGCATGACAAAATGTTCTGACTTTAAATTATAAATTAATGATTATCTGTACTTTGATGTGCCTGGATTATATTGGGTCCCAAGGCACAGCCTGCTCCAATGTATGTATCTGGATGTCCTTATAGCTAATGAAGAAATTACATGACAGCTTCTCATTTAGTGTTAAACATTTCTCACAAAATAACAACATTTAATATGTAGTCAGGTATAATTTATTAGTTGCATTAGTAGTCATTCAACAAAGGCTCCTGGCCGTGTCCACTCAGCTGATTGGCTCGCTGCTTCCAGGGGGAATAGGGTGGGGTTGGTTGGTTCGACTATCTGATCTGACAGCCCCAGTAGCAGCTGCTGTTGAGATCTGCTTGAGATATATTTGAATGCATTCCCTGGCTTCTTTACTGAATGGGCCATTCAAAGACAGTTATTATCGTAGCCTGGCTGCTGCTATGGGGTCAACTATCTTAATGCACGGTATATTTTCATCCTGTTGTATGGTTGTGTTTCCCTGATGAAGTTATGTTGTTTATCATGGGGCAAACAATTGTTTATGTATGCCATATAAAGGCCGCCTTGCAGTTATAGTTAAGTCAAGGACACTGCTTATTTTAAGACAAAGACCCAACTGTCATTTTAATTACTGAGGCCTCCCTTGCGCTGATGAACCATTGTTCACTGGTTGTCACGGGAAACAATGGCAACCCCGATAGAGATGTCACACTGAATCAGACTGACGTGTCGCCTCGGCAACCGCAGGGTCATTGGGTTTACTGGGTCCTTGGAGGAGGTGATACTACACAGAGGTAGATGAGGAGGCAGGAGGAGGACAGTCTGTCTGTCTGTCTGTCTGTCTGTCTGTCTGTCTGTCTGTCTGTCTGTCTGTCTGTCTGTCTGTCTGTCTGTCTGTCAGACGGCCGGACGGATGGATGTGGAGGATTTTTGTTCCAAGTGGTTATAGTTTTAAGCATGCAGCCACTTCAAGCATTACTTACTTAGGTCACCACCATCGTACTACGGATGACTCACTACATTTCTTTCATATCTGTTGCACTGGTTTATCATCACTGCAGGGTTTATCATCGTTAACATTATTTGTCTCCATTGGTTGAAATGTGCAAATATGACGTTGTCTTGCCAGAGGCTTTCAACGGTCGGGTCTAGACTCTAGTGTGTACTTTTCATGACGTCGGAGGGTAAATCGCACTGGATTTCTCCAGAATGGAGCTTTGTAGGAGAAGATTTGCATGGGTCTCATAGGCCCTATTAGCTGTGCAAATACTATCATGTTGTTGTGTGACGCTCATGACTGGCCTCATATCTCTGGCCTGCCCTGGAGGAGGATGCCGTTGAGGGTCAATAGATTGACACGGATGCAAACAGGGCCATAAACGGCTCGGTAGGTGGTGAAAGTTTGTCTCTTTATTTCTAACTCTTGAACCCAGAAGCCTCTTTTTTATTTGCACAGGGGATGCATGTGGATGAAGTGTGCCGCGCTTTCAAACCACAGAAAAACCCAACCCACCGGTGCCGTGTCGTTAGTCAGAAGGTTCCTTGTTCCGAAATTACTATCCCTATCTCTAATCCTAACCTAAACATAACCGCAAGCACGGGAGCAGTGCATGTTCGGACTAACGGGACTTCGGATCTATGGGCAGTTCCCAACCCACCGCCCTTTCACCTCAAAAGCTCTTACTCCTGGCACACTGTGCCTGCACGCACGCACGCACGCACGCACGCACGCACGCACGCACGCACGCACGCACGCACGCACGCACGCACGCACGCACGCACGCACGCACGCACACACGCACACACGCACACACACACTAAAGTGGCCCCTCTATTCTTCATCACAGCCTTGTATTTGTGAAAGGGCCCATCTCAGATATCAGGCAGGAGAAACAGCTGTCACTAAGCCACCGCAGCCAGGAGCCCCTTCTCAGTGCCGAACAGAGACCCTGCACTTACATGTCTGTCCCTGTCTCCATCCCTCTGCCTAGCAATGTCGGCTTTCTCCGTCCGTCCGTCCGTCCGTCCGTCCGTCCGTCCGTCCGTCCGTCCGTCCGTCCGTCCGTCCGTCCGTCCGTCCGTCTCTTCTTCGTTCTCTCTAGTGCATAAGAGAGACAGCTTCCCTTTGTTGCACAGGGGTTAAGAAAGACACAGCGAAAGATGGAAGGTATTAAAAGGCAAATGAAAGAGTGTGTGGAGGGCAGGGGGGGGGGGGCTGCTGGGGGCTTGGGGCTGCTGGCTAGTAGGTTGAGGTGACTGATGAGGAGGAGGAGTCATCTTCTTCCATTCATCCATTGTTAGGACCACAGAGTAGGCCACGCGTTGGCCCCAGCCCACCCCCACCCCCACCCTCTAATCTGGACTGTTCCACCCTCCAGGGCCTGGGGCCTGGGCAGCTGCTACTGATGGAGCCAGAGAGCCAGCTGTCCTCACACACACTTACTCACTCGTGCCCCCCCCCCCCCCCACACACACACACACATCTATAGCCCTCCCATTCATTCAGGACAATGGACTCTGGGCAGGGTTGGTGGTTGGTTGTGTGGTGTGAGGCCAGTGTTTCTGGAGTGTGCCGTGGCCAGGGGGGTTCGGGGGGTTCTTTCACAGTCATTAAAGTGGTATTTTATGCCCGCTTTTGTGTCTCAGCAACAGTTGGCCGCACGTGTCTCAATGACACGCTTTCCTGCCCCATTGTTCACCAAGTCGACGGGCTTGAGGTGACCTGGGATGGCGATCTCAAAACACAGCGGAAACACATAACACACAAAAGCATGTAGGAACACACGCAGAGACATGTAAGCCGTCCCTTACTGATGCAGCAATCATCCATGATTGCTGCCTGGAAAATAGTTTGATGCTGGAAACACGTTGCAAAGTGGTCTGCAATGCATCTATGTCAAGCCTGCATGTGTTTGAAAATCTATTAATATGCTGTAAAGCAGTGGTTCCCAAAGCATAGGGTCGTGACTCATTCTGGGTCACGGACAAGTTCTTAAGGGTCACTAGTAAATCCATGTTTTAAGCTTTCAATAGTATAATAATATCAGGAAATCAGGAAAGAATAACATGGCAGATTTACAAGCACATGCACAACATGCCACGATGCAACATGCCATACGTTGAAAGATCTGTTGCCCGTGGACGAGGCACGCTACCTCCGCAAGTTAGATAGCATCGGCATAGATGTTTGTCCGTATGTGATTAAGGTTTGGACCAAGTTGTATTGGCAGCCATAGAAAATTCTTACCCCAGGCTAAAACCGGATGTGACGTTTTTGGGCGTTCCTGTCTAGCGTGGTGTCAGTGTATAGGGGGAGGGCTGTCTTACTGAGACAACATGTAGTCCAGGAAGTAAGTGAGCCCAGTGTCCATGACATCAGAGACACTGGGCTCACTGCTAACATCTAAAATATTTAAAACCATATATTACACACATAAAGACCCCCAGTAAAGTGTTCTAAATGGCTGCGTTCATGATTTGAGGCTTTTTGTTCAAAACGGGCCAATCCTGCAAATTTTGAAAGCCAATGTTAGCCAATCAGGATGGAATATGAAATATCGGACACATCTGTCTTTAGTACATGACTATAGTGTAACGATTTGCGGGATTCTTGGACAAATTATGGAGGAGTAATATCAAAAAATGTGTTTTACAAA